>NC_079190.1:418942379-419542379 GCF_029499605.1 Hyla sarda
GAGCAGTTGTAAAAAAAAAAGCAAAATGCTGGGAAAAGTACAAAACGTAGGGAAACGTTAGTAAATACTGTGGAAAAATAACTATAGGGATTTAAAACCCACAAAGAAAACTCCACTCTTAGTAAACCAGGGCCAATATGTTCATAAAATGGCTGGAAGATAGTTTGTGCAACTATTTCTATCATTTTTTAGCTGCTAACAAAATCCACTTTACGACTTACAGTTAAAGAATATTATTATATCTGGTTAAAAGTTGATCCGATTTTGCAGCCAGTGAACTCAATGTCAAGGATAGATATGTCTCCGGGGATTTTATTAAATTTCTATACTAGATACAGCAACGTATATGCATATACCGTATTTTTCGCCCTATAGGACGCATATAAGACGCACCCAATTTTAAAGGTGCAAAATCTAGAAAAAGAAGATTCTGCACCCAACAGCCGTTGGCTGTCCGGGCATGCTGGGAGTTGTAGTTTTGCAACATCTGGAGGTCCACAGTGTATAGGAGGTAATACTCACGTGTCCCCGCCGCTCCGGACCCGTCACCGCTCGTCACCGCTGCCCTGGATGTCGCTCCATCACTGTCGCCGCATCCCCGGGGTGTTCCTGACGCTCCAGACGCCTTCTTCCCCAGGATCCACCCTCTCCGTCGCCATCATCACGTCGCATCGCACGCCGCTCCTATTGGATGACGGGACGGCGTGCGCGATGACGTGATGACGTTGAAGGAGAGCGCCGGCCATGCAGGGGATCCCGGCCCGGAGCAGACACCGAGGAGGCAGGTAAGTTCCCTCCCGGTGTCCTGTAAGCTGTTTGGGACACCGCGATTTCACCGTGGCGGTCCCGAACAGCCCGACTGAGCAGCTGGGTTAGTGTCACTTTGGCTGAAGCGTTAATACAGGGCATCACCGCGATCGGGGATGTCCTGTATTAGCCGCGGGTCCCGGCCGTTGATGGCCGCAGGGACCAACCCGATAAGTGTACGTTTGCCATATAAGACGCACCAACTTCCCCCCCCCCCCCCCCCCCCCGGGGAAGAAAAAGTGCGTCTTATACGGCAAAAAATATGGCATACACAGTGATATAGCTGAACATGAAATAATGTGAATTAATACACAGTGCAAACACAACACAATAAACATGTGATACACTTGTCTGATGTTGAGTCTTACACGAGTATTTACCCAATGTTCAAAATGCTCATAAAAGAGGAGAATGTCTCATGCTTAACACTCTGTACACTAAAACTGTAACAAGAGAAGCTTTAAACATAAACACCTTTAGCTTTAGTCTCACTAAAAAAGGCTACTAAAAGCTGTTACCACGTGAAAAAATCTGTATACTACACGCACACAACACAGTGTATACATGTTAGCCAGAAAAAGACCCTATTCACAGTATGGAGAATGTATACAGAATTTCCTAAGAAATTCAGCCCAGATTCTGACTTGCATCACATGCTCATTGATTTCAATGGGTTTTGCGTGGCTCAGTTCACATGTTCAGACTGGTCCACTAGAATGAATCAGAGAGTTCGGTTTTCAATAGGACAGCGCTTAAATCAGTGGCAAATTGTTGTAGATTTAAGCATCAAATTCATTAAGGAAATTCCATGCTTCTTTCCTCAGTGTGAACGCACCCATTCAATGGTAATAGGGAACCACAGTGGAGACTGTATACCTCCCAGCGAGGTGTTGTATCTGGGTTGAAACTTGAAGACTGCATAAAAATCTCAGTGTTCTGTGGTATTGTATGCAGTGCTATTCATGGCTCCATTGAAATCCATTACAACAGTTTTTACGATCAGCGGGATATGAATAACTCAAAAAAGTTTCCATTTTCCTGAGAATCTGCTGGGCATTCAAGTCTTAAAGAGTACCTCTCATTAACTTGATGAATTTAATAATCCTCCCAGATCACTGCCAACATCATGATAACCCCCCCCCCCCCCCCGACTTTATTTGTATTATTTGTTAGTTTTCTACCTTGATATTGCTTTGTATTTTCTTCTCAGTCTCAGGTTCATGTTCACAGACTGGGAAGGGGTGTTACCCAGCAGGTGTGACATCATCTGAAGCCATACAGGGGAGAACTTCCTCCCTCACTCTGCAACCAACAGCATATGGCAGTTAAGTGTGAGAGGAGCTATGATTGGATGAGGGTGGACACCCCCCCCTCCTCAGCCCTCCAGGCTGCACTTCCTATGTTTGGACTTCTGTTAGGCCAGCAGGAGTCCAAAGTCTGTGTTTGAGATGGTAGGGAAATGTGCTCTGGACAAGTAGGGAGACACCTAGTGGCAACTTTTTTAAACACAAAGAAAAAATTTTAAAAAAATTTATTTTTTGTAAATCAAAGTATATTAAAAATTTGTATTTACTATAAGGAGTGCAATAGCAAAAAAAATAGTTTTAATGAGAGTGACCATTTAAGTAATAGGCAAGTTTATTTTGAAGGTATAATAGGGATTGCTAGACATTATATTTTCAGTATGGTTCAGAGAAGAAAACCAGCAAATTAAGGGCTAGTCCAGGATAGGAGATAAGTGTACACAATCTCCTGTATGGGGCCCCAACTAAATACCTGTCCTCTTCGTTCTCTGGCCCCACCTTACTTTAACAAGTGAAAGTGATGACTCATTCAGCCAATCGGCTGGGTGGAACATTGCTGCGGCCAGTGATTGGCTGATCTCAAATGATCAACCCTTCTTTTTTTTAGGAGAGATAAGTCAGTATTAGAGCTGTCTGGCTGCAGTTTACCCCTCCTCTCTCCATAGACACAACAGGAATGTTTGGCCATGCTGAACTTTACTGTGCATGGGGAAGTTGGGAAAGATAGCTGTTGGCAGCTACTGAAAATGTGTGTCCAGTTTAAGTTTGCAATGTCTAAGTAAGGCACACCCATTTTTGGCTTATGTTATGCCAAAATTGTGCAGAAATTATTGATGTTGGGATCTACACCCCTTTCTGTGAAGCCCCATCTGCTTCTAATGTGAGGCACAAAGTGTTTGAAACATATAATATATGTAGATAATAATACATGCAGATAATGGAATGCAAGTTTTAACTCAAATTGTGCTAGAATTCTAGTGGATTTGCAATAGTAAATCTGCCCCTTCTCTGTAGAATTCATTATCAAAAATGTATCCGCTGATACCTAAAAATTAGGGCTACATGGAAAATTTTATAACAAATTGGAAAACAAGAGTCTCAGCCCATGGCAGTGCAGGCAGTAGTAGCTCCGCATTGTACCAGGCAGTCTGAGCTGGTGAGGCTATAAACTGGTTTTGTGCCACTGTGTATCACCCTAACCACAAGGAAATAATAATAATTATGGTTTTATAATATAATAAGTTTTTAAATTCTGCAGTGAGGATTTTTTTAAATGGTTTTCCTTTGGCTATAGTTCAATTCTTGTGATTCGGAGCGCAAAATTCCCTGCAAAGACTGTAGATCATACTGCACTCGATAAACTCAATAAAATAACTGATGCCCCAACAGGCTTTATTGAACATCCCTCTTCCAGACGAGTGAACGAGTACTAGGACATTGATATACTTTTTGTTTTTATACTCTAAGCTGAAGCTGGAAACCTCAGTCAATTCCTTTCTCTTTAGTGTGCAATAAGGGTTGCCAAGTGCAATTGAATGTGATGGGGCAAACTAGGTTTATATCAGGGGCGGACACAGACAGCAGAGGGCCCCTGTGCAAAGAATGTGCCTGCCCCCCCCCCCCCAGCACTGTGCCCCCTCATGTACATAGACTCCACCGGGGGGGGGCTCCACTTACCCCGCACGTGTAGTGTCGCCACTTGCCTTGTCCACCACAGGTGGATGGAACGGCTCCTGAGGTGGGCTCCGGGTGGCCCCTGTCCCTCTTAGTGTGCGGCCCAGGCCCCGTGAGTACTCCCCCAGGTCAGCCTGACCCGTATCTAGCTGGGAGGCAGAGGGCAGTGCTCCCCTTTACATTCGCACCCCTGGACTTAGCACGACACCCCTTGGCACCCCCTGGTTCCTTGGCTTCTTATCTTTAGTGATAGAAGTGACTTACAGGCAGGGCCAGACTGGGACCAAAAATAGGCCCAGGCATTTTAAAATAAACAGCCCATTTTTATGGTGGGGGTCTGACTCATGGGACCCCCACCAATCACCTTGGTTCAAGTGGCTCCCCAGATGTTGGAAAGCTGCAACTCCCATCATGTCTGAAGTGACTACAGCTCTGATGGGACAGTTAGGAAAATACACGATATCACTGACCTGAGTGACGTCTTCTCTGTTGTCTTTACTTTTCTTCTTCATCTGGTCCAGACACCAGAATTTCTTCCATCTTCTCTGCAGAGTCTGACACCTGGACATCATTGGTTCCTTAATTTGTCAGTAGATCCTCATCCTCTGTATGATGACAATAATCATTATAACCTTGCCAAATACTGTACCTCCTGAATATAACCCTGCCAACCACTGCACCCCTGAATATATTACTGCCAACCACTGTACCCCCTGAATATAACCCTGCCAACCACTGCACCCCTGAATATAATACTGCCAACCACTGTACCCCTGAATATAATACTGCCAACCACTGCACCCCTGAATATAATACTGCCAACCACTGTACCCCCTGAATATAACCCTGCCAACCACTGCACCCATGAATATAATACTGCCAACCACTGTACCCCTGAATATAATACTGCCAACCACTGCACCCCTGAATATAATACTGCCAACCACTGTACCCCTGAATATAATACTGCCAAATACTGTACCAACCACTGACTCATCCCATACACCCCACGCACTCCATCCTCAGTCTCCTCATCACCCCATACACCCCACGCAACCCATCCTCAGTCTCCTCATCTCCCCATACACCCCACACACCCCATCCTCAGTTTCATCCCCCCATACACCCCACACAACCCATCCTCAGTCTAATCATCACCCCCATATACCCCACGCACCCCATCCTCAGACTCATCACCCCCATACACCACACGCACCCCATCTTCAGTCTCATCACCCCATACACCCCACACAACCCATCCTCAGTCTTCTCATCACCCCATACACCCCATCTTCAGTCTCATCACCCCATACACCCCACACAACCCATCCTCGGTCTCCTCATCACCCCATACACCCCACGCACTCCATCCTCAGTCTCCTCATCACCCCAGGCACTCCATCATCAGTCTCCTCATCACCCCATACACCCCATGCACTCCATCCTCAGTCTCCTCATCACCCCATACACCCCATGCACCCCATCCTCAGTCTCCTCATCACCCCATACACCCCATGCACTCCATCCTCAGTCTCCTCATCACCCCATACACTCCATCCTCAGTCTCCTCATCACCCCATACACCCCATCCTCAGTCTCCTCATCACCCCATGCACTCCATCCTCAGTCTCCTCATCACCCCATGCACTCCATCCTCAGTCTCCTTATCACCCCATACACCCCATGCACTCCATCCTCAGTCTTCTCATCACCCCATACACCCCATGCACTCCATCCTCAGTCTCCTCATCACCCCATACACCCCATGCACTCCATGCACTCCATCCTCAGTCTCCTCATCACCCCACACAGTAACCCCGCGTCATATCATGGCGGGCCCGGCGTCATAGTGAAGCCGGGACCCGCCTCTAATAGCGCGCAGCGCCGATCGCGGCGCCGCGCGCTATTAACCTTTTAGCCGCGCGCTCAAAGCTGAGCCGCGCGGCTAAAAGTGAAAGTGAAAGTTCCCGGCTAGCTCAGTCGGGCTGTTCGGGATAGCCGCGGCTAATCGCGGCATCCCGAACAGCTGACAGGACAGCGGGAGGGCCCCTTCCTGCCTCCTCGCTGTCCGATCGCCGAATGACTGCTCAGTGCCTGAGATCCAGGCATGAGCAGTCATGCGGCAGAATCGTTGATCACTGGTTTCTTATGAGAAACCAGTGATCAACATAGAAGATCAGTGTGTGCAGTGTTATAGGTCCCTATGGGACCTATAACACTGCAAAAAAAAAGTGAAAAAAAAAAGTGAATAAAGATCATTTAACTCCTCCCCTATTAAAAGTTTGAATCACCCCCCTTTTCCAATAAAAAAAAAAACACAGTGTAAATAAAAATAAAAATAAACATATGTGGTATCACCGCGTGCGGAAATGTCCGAATTATAAAAATATATCATTAATTAAACCGCTCGGTCAATGGCGTGCGCGCAAAAAAATTCCAAAGTCCAAAATAGTGCAATAAGTCCTATCAATAAGTCCTATCAATGCAAAAATTGTACCGTTAAAAACTTCAGATCACGGCGCAAAAAATGAGCCCTCATACCGCCCCATACACGGAAAAATAAAAAAGTTATAGGGGTCAGAAGATGACAATTTTAAACGTATTAATTTTCCTGCATGGAGTTATGATTTTTTCCAGAAGTCCGACAAAATCAAACCTATATAAGTAGGGTATCATTTTAATCGTATGGACCTACAGAATACATATGAGGTGTCATTTTTACCGAAAAATGTACTACGTAGAAACGGAAGCCCCCAAAAGTTACAAAACAGCGTTTTTTTTTCAATTTTGTCGCACAATGATTTTTTTTCCCGCTTCACCATAGATTTTTGGGCAAAATGACTGACGTCATTACAAAGTAGAATTGGTGGCGCAAAAAATAAGCCATCATATGGATTTTTAGGTGTAAATTTGAAAGAGTTATGATTTTTTAAAGGCAAGGAGCAAAAAACGAAAATGCAAAAACGGAAAAACCTCCGGTCCTTAAGGGGTTAAGCACCTCATCAGTATTACACAGCTGACACCCCCCCAGTCCTTCTCATCAACATTAAACCCCCTAATCACTACACCCTTGACCCCCCTTCTGGTCCTCCTTATCAACACTACGCTCTCCCAGACCCCCAATCCTTCTTATCATTACACCACCAACCTCTTCAACACCCCTCCTGTCCTCTTCATCATCATTACAATCACCGCCCTGTACCCGACCGCCACTTTCCTCACCTTATCTGCTCAGCGATGCGGCCGTGTGAGGCGGGAGGGTTTACTGCTCCAGTAGCTTCTGCCGGGGTCAGAGGCCATGACATGTGACGTCAGGGGCTTGGAACAGACGTGCGTGCCTGCGCGGGGCATGTCTGTTCCCATCAGCCCCTGGCCTGTCCGTCTCGCCCGGCCAGTTTAAAGGTAAATTACTGCTGTCAGCGGCAGGTCCGGGACCTGTTGCTGCAGCATTTAGTATGAAGTACTGGCAGGGGCCCAGACTGTGAGGCCCAGGCTGTGACCTGGGCCACTAGGTGGGCCCCCTAACACACTGGGCCCCTGTGCAGCCGAACCGGCTGAACAAGTGATATGTCCGCCCCTGGTTTATATACATGGACAATATGTCCTATTGGTTCCAAATTCCACTAGATATTTGTCATACTTTGATGTCCCCCTTTTGTCTGTCCACACTTTTGCTTCCTTGTATGTTGTGGGATTATTAGCCCACACTTTTGAAAATAGTTTTATGGTCTTCCACTGCATCTTTGTGGTATGGTCTTCATTTTTCTGCGATATCTTTGCTGTAATAGAAGACAATTGGAGACTTTTGGTGTGATCTCTTTATTAATACTGCTGATAGCTTACACTAATATTTATATTGCCATGTATGATTCTTAAATCGTATGTTACTTTTGTGTTTTACATGATTTGTGCTTCAACAACTAATCAGTCAATAATGTAGCTGCAGTTAGCTCCTTAGATTCCTCTATGGTGGCTGTATGTATCCTAAATGTTATATTTTAAAGAGTACCTGTCACCAAACTAAATGTTTAGTATATTGTTCCATGTGTTATTATAAGACACTTTGCTATTTACTTGCTGTTAAAATTCTCAACCTTTATATGTTTTTAATGTGATTGAAAAAACGTCCACTAGATGACTCTGTTCTCTTCTTTGTACAAGTTAAACAATTAGTTAGGTCTCCTCCCGGCCTGGCAGGAGACCAAACTCAGGAAGTGGAGAGGCACAGCTCTCACAGGCTTCAGTGATGTTGTGTCTGCTGGGGAACGACCACTTTTTCCTGTCTTGAGCTCACACAATGTAACCAAGGGAAAATGAAGGCTACATAGCTTTTTAAAGCAAGGAAAATGTTTTTAAGGTCAGGAGGGGTGTTAGGAGTAGTTAGGGAATATAATCTGAGTTGGTTTAGAAAATATGGTTTCATAACAGGTCCTCTTTAAATATATACACTCTAAGCTTTTCTGTTATTTTTTATTGGTGCTACATTCACATGTATAGTATATGGGACACCAGGAGTCAGGCAACATACACTAGACAAGATCAGAAGACACTGATTCACTGGGTCCCCAGGTACCCTTACTCCACATTACAACATCATTTTTGTTGCTGACAACATATAGCACTGTCACATTGTGCTGCGGGCTTACCCTAGAAGACATCACCATAGACACAATTGTTTGTAAAACATTAACAGACATCTTTATGATAAACCACACCTGACAAAGCTAGGAACACTCAGATACAGTTACCTTCACAAACCAGGTAATCTGGTCGCTCCACTTTTGTACATGCCTTGTATAGCAGATGTCACTTGCTAATCTCCACCTGTGATTCCAGTTAGTGTGCAAGGTGACAATGGCAAACTACACTGCTCAAAAAAATAAAAGGAACACTAAGATAACACATCCTAGATCTGAATGAATAAACTAATCATATGAAATACTTTCGTCTTTACATAGTTGAATGTGCTGACAACAAAATCACACAAAAATTATCAATGGAAATCAAATTTATCAACCCATGGAGGTCTCGATATGGAGTCACACTCAAAATCAAAGTGGAAAAACCACATTACAGGCTGATCTAACTTTGATGTAATGTCCTTAAAACAAGTCAAAATGAGGCTCGGTAGTGTGTGTGGCCTCCACATGCCCGTATGACCTCCCTACAATGCCTGGGCATGCTCCTGATGAGGTGAGACAGTCTGTGGTGCAATTGGTGCAATTGGTGGATGCAGCGAGACATGATGTCCCAGATGTGCTCAATCGGATTCAGGTCTGGGGAACAGGCGGGCCAATCCATAGCATCAATGTTTTCCTCTTGCAGGAACTGCTGACACACTCCAGCCACATGAGCTCTAGCATTGTCTTGCATTAGGAGGAACCCAGAGCCAACCGCACCAGCATATAGTCTCAAAAGGGGTCTGACGATCTCATCTCGGTACCTAATGGCAGTCAGGCTACCTCTGGCAAGCACATGGAGGGCTGTGCAGCCCCCCAAAGAAATGCCACCCCACACCATTACTGACTCACCTCCAAACTGGTCATGCTGGAGGATGTTGCAGGCAGCAGAACGTTCTCCATGGCATCTCCAGACTCTGTCACATGTGCTCAGTGTGAACCTGCTTTCATCTGAGAAGAGCACAGGGCACCAGTGTTGAATTTGCCAGTCTTGGTGTTCTCTGGCAAATAACAAACATCCTGCATGGTGTTAAGCTGTAAGCACAACCCCCACCTGTGGACGTTGGGCCCTAATACCACCCCATTGGAGTCTGTTTCTAACCATTTGAGTGGACACATGCACATTTGTGGCCTGCTGTAGGTCATTTTGCAGGGCTCTGGCTGTGCTCCTCCTGCTCCTCTTTGCACAAAGGCAAAGCGGTCCTGCTGCTGGGTTGTTGCTCTCCTATGGCCTCCTCCACATCTCCTGATGTAATGGCCTGTCACCTGGTAGCTCCTCCATGCTCTGGACACTACACTGACAGACACAGTAAACCTTCTTGCCACAGTAAACCTTCTTGTAAACCTTCTTGGGTTGTAGACTCTGTCTCATGCTACCACTAGAGCAAAAGCACCGCCAGCATTCAAAAGTGACCAAAACATCAGCCAGGAAGCATAGGTACTGAGAAGTGGTCTGTGGTCACCACCTGCAGAACCACTACTTTATTGGGGGTGTCTTTCTAATTGCCTATAATTTTCACCTGTTGTTTGTTCCATTTGCACAACAGCATGTGAAATTGATTGTCAATCAGTGTTGGTTCCTGAGTGGACAGTGTGATTTCACAGAAGTGTGATTGACCTGGAGCTACATTGTGTTGTTTAAGTTTTCCCTTTATTTTTTTGAGCAGTGTATGTAAACTGTGCACAGTAAAGTTTTTAGTCTGTTCACACTGGGCACAACTGCTCTGAAAAAAAAATCTCCTTAACCCCTTAAGGACCCAGGACGTCCAGGGACATCCTGGCACCCTGCGCTTTCCGGTCCCTGTCGCGCGCCGGGCAGAGATCGGAAGCGGATGCCTGCTGAAATGCTTCAGCAGGCATCCAGGCCAAATGCCAAGGGGGCCATGGCGGCCCCCCATGTCGCCGATCATCGCAGATCTCGAGGGAAATCGCCCCTGCGACCTGTGGCGTTGCTGGGCTGATCGGGTCTCTGGGACCCGACCGCCCGGTGATTTTGCATTATCCCGGTTGTCACAGACAGCCAGGACCATGCCGAAGTATAGGAGCGAGGTGGCAACCTCCTATTCCCTGCGATTCCTCGGTTAGCTAACCAACTAATCGCGCGGGGGGGTTACTTCCGCCCTGCCCGGCCCCTGGAAGTCCGGAGAGAACGGGAGGAAGACCGGAGGACGAGGCAAGGGACGGAGGAGGGGTGGGGACCGGCCCCGGAACTTACCTCGTTCCTGAAGACCCGGATCCCGGTGGCGGAGGCGGCAGCGGTGGCGACAGGTGAGTGGATCTTCGGCGGCGTTGCGGGACCATTGCAGCAGTCCAGACCGCCGTAAAGTGATCTGGACTGCTCCATCTGGTCCCCTTACACTACAACTCCCAGTATGCCCAGACAGCCCTTGGCATCTGGGCATGCTGGGAGTTGCAATTTTGCAACATCTGGAGGTCCACAGTTTGGGGACCACTGTGCCCTTCCAGGTGTTGCAAAACTACACATCCTCAGCATGCCCTTACAGTCCAGGCATGCTGGGAGTTGTAGTTCTGTAACATCTGGCCCTTCAGATGTTGCAGAACTACAACTCCCAGCATGCCTGGACAGTTTTGGCATCCTGGGAGTTGTAGTTTTGCAACATCTGGAAGGGCACAGATTGGGAACCACTGTATTAGTGGTCTGCAAACTGTAGTCCTCCAGATGTTGCAAAACTACAACTCCAAGCATGCTGGGAGTTGTAGTTCGGCAACATCTGGTTCTAAAGATGTTGCTGAACTACTACTTCCAGCATGCCTGAGAATGTTTGGGAGTTGTGGTTTTGCAACAACTGGAGGCACACTGGTTGGGAAACATTGTCTGTTTCCTAACTCAGTGTTTCCCAACCCGTGTGCCTCCAGCTGTTGCAAAACTATAACTACCAGCATGCACTGATAGACTGTGCATGCTGGGAGTTGTAGTTTTGCAACAGCTGGAGGTCCCCCCCTGTGAATGTACAGGGTACATTCACATGGACAGGGGGCTTACAGTGAGTATCAGGCTGCAAGTTTGCGATGCAGCAAATTTTGCGTGGCAGCTCAAACTGGCAGCTGGAAACTCGCTGTAATCTCCCGCCCATGTGACTGTACCCTAAAAACACTACACTATACTAACACAAAATAAAAAGTAAAAAAAAACACTACATATACTCATACCCCTACACAGCCCCCTCCCCTCCCCAATAAAAATTTAAAACGTCTGGTACGCCACTGTTTCCAAAATGGAGCCTCTGGGACTGTCCAAGCATGCTTGACCGTCCAAGCATGCTGGGAGTTTTGCAACAGCTGGAGGCACCCTGTTTGGGAATCACTGGCGTAGAATACCCCTATGTCCACCCCTATGCAAATCCCTAATTCAGGCCTCAAATGCACATGGCGCTCTCACTTCGGAGCCCTGTCGTATTTCAAGGCAACAGTTTAGGGCCACATATGGGGTATCGCCGTACTCGGGAGAAATTGCCTAACAAATTTTAGGAGGCTTTTTCTCCTTTCACCCCTTATGAAAAGGTGAAGTTGGGGTCTACACCAGCATGCTGGTGTTGCCCTATACTTTTCATTTTGACAAGAGGTAAAAGGGAAAAAAGCCCCCCAAAATTTGTAATGCAATTTCTCCCGACTACGGAGATACCCCATATGGGGGCGCACAACAAGGCCCAGAAGGGAGAGTGCACCATGTACATTTGAGGTGATATGCACTGCGGTGGCTGATTGTTACAGCGGTTTTGACAAACGCAAAAAAAACAAAACCCCACATGTGGCCCCATTTCGGAAACTACACCCCTAACGGAATGTAATGAGGGGTGCAGTGAGAATTTACACCCCACTGGTGTCTGACAGAGCTTTGGAACAGTGGGCTGTGCAAATAAAAATTTTGCACAGCCCACTGTTCCAAAGATCTGACAGACACCAGTGGGGGGTAAATGCTGACTGTACCCCTTTTTATGTTCCTCAAGGGGTCTAGTTTCCAAAATGGTATGCCATGTGGGTGTTACGCCGAGCGCTCCGGGTCCCCGCTCCTCCCCGGAGCGCTCGCAACATCCTCGCAATTGCAGCGCCCCGGTCAGACCTGCTGACCGGGTGCGCTGCGATACCTCTCCCAGCCGGGATGCGATTCGCGATGCGGGAGGCGCCCGCTCGCGATGCGCACCCCGGCTCCCGTACCTGACTCGCTCTCCGTCGGTCTTGTCCCGGCGCGCGCGGCCCCGCTCCTTAGGGCGCGCGCGTGCCGGGTCTCTGCGATTTAAAGGGCCACTGCGCCACTGATTGGCGCAGTTGGCTTAATTAGTGTGTTCACCTGTGCACTCCCTATTTATATCTCACTTCCCCTGCACTCCCTCGCCGGATCTTGTTGCCATTGTGCCAGTGAAAGCGTTTCCTTGTGTGTTCCTAGCCTGTGTTCCAGACCTCCTGCCGTTGCCCCTGACTACGATCCTTGCTGCCTGCCCCGACCTTCTGCTACGTCCGACCTTGCTCTTGTCTACTCCCTTGTACCGCACCTATCTTCAGCAGTCAGAGAGGTTGAGCCGTTGCTGGTGGATACGACCTGGTTGTTACCGCCGCTGCAAGACCATCCCGCTTTGCGGCGGGCTCTGGTGAATACCAGTAGCAACTTAGAACCGGTCCACCAGCACGGTCCACGCCAATCCCTCTCTGGCACAGAGGATCCACCTCCTGCCAGCCGAATCGTGACAGTGGGGGTTATTTTGCTGTCCTGGCACCATAGGGGCTTCCTAAATGCGACATGCCCCCCCGAGCAAAATTTGCTCTCAAAAAGCCAAATATGACTCCTTCTCTTCTGAGCATTGTAGTTCGCCCGTAGTGCACTTCAGGTCAACTTATGGAGTACCTCCATACTCAGAAGAGACGGGGTTACAAATTTTGTGGGGTATTTTCTGCTATTAACCCTTGCAAAAATGTGACATTTGGGCGGAAACACACATTTTAGTGAAATTTTTTTATTTTTTTTTACGTATGCAACATTCGTGAAACCCCTGTGGGGTATTAAGGCTCACTTTATTCCTTGTTACGTTCCTCAAGGGGTCTAGTTTGCAAAATGGTATGCCATGTGTTTTTTTTTTTTTTGCTGTCCTGGCACCATAGATGCTTCCTAAACGCGACATGCCCCCGAGCAAAATTTGCTCTCAAAAAGCCAAATATGACTCCTTCTCTTCTGAGCATTGTAGTTCGCCCGTAGTGCACTTCAGGTCAACTTATGGGGTACCTCCATACTCAGAAGAGATGGGGTTACAAATTGTGGGGGGTATTTTCTGCTATTAACCCTTGCAAAAATGTGAAATTTGGGGGGGAAACACATTTTAGTGAAAAAAAAATGTTTTACATATGCAAAAGTCATGAAACACCTGTGGGGTATTAAGGCTCACTTTATTCCTTGTTACGTTCCTCAAGGGGTCTAGTTTCCAAAATGGTATGGCATGTGGGGGGTTTTGTTCTGGCAGCATAGGGGCTTCCTAAATGCAACATGCCCCCCAAAAACCATTTCAGAAAAACGTACTCTCCAAAATCCCCTTGTCGCTCCATCCCTTCTGAGCCCTCTTCTGCGCCCGCCGAACAATTTACATAGACATATGAGGTATGTGCTTACTCGAGAGAGATTGGGCTACAAATATAAGTATAAATTTTCTCCTTTTACCCCTTGTAAAAATTCAAAAATTGGGTCTGCAAGAACATGCGAGTGTAAAAAATGAAGATTGTGAATTTTCTCCTTCACTTTGCTGCTATTCCTGTGAAACACCTAAAGGGTTAAAACGCTGACTGAATGTCATTTTGAATACTTTGGGGGGTGCGGTTTTTATAATGGGGTCATTTGTGGGGTATTTCAAAGATGAAGACCTTTCAAATCCACTTCAAACCTGAACTGGTCCCTGAAAAATAGTGAGCTTTAAAATTTTGTGAAAAATTGGAAAATTTCTGCTGAACTTTGAAGCCCTCTGGTGTCTTCCAAAAGTAAAAGCATGTCAAATTTATGATGGAAGAAACACTGGGGTGGGAGAAACTCAGCTCCTCTTGGTGTAAAAATCTAATTTTATTATGGTTTCATTAAAATTGAAGAAATAGGACAAAAAACTAAAAACACCCGTGCATAGTGAGTTAAAAAACGCACAGACCAACGCGTTTTGGGCTGTTGCAAGCCCTTAATCAAGGGCTTGATTAATGGCTTGCAACAGCCTGAAACGTGTCGGTCTGTGCGTTTTTTAACTCATTATGCACGGGTGTTTTTTATTTTTTGTCCTATTTCTTCAATTTTAATGAAACCTTAATAAAATGAGATTTTTATGCCAAGAGGAGCTGCGTTTCTCCCACCCCCAGTGTTCTTTCCATGAAGTTTTGCTGTCTCCCGAGGATATGGCTCGGCTACAAGTTCTCGTGCTCCCAGGAATATGACACCTTCCTTCCGGGAATTTCTTATGGTGAGCTGGAGTCTCTTTTTTTGTTTCTCTCTTTTTTCAAATTTATGATGCAAACATAAAGTAGAGATATTGTATATCTGAATAAAAATTTTTTTGGGGGAATATCCATTTTTCTTACAAGCAGAGAGCTTCAAAGTTAGAAAAATGCTAAATTTTCTAATTTTTCATCAAATTTTGGGATTTTTCACCAAGAAAGGATGCAAGTTACCACAAAATTTTACCACTATGTTAAAGTAGAATATGTCACGAAAAAACAATCTCAGAATCAGAATGATATCTAAAAGCATTCCAGAGTTATTAATGTTTAAAGTGACAGTGGTCAGATGTGCAAAAAATGGCCCGGGTCCTAAGGTGTAAAATGGCTGGGTCCTTAAGGGGTTAAAATCAGTGCATAATCTGCTGTTTATGGAGCAAATTTTTAGGTGGTTTTACATGCCGCTTCTCAGGCATTTTTTTTTAGCTCCTATTGGTTTCAAGGTGAGCTTTCAAGTGGAACTGCTCTAATAAGTGATAAGTCATTTCTTTTTCAGCACTGTTTTTTGAAAACCACAAGTTTGTTTGAGAAGTCAATGGGAGATAGAAACTGTTTTTTTTTATTTTTTTATTCTGTGAATGTGAACATACTCTTTGGGTGTAGTCATCTAATGAGGTTGTGCTATTTAGCAATGTGTTATTTAGTCCTGATCTTCATAAAATAGTGCAAAATTGCAGTGTTTTGCAGCAATTTTATATAAACTGTGGCAAAAATATCTAATATGATTATTGGAAAACACATTTAGGCTATTTGTGTAATATAAAGGAAAGGCTTGTGTGTATACTCTTTATACATCTCTATGTTTGTCTAGATGCGTTATTATTGGCGGTGCTGCTCCAAATTTATTATATTGTCGCAGTGACCATGATAAATTTTGCATAGATCTGCCCCTAGATCATTTTCTACCGCCGCTTACAGATCATGTCTACCTGCTTCTGAGGAGCTTGTTTGTCTGTGTGTTTGGCTTTATTTGTCTCAGTTTTAATTTTAAGGCAAATTTATGTCTAAAAGAAGGTCCGCAAATAGAGTCTTCTCACATTTCAATACTGGTTTACCTTCCGCAGGCCAGGAAAAAAAAATATTGTTCAAGAGACGGAGGTTTTAGTTGAACAGGTTTATTTATTTATTTTTACCTTTTTTTATTTTGTTATCATCAAGTTGCCGGATATTTTTTTTAAACTTGTGCACATGAAATTGGGAGATGCTGGCCATTGCTGACAACCTTTCTTGCATCTTTAGGCTAGGATTCCATTTTGGTTTTTTTCCTACGTTTTTTCACAGAAAAAAACACCAGATAAAATGCCAGTGCAATTTCATTTTTGGCCCCTTTGGCGTTTTTTCCTAAATTTGTTGGGTTCAAAAAAAAAAAAAAAAAAAACTAAAAACTAAAAAATGGATGCAGTAGGGATGGGAGAATGGGAAAAAATGTATTTAACACAAATTTTATATTTTATAAAGAAATTTGTATTAATTGTAAATAAAGTAAGTGTGTCACTTTTTTCCTTAATTTTTTTAATTTTTAGGTAGTACTACTACTCCCAGCAAGGAACAGACTGTTCCATGATGGGAGTAGTAGTACCTGCACTAATAGAAAGATTGTCCCACTCCTGACACCCGATGCGATCGTCCTATCTATTGCAGAGATGCGGAGCCGCCCTATACAGCACTCGCATCTCTGCTCTGTACTCTGCCCAGTGATATCAATAGAACATCACTCATTCATATTTTCCTCCCAGAGTGGGGATTGGACGGATGGTTGCAGCCAATCACAGCTCTCAGCGGGAAATATGAATGAGTGATGTTCTAGTCATATCACTGGCCGGAGTATAGTGCAGAGATGCAAGCGCTGTAGAGAGCCGCTACATCTCTGCAATAGATATGGCATCCATCTGGTGTCAGGAGTGACACCTGCTGTGATCTGTCCTTAACTGCAGGTACTACTACTCCCAACATGGAGCACACTCATGGAGCACACTCTATGGGAACTATAGTTCCTGCAATAACAGACAGATCGCAGTGAGTGTAACTTCTAACACCTGTTGCAATCTGTCTATTAATGCAGATACTAGAGCTCCCATAGAGTATGTTCCATGAGTGTGCTCCATGTTGGGAGTAGTAGTACCTGCAGTTAAGGAAAGATCACAGAGCATGTCACTCCTGACACTCGCTGTGATCCTCCTGTATAATGTATAGATGGGGCCGGCCGCTCTTCTATGGTCACCTGCCCTCCTGTATACATTTACACCTATTAATATTTCCCACAGAGAGTTGTGATTGGCTGGAACCATCTGGCCAATCACAGCTCTCTGCGGGAAATATGAATAGGTGTATATAAACGGCAGTGCAGGGGACCATAGAAGAGCGGCCGACCGCATCTATACATTATACAGAAGGATCGCAACAGACCAGGGGGAATATGTCAATTAGTACAGATACTACTACTCCCATCATGGAACAGTGTGTTCCATGCTGAGAGTAGTAGTACTACCTAGAAAAAATAAAGAAAAAAAAGTGAAAAACACACACACACTACATTTTTATTATTGTCAGCTACATTTATAGTGCCCTACCCGCCCACATAAATTGATCCCTGTTTAAAAATTAATAAAAATTTTGTTATAAAAAAGATAAATTTCGTTAAATACAATTTTTTTCCATCACTACTGTATCTTTTTTATTATTATTTTTTTTAATGGTACCCTATGAAATTTTATTAAAAAAGGTATCTACATCACTTTTTTGAATCGCTCCAAGTCCAAAAAAATATATAAAAACTGCCTGCAAAGTGGAATTCTAGCCTTACCATTCCTTTTTTGTACCTTAAAAAATATATCTGATTGTTTCATATGGACAACTGCTTTACTTTTCCTTTGCACATTTCTTTTATTTTTAAACTTTTTATTTATTTAAACGTTCTTATTCTCTACCTTATTTTCTCTCTCTGTCTTTCTCTATCTCCCTCTCTTTCACTTTGGCTGATGCTTTTTTTTTTAGACCTGGTGGGGAGGTGGTCTAGATTTGTGTTTTTTGTTTTGTTATTTTGCATCATTTGCAGAAAAATTGCACAAAAATTAAAAACACGCTGATAATACATTTGTGAACACTGCATCCATCACTTTGAAAAATGGTCTAGCAGCACCAAAAGGTCAAAATGACGGATTTAAAAAAATTGCAAAAGTAGACAAAAAAAAAAGCAATAGAACACAATGATAACCCCCTATTTGCCCAGTATTATGGTCACCTGTGGTTCAGCACTAAGGACAGCCATGGGCACAATATTGAGGGACACATTTTATGTGGGGTAGCAGTAAGCAGAGTATTGGGCACATAAGCAGGTGCAGTACTGATGGTTTAGACAGGGGGTTGGAAGCACTGTAAGCAGCACACTAGCACCATGTGGTGGTAATATATAGTGACTCAATATTATTAAGTCCCTGCTTTAACATCAAGCTCCAAGAGCTTGGAAAGTCAGGAATATAACTTAAGAAGCGATCAAAGAAGAAAACAAAAAGAGTTCTTAGCATAGCTGGGTTTTGTTCATATCCTGTTCAGCACCACTTTGTTAGTTTGTGTTCAGCACCACTATATTTTGCAGCATAGTCCATTTTGGAGTTTAAAGGGGTACTCCGGTGAAAAAATAATGTTTTTAAATTAACTTGTGCCAGAAAGTTAAACAGATTTGTAAATTACTTCTATTTAAAAATCTTAATCCTTCCAGTACTTATGAGCTGCTGTATGCTCCAGAATAACTTGTGTAGTTCTTTCCAGTCTGACCACAGTACTCTCTGCTGCCACATCTGTCCTTTTCAGGAAACAAATCCCCATAGCAAACCTCTCCTGCTCTGGACAGTTCATGACACGGACAGAGGTGGCAGCAGAGAGTACTGTGGTCAGACTGGAAAGAACTGCACAACGGAACATACAGCAGCTGATAAGTACTGGAAGGATTAAGGTTTTTTATTAGGAATATTTAATAAATCTGTATAGCTTTTTGTCACCAGTGGATTTGAAAACATTTGTTTTTCCACTGTAGTACACCTTTAAAGGAGGTGGCCAGTATTAGAAAAAGGCAGCAAAAACAGCACCACTCATGTCCCCAGGTTGGGTCATGTCCCATTCACTTCAATGGTGCTGAGCTGCAGTACCAGACACAAAAAGAAGCGGTGCTATTTTTGCCAAAAAGAAAAGAAGCAGCAACCAATGTGTAAAGAAATGCAAAATATAAAAACTATAATATATATATATATATATATATATATATATATATATATATATATATATACATAGCAACAGAAGAATGCAGCAGCACACTGCCAGCACAAGTGGCACCTAGTAGCGTGCACCTGCAGGCCAGGTCCATATAATAGTTTGGTATCAACTAAAGTGCTGGCTGACTTATTATATATATATATATATATATATATATATATATATATATATATATATATATATAAACAATTCTGTCTTTGCTCATATTGCCTTATAGAACATTATATTTTGCTTAAAGATGATAAACCATTTCATATATTCATGGCTAAGATGAGTAAATCCACAGCATTAATAGTTTTTAATATCACAGATATTATCCAAAATATAAATCCTGTGGTATACATTGATAAGGTAGACAAATAAAACATGTTAGAAGAGACTCATTTCTGCTGACCTACATTACTTTCTCCCAGACTGGTCGGGAGTTTCCTCGATGATATCTATAAGTGGGTGGCACTTTCCTGTAATAAAAGTACACGGCGCTCCATAAAGTAACTGATTTGTCAGACCCTGTTCTAAAAATGTCTGATAGAGCCAAGTCGAAGGGGAACAAAAATAAGGATGTAAATCTGCTGTACAACAGGACAGGTATATTGCCAACAGGACAGGTATATTGCCTGGTTACTTCAGTACCTAGAGATGTGGGATGGACAGTATAATGGGGGAAGGTAAGAGAAGCTATGTCCATCATAGAAACATTGTAGAAAATCTCATTACTGGTTCTACATTGAAACCCTATACCAGTAATTCCCAATCAGTGTGCCTCCAGCTGTTGCAAAGCTACAACTCCCAGCATGTCCGGACAGCCTTCGGCTGTCCGGGCATGCTGGGAGTTGTAGTTTTGCAACAGCTGTAGGCACATTTGTTGGGAAACGAGTCACGCAATAAACAAGTCACGCAATAAAAGTCACGCAATAAAAAATAGTTATATAATAAACCTACTTATGCTACAATGTTGTTTACTGGTTGCGTTATATACTTTAACCCCTTAAAGGGGTACTCCGCCCCTGGCATCTTATCCACTATCCAAAGGATAGGGGATAAGATGTCAGATCGCCACGGTCCCGCTGCTGGGGATCCCGGGGATCGCCGCTGCGGCACCCCGCTATCATTACTGCGCAGAGCGAATTCGCTCTGTGCGTAATGATGGGCGATACAGGGGCCGGAGCAGCGTGACGTCATGGCTCCGCCCCTCATGACATCACGGCCGTCCCCTTAATGCAAGTCTATGGCAGGGGGCGTGACGACCACCACTCCCCCTCCCATAGATTTGTATTGATGGGGGCGGGCCGTGACGTCACGCGGGGCGGAGCCGTGACATAACGATGCTCCGGCCCCTGTATCGCCCGTCATTACATGCAGTGCGATCTCGCTCTGCGCAGTAATGATAGCGGGGTGCTGCAGCAGCGATCCCCGGGGTCCCCAGCAGCGGGACCCCGGCGATCTGACATCTTGGATAAGATGTCTAGGGGCGGAGTACCCCTTTAAGGACGAAGGGGTTTTCAGTTTTGCATTTTCATTTTTTCCTCATCATCTTCTAAAAATAATAAAACTTTCAATTTTGCACCTAAAAATCCATATTATGGCTTATTTTTTGCGCCACCAATTCTACTTTGTAATGACATCAGTCATTTTACCCAAAATTCTACGGCGAAACGGAAAAAAAATCATTGTGCAACAAAATGGAAGAAAAACGCCATTTTGTAACTTTTGGGGGCTTCCATTTCTACGCAGTACATTTTTCGGTAAAAAAGACACCTGATCATTATTCTGTGGGTCCATACGGTTAAAATGATACCCTACTTATATAGGTTTGATTATGTCGCACTTCTGAACAAAATCATAACTACATGCAGGAAAATGTATACGTTTAAAATTGTCCTATTCTGACCTCTATAACTTTTTTATGTCCCAATGTACGGGGCAGTATTTTTGGCGCTGCTATCTGAAGTTTTTATCGGTACCATTTTTGTTTTGATCGGACTTTTTGATCGCCTTTTATTCATTTTTTTTATGGTTTAAAAAGTGACCAAAAATACGCTATTTTGGACTTTGGAATTTTTGGGAGCATACGCCATTGACCATGTGGTTTAATTAATGATTTATTTTTATAGTTCGGACATTTACGCACCCGCGATACCACATATGTTTATTTTTATTTACACAGGCTTTCTTTTTACCGCCTTGGTCCTGATCAGCCCGACTGAGCTGCCGGGAAGCTTTTACTTTAGACGCGGTGATCAACTTTGATCGCCACGTCTAAAGAGCTAATGCCGGACATCAGCCCGATCGGCGATGTCTGGCATTAGCCACGGGTCCTGGTTGCTTATAGCAACCGGGAACCACCGGTTATGATGCGTGCTCACCTTCTGAGCACGCGTCATACATCGGGAGACGCTTATGGATGTTCATAAATGTCTATATGCGTTAAAGGGGTGCTCCGCCCCTAGACATCTTATCCCCTATCCAAAGGATAGGGGATAAGATGTCAGATCTCCGGGGTCCCGCTGCTGGGGACCCCGGGGATCGCTGCTGCAGCACCCCGCTATCATTACTGTGCAGAGCAAGATCGCTCTACACATAATGACGGGCAATACAGGGGCCAGAGCATCGTTACGTCATGGCTCCGCCCCCTTGTGACGTCACGGCCCGAGTCCGTCAATACAAGTCTATGGGAGGGGGAGTGGCGGTCGTCACGCCACCTGCCATAGACTTGCATTAAGGGGACGGGCCGTGATGTCATGAGGGGCGGAGCCATGATGTCACGCTGCTCCGGCCCCTGTATCGCCCGTCATTACGCACAGAGCGAACTCGCTCTGTGCAGTAATGATGGCAGGGTGCCGCAGCGGCGATCCCCGGGGTCCCCAACAGCGGGACCGCGGCGATCTAACATCTTATCCCCTATCCTTTGGATAGGAGATAAGATGTCTAGGGGCGGAGTACCCCTTAAAGGGGTAAAAGGGGTACTCTGGTGGAAAACTTTTTTTTTTTTTTTTAATGAACTGGTGCCAGAAAGTTAAAGAGATTTGTACATTACTTCTATTAAAAAATCTTTATCCTTCCAGTACTTATTAGCAGCTGTATGCTACAGAGGAAATTCTTCGCTTTTTTATTTATTTTTTGTCTTGTCCACAGTGCTCTCTGCTGACATCTCTGTCCATGTCAGGAACTGTCCAGAGTAGCATACCGTATTTTTCACCGTATAAGACGCACTTTTTCTTCCCCAAAACTGGGGGGGAAAAGTCGGTGCGTCTTATACGGCGAATACACCCCTATCGCGGAGGTCCCTACGGACATCAATGGCCAGGACCCGCGGCTAATACAGGACATTACTGATCACGGTGATGCCCTGTATTAACCCTTCAGACGCGACGACCAAAGCTGACTGCCGCGTCTGAAGGGAAAATGACACTAACCCGGCTGTTCAGTCGGGCTGTTCGGGACCGCCGCGATTTCACCGCGGCGGTCCCGAACAGCCCGACTGAATAGCCGGGTTAGTGCTTACAGGACACCGGGAGCGACCTTACCTGCCTCCTCGGTGTCTTCTCCGTTCAGGGATCCCCTGTATGGCCGGTGCTCTCCTTCCTCGTCATCACGTCGTCGCGTACGTGCGTCGGCGTGCGTAACAACGTGATGGCGGAGACAGAGAGCGAGGATACCTGGCCGGCAGCAGAGACGTTCCGGAACGACGGAGACACGACGACAGCGATGGAGCGACATCCAGGGCAGCGGTGACGTGTCCGGAGCGGCGGGGACACGTGAGTATTACCTCCTATGCAGTGGTCTTCAATCTGCGGACCTCCAGATGTTGCAAAACTAAAACTCCCAGCATGCCCGGACAGCCAATGGCTGTCCGGGCATGCTGGGAGTTGTAGTTTTGCAACATCTAGAGATCCGCAGGTTGAAGACCACTATTGGGTTCAAAATCTTTATTTTTTTTAGATTTTGCACCTATAAATTGGGTGCGTCTTATACGCCGGTGCGTCCTATAGGGCGAAAAATACGGTAGGTTTGCTATAAGGATTTTCTCCTGCTCTGGACAGTTCCTGATACGGACATCAGGTGTCAACATACAGCATTTCCTCTGTAGCATACAGCTGCTAAAAAGTACTGGAAGGATAAAGATTTTTTAATAGAAGTAATTTACAAATCTGTTTAACTTTCTGGCACCAGTTGATTTACAATTTTTTTATTTTTTTTTTCCACGGAAGTACCCCTTTAATGTCCTCATAGAAACTGTGACTACTTGTAAACCTCATCCACCTATTCAGGGCAGTATTTACGTGAATGCACCCCATAAGGGTGATTCCACGTGTGTCCGAATTTTTTCATACAGATTTGTCACGCATTACAATACATTAGTGGGGTAAATTTTGCAGCAGTTCGGACCCTTGTGGATTCAACCATAGGGGGAGGAAGAAAGGACTGTGACATCATGTGACCACAGCCTATGCTTCGTGGCATCATATGGAATACAGATTAGGCTAATCAGGAAGCATAATGTTAGATAAGGCGGTGGACAGTATCGAATTACATTGGCAGACAGCAATGCAGTAGAGGTTGAAGGAGTAAGTGGATTGTATTACTATTATATGTTAACAGGAATGTTTTAGAAACCAGACAACCCCTTTAAATCGTACACATGTAAAACCCACTATAAAACGTATGCATGCGTCCTATCTTCCCACAAGATTGCGCTATAGGACAAATGCATACGATCGGGGGCAGGGCCCGGTCATCAGTCAATGCTGAGATCACTGGGGAAACATATCACCTATCCTGCAATATAAGCACTTATGTCCGCTATTAGCAGTGAACTGACAACTATGAAGCGTGGACAGCTCCTGAGCACACTTCATAGACAGTAAACACACCATGATGTACATGTATGTTGCATGTCCTCTAAGGGTTAAAATAAAACTGTAGTAGTATATAACTTATCCCCTATCTGAAGGATAGGTGATAAGTTATAGACTGTGGGGGGTCCAACCACTGGGGCCCCTTGCAATTGTGGTGAGGGAGTGGAGTGATGAGGCAGATATTATTACCCAACGGGCAGATAGCATTAACCCCTTGTATTCGTGAGGCCAGGGCGTGGTTCAGCCTCTGCACCACCCGAAGGCATAACGCTGGATCCTGGGCTTGGCACAGGGCAAATAATGATGCTAAGTTATGGAACAACGGCAGCTTTACTGAGGTAGACAGGTGTAATAGTCTTGACAGCTCAGTTAGTTCCAAGAAGGTGACCAGTGACTTCAGAGACTCTAGGGCTCGCTGGCACTTATAGTGGATTTGGACAATTTGCTGCTGACTTCACCCCGTAAGTAGCTTACCAGGTTTTATTTTAGTTTAGTTTTTAGGTTTTACCATTAGTGGAAGCATGGCTGTGTGGTAGGCCTTGGGCCTCCTTAGGACACCAGACACTCTCTCAGGACTTGACCTTACTGTAGCACAGCTTAGCTTAGGTTGACTAGCTAGCTCCTCCCAAGGTTTATATGGGGGAGACTCTGGAGGGGTCCCATAGGTCACCCTATTAGTTACATGATCACTGGTACCTTCCTTGGTTACAACACATGGCAACAGTATTTAAAGGTACATAACAGTATATATACATTACAATAGATAATGCTGGATATAATTAACCATTTACATTACATATATTAAAGAGGGACTCGGGAGACCGAATTAGAGTCGGTCTGACAGGACAGCAAGGGTACAGGGGTGCAACTCCTGTACAGGGCAACCACAAACTCCCCCTCTTAACAACAGCCACCCTCAGTGCCCAGTCCTTGAGGGCGGATGTAAATAAGGTGACCACTGAGGCCATGTAACAACAATAGAGACGGTTCCTGGGGCATTGAGCCAATGTCCTTTACTGGGCAGATGAACTGGGGAAGAGTCCATGTGGCATTACAATTAACATCCTTACATGTTCCAATATTTTTAGGATTTTGAGAATTGGGATAAATGAGATGAAAACATATGAAATCCTTGTGATCTTTCAACTGCTTTTCTTTTTGAGAATACTTGGTTCGGGCTGCCTGAGACTTTCTACCTGGATGCCTGTGCTAATGGGGCCCTTCTGCTTTTAGCTACTTCTCCCCATAACATTAGACAAGAATTCCTGGCTAGAGTGCTCTGACCAGACAGAAAATTAGGCTAATGAAGACAGTTTGCATCAAAAGCAGAAGGAAAGCTAAAAAACAACATACATGTGGTAAAATAACTTAATTTACCAAATCATTTATTTGACAGTTAAAAATAAGTTTCATTGTTGAACCCCTTTAAACCATTCCTGAACATTTTGCATTGTGGTGAATGTACTATACTGCTGAAAGAGGCCACTGCCATTTAAAGGGCACCACCCCTGTCCTCAGGTTGTGTGTGGCATTACAACTTGGCTACATTCACTTCAATGGAACTGAGCTGCAATACCACACACAGCCTAAGGACAGAGGTGGTGCTGTTTTTGGAAAAAATTAGTCCTTGTTCTTCTATTCCTGAATAATTTCTTTAGGGATTCCCCTTGATATGGGGGGAACATGGTCTGTACAATGATTAGATAGGTGGTATGTGTTATAGTAACATCCAGATGAATGCCAGGACTCAAGGTTTCCTGCAAAACAATATTGCCCAGAGCATCACACTGCTTCTGCCTCCTTCTTACCAGAACTTATTCTGGTATCATCTCTTCTTTTCTTCACTTACTGGGCCTTCATGATATATATGTCATAAAAACATGATTCATCAGACCAGGCCACATCTTTCATTGCTCCAGCTCATCATAGGTGAGCAAGGGTCAACATGAGCACACACAGACCCCATACAAAGTAAGCTATGATGCATGGAATGTTTTGACACTTTCCTTTAGCCTTCATTCATTTTTTCAGCAATGTGTACTACAATAGCTCTTCTGTGGGATCGGACCAATGGGTAACCTTCATTCATTATGCATTGATAGGACTTGGGTGCCTACGACCCTGTTGCTAGTTCACCGTGTACATGAAGTATTTGTGATATAAATATTAAATATAGTTACAAAAATAATTTAAAGGGGTACTCCGCCCCTAGACATCTTATCCCTTTTCCAAAGGATAGGGGATAAGATGTCAGATCACGGGGGTCCCGCCGCTGGGGACCCCCGGGATCTCAGCTGCAGCACCCACCTGTTGCGGCTTCCGGAAACTCTGGGGGCTTTGGCTCCCAACCATGGTGATGTGAGATCGTGACGTCACGACTCCGCCCCCGTGTGATGTCAAGCCCCACCCCTCCCATAAACTTGCATTGAGGGGGCGGGGCGTGATGTCACACGAGGGCGGAGTCGTGATGTCACGATCTCCCGTCACTGTGGTCGTGAGGTGTTAGGATGAGAGCCTCCAGCGCTGCCGGAAGCCACAACAGGTGGGTGCTGCAGCCGAGATCCCAGGGGGTCCCCAGCGGTGGAACCCCCGCGATCTGACATCTTATCCCCTATCCTTTCGATAGGGGATAAGATGTCTAGGGGCGGAGTACCCCTTTAAGAACCTTTGGTTAATTACAATATCCCAACATCTTTACATTTCTAGAAAAAATGATTCACATTTCAGATCCCGATGAACAAATAACACTTAGCACTGACTTGTGCTAGATACAGAAGGGGTTGTAGCATGAAGAGTAGCCGTACTGTTGACAACACAGCTTATCTTGTGTCTCAGTGCTGTAGGGTGTAATGCTGATCGTATGTTATAGACTTGTTTCCAGTTCCCTGGCAACTATGAATATCAGCCTGCCTAACAGTGGTGTCTGTTTTGTGGTAATACAAGTCAAGACAGTAGTGCCGAGGTGGAGACGAACGCTAAGATGAACAAGAATAGGTTGTTCTCTGCTGCAAATAGTTTGACCTGTTCTTTCATTCACATTACCATAGATGTTGAAACCTAACTTCTTTATTTATATTTTCTTTTTTAGTGACCGGTTATAAATGACTGTGACAAGTAACTGTGGAGCGGAGAGGCGGCTGAAGATCTCCAGGTCATGCCCTACCTGGCCAACACAGCAAATCTTCAAATGGCAGGATTTGCTATCTCCACTGTAGGCTGGATTTTGGGTTCCATTTCCACAGGACTTGTACAATGGAGAGTCTGGCATATAGCCAACACCACTATCATTTCTTCTGGAACTGCCTGGATAGGAATATGGAGGACTTGCTTCTTTAGTCACGTCTTGGTGTCTCCAGACCTGAAGACCATGTACTGTCAATATTATAGCGTGACAGACTCTTTTTTACCAAAAGAAATTTTGGTGGCACAAGGACTTATGTTAGTAGCTATCATTCTTGGGGCAGCCGGCAAAGCTGTATGTGTCTTTGGACTTAAAAATGTATATCAAGGTACAAGCCAAGTATCAGTTATACCCCGTTGGTTTACAGCAGGGGGAATTTTAATCCTTCTTTCCAGTATTTCCATTATTGTTCCCGTGGCCTGGAACATGCATTCTGTGGTCAGTAATTCCAGTATTCCCTTTCCAAGTACGTTTGACATTCCGTCTAGTCCCGAGAAGCAGGAAGTTGGAGCTGGGATTTCTATTGGCATCGTCTCTGGCATTTTACTTTTTATGAGTGGGATTTTATTCCTTTGTTACAGGTTACCTGAGAATTCTGATAACAGAGTACATCCTATAAGTGAGGGGGATTCCATGTTCTCTGACGGTTCCAGCATGGGCTCTGGATTAAAGGAGAACCCCAGGAGCTATCTCACATTAAAACATTATTTAAATGCAACATTAAACTGTGATGGAATTAAGAACGATGCCTTTATCTGGGAGATAGATGAAAAGCTATGAGTATACAGTGGTCCCTCAACATACGATGGTAATCCGTTTCAAATGGACCATCGTTTGTTGAAACCATCGCATGTTGAGGGATCCGTGCAAAGTATAGGACAGTGGTCTACAACCTGCGGACCTCCAGATATTGCAAAACTACAACACCCAGCATGCCCGGACAGCCAACGGCTGTCCGGGCATGCTGGGTGTTGTAGTTTTGCAACATCTGAAGGTCCGCAGGTTGAAGACCATTGGTAAAGGAAGTTGTACTCACCTGTTCCCGTTGCTCCGGACCGTCACCGCTTCCCTGGATGTCGCCTTCCATCTCTGTCGCCGCGTCCCCGGGGTGTCCCAGACGGTCCATCAAGACCTCTGCTTCCCTGACATCCTCGCTCTCCGTCGCCGCCATCACGTCGCTACGCACACCGCTCCTATTGGATGAAGTGCGCAGCGACGTGATGATGATGATGGAGAGCGCCGACGATGCAGGGGATCCCGAAGAGGACGCACCGGAGCCCCAAGGACAGGTAAGTGATCATCAGCGGACCACACGGGGCACCGTAAACGGCTATCCGGTGGCAGCTGAAGCAGTCTGCGCTGCCGGATAGCCGTTTATTCGATGGCCCAACATACAAAAGCATCGTATGTTGATGCTGCCGTCAACATGTATGTTGAAATGATCGTATGTCGGGGCCATCGTAGGTCGGGGGGTCACTGTACATACATATGAGTTTGTATACAAAAGGCTAGTGCAAAAGTGTCAGTATTGCTCATCGCTTTAATTTTCCCACTGAAATCTTATTGGTTGTTATGACCCATGTGAACATTTCTAATTTGCATGTTTTATGCATGAGCCACTAATTCAGGCGTAGATTTAGGAATGTAAAAATAGGGGAGGTACCCACAGAGACCAAAGAGGTGACTACTTTAAATTTCTAAAGGTCCTTAAAAAAGCACTCTGGGAATTGTTATAACTATATAGTGCAGCATAGGATGTTAATAGAGAATAATGTAGAGGTTCTTGTGTATGGCTTGGCTTGTGTTTACCTGTTTTAGTTGATGTGGTATGCATGGGTTTTATGCCATTTTAATTTCTATTTACTATCTGATATGCAACCTTAAAGGGGTATTCCAGGAAAAAACTTATATAGATATCAGAGATATATATATATATATATATATATATATATATATATATATATATATATATAAACTGATATATATATATATATATATATATATATATATATATATATATATATATATCAAGAGGCTCCAGAAAGTTAAAAAGATTTGTAAATTACTTCTATTAAAAAATCTTAATCCTTCCAATAATAATCAACTGCTGAAGTTGAATTGTTCTTTTCTGTCTGGCAACAGTGCTCTCTGCTGACATCTCTGCTTGTCTCGGAAACTGCACAGAGTAGAAGAGGTTTGCTGTGGGGATTTGTTACTACTCTGCACAGTTCCCGAGACACGTGTCATCAGAGAGACAGAAAAGAGAAACTCAACTTCAGCAGCTCATAAGTACTGAAAGGATTAAGATTTTTTAATAGAAGTAATTTACAAATCTGTTTAATTCTCTGGAGCCAGTTGATATATAAAAAAAAAGTTTTTTCCTGGATAACCCCTTTAATGCTGTATACTTTTCCCATGATGCCTCCGACTTTGCAGAGAGAGGAATTAGATTCTCATCACTGCCCTTGCACTGTCCTCAGTGCAGTAACTAATAAATTCAGATCAAGTTCAGGCCCCTTACACTATAGAGTTATGTATGAGATATAGCTTCAACCGGTCTCCTCTTCTCCCGGTTACAGCAGCTCTTACACATACAGATCTGGACAGGGAACCCACAAGAAAATGCTTCTTCAGGTTGTTTGAAGTTTTGCCAACACTTCTTCTTACAAGTACTGAATAAGACTTAAGATCTTCATATAACTCCTTAGTTGTAATTATAGGTCACATCACATGAAGATTTGAGGTCTTCAAGTGCGGTGTATAACTCTGCAGAAATCTGTGTATGGACTCGCCTACTATATATCCTGATCCCATAAAGATAACAGCAGCAGCATACAGACAGAGTTGGGAAGGGAGAGCTCTGGGAGCTGCCAGGGGGGGATCGGATAGGTGATGATGACATTATGTTGTTCACAGAAAGTCAGCTGACCCAGGACTGACCACTTTCTTTGACATGTAATTTTCTGCTAGTCTTAGTGCTGGGCACATGACCCAGCTACAGTAATGACATGTATGGATGCAGCTGAGCTATATTACACACATGGCACTGTAGGAATAATGGAGGTGAAGTATAAGGGCAAAAAAAGGAAGTGATTCTTCAAATAACAAAAGCTGGAAACCAATGACTTTAGTAGGACTAGTATTTATTTACAAGACAGTGATTCAAGGGGAAATGTATCAAAATGACTGTAGTTCAAGAGAAAACCCATAGTAGTCAATGAGGTCACTGCTATTTACTACATTTAACATGTCTATATTTTTTATATTTTCTAAACACAGATATCATTTTGCAAGTTGTAAAAGTTTAATTTATTAATTTGTACAATATTGTATACTTGTTATGGTGGTTAGTTATATATACTGATGACACACCCTGTACATTGTATTCACATCTGAACTGTGACAAATTATAAAGCACTATGTACTAGTGTTAATAGTGTTCAGTGGCCTCATTTCTCCCTGGATGAAAATATTTTTTATACTCTGAATAGATATATATATATATATATATATATATATATATATATATATATATATATGTATAATTGTTTTTAATTATTGTTATTATTGCTATTTCTAGTACCATAAGTTACATGTTGTACATTGTCCACATAGTCTGCTTTGCATATCATATCCAGTGTTTGAATTACACGTTGTCTTCACCATTTGCAGCCAAATCTAGGATCCTGCTGCTTTCATGTTACCAGAAAGTAGTTCTAGTAAATCTTAGGCTGGGTCCACACTACGTTTTGTCCCATACGGGAGCGCATACGGCAGGAGGGAGCTAAAACCTTGCGCTCCCGTATGTGACCGTATGCGCTCTCGTATGCCATTCACTTCAATGAGCCGACCGGAGTGAAACGTTCGGTCCGGTCGGCTCATTTTTGCGCCGTATGCGCTTTTACAACCGGACCTAAAACCGTGGTCAACCACGGTTTTAGGTCAGGTTGTAAAAGCGCATACGGCGCAAAAATGAGCCGACCGGACCGAACGTTTCACTCCGGTCGGCTCATTGAAGTGAATGGCATACGGGAGCGCATACGGTCACATACGGGAGCGCAAGGTTTTAGCTCCCTCCTGCCGTATGCGCTCCCGTATGGGACAAAACGTAGTGTGGACCCAGCCTTACTCTGTTTCAAGCAAAATTGTGAAAGCAGCTACAGGTTTGAATGGAGAAAAAACATTCAGAAGCAGCATAAAATCAGCAAAGTATTTGCAAAATTGTTCATTTGGTTTACCCCCTTTGTATGAGATATACCGTATTTATCGGGGTATACCACGCACCGGCCTATAACACGCACCCTCATTTTACCAAGGATATTTGGGTAAAAAAAGTTTTTTACCTAAATATCCTTGGTAAAATGAGGGTGCGTGTGTGTGCATGTGTATACCCCGATACACTGTTTCTGACCCCGCAGAAGCCCCCAGGAAAGGCAGGGGGAGAGAGGCCGTCGCTGCCCGCTTCTCTCCCCCTGCCTTTCCTGGGGTCTAGAGCCCTGCTGCCACCGATTCTCTCCCCCTGGCTATCTGCGCTGCTGCCCCATTGCCGGCACCACTGCCCCATTGCCTCCCCCATCCCCAATTTTATAATTACGGTACCTGTTGCCTGGGTTGGGTCCGTGCTGCTTCTGGCTCCGGTGTGGCATCTCCTGTGTCGTTGCTATGCGCTGCGAGGCGCAATGACGAGTGACGTCTTCAACACGCCACCACTCGTCATTGTGCAGCGCATAGCAATGACGCAGGAGACGCCGGAGCCAGAAGCAGCTCGGACCCGACCCCGGCAACAGGTACCGTAATTATAAAACCGGGGATGGGGGAGAAAATGGGGCAGCGGCGCCGGCAGTCTCTGGACCCCAGGATAGGCAGGGGCAGAAAATCGGGCAGCGGCGGCAGGTCTCTGGACCTGAAAAAGCCGCTGCAGTTCATTGATTTAAAGCGCCCGCTTTAAATCATTGAACTGCAGCAGCTTATCGGCGTATAACACGCAGGTAGACTTTAGGCTAAAAATTTTAGCTCAAAAAAATGCGTGTTATACGCCGATAAATACGGTAGTTTTAACCTGTCTCCTCAGTTGACACAGTTTAAATACTGCTATGTGGTCAGTTTTTATAAAATATCATATTTTATAATATTTATACTTGTTTCCTTTGTCCAGAGGGTAATGCATACTTTATTCAAGATGGTGACTTTTACTTTACCACATATGCAACCCATCTGAGCACACGGCAGGACTAGGCTTGCCACCTGGCCGGCATTTTACCGGCACAGCCAGTATTATGGACACCCTGCCAGTATTCTTATATTAAAAATACCGGCCATTCAATGGCCGGTATTTATCCAACCAATCCTCCAACATGCCCCCCCACAGAATGCGTATGGTAGTACCTCTAAGGCTATATTTGCAGAGGTAAAATCTGCCGTAAAATACAGTTCTGTGCAAGTTTATCCGAGCTGTGAGATTCTTCCACACAGAAATTGATATGGGGTACCGATTAAAAATTTTAGCATACCAATTCTGTTTGCAAATTTTTACCCTAACGGTTGCACATTTGCCACAGGTTCGGTATCAGAACGTTTCCATTGTATTTTCGCTGACCCTAATACAGTGCGGTAACATGTATATTCACAGGCTGTTGCCCTGTGATTCTATGAACATATTGTAGACCACAAATAGAAAACTTTATTCTGACTATTGGACTGAGTGAGTCAATTTCTCTTGAGTAGTGATCCAAAATGTTTGTGGGTACTTATAAACTACAAAACTACAACTCCCAGCATGTTGGACTATATAGTAGTATATAGTATAAGTCAGTGTTTCCCAACCAGAGCACCTCCAGCTATTGCAAAACTACAACTCCCAGCATGTTGGACTATATATAGTGTTGCTCGCGAATATTCGCAATTCGAATATTATTCGCGAATATCGCATATTCGCGAATTCGCGAATTTCGCGAATATAGCGCTATATATTCGTAATTACGAATATTCGTTGTTTTTTTTTGTTTTTTTCTTCACAGTACACATCACAGTGATCACCCCTCTCTGCTTCCAGCTTGTGTGGTGTAAAGAAGGCTGTAATACTACTGTGTGAGACTGGCGTGCAAAAATTCAAATATACGAAAATTAGCATATGCGAATTTTCGCATATGCGAATTTTCGCACGTGCTAATTTTGTGTATGCGAATTTTCACATATTTTAATTTTCGTATACGCGAATCTTCGCGTATGCGAAAATAAAACGAGAATATAACGAATATGCGAATATTCGCGAATATATACGAATATTCGTCCATATATTCGCGAATATTCGCGAATTCGAATATGGCCTATGCCGCTCAACACTAACTATATAGTAGTATATAGTATAGGTCAGTGTTTCCCAACCAGAGTGCCTCCAGCTGTTGCAAAACTACAACTCCCAGCATGCCCGGACAGCCAACGGCTGTCCGGGCATGCTGGGAGTTGTAATTTTGCAACAGCTGGAGGCGCTCTGGTTGGGGACCACTGACCTATACAATACTGGAAGTTGTAGTTTTTCGGAGGGCATCCAACGCTACCCAAAGACAGATGTTGGGAGGGGAATAAGGACGGTTATATTGCAGCGGTCTCCAAACTGTGGACCTCCAGCTGTGGCAAAACTACTGTGGCTGTCAATGGTTGTCCAGGCATGCTGGGAGTTTTGCAACAGCAGGAGGCGCTCTGGTTGGGAAACACTGACCTATACTATATACTACTATATAGTCTAACATGCTGGGAGTTGTAGTTTTCGTTTGGGGCAGCTGCTGACCCACAGGCTGTATCAGGGCATGCTGGGAGTTGTAGTTAGTAACTAACTGCAACTCCCATATTTGGTCTAAAAAGAATAAAAAAATTAAAAAAGCGTTCAAAAAGTCCCATCAAAACAAAAATGGAACTGTTTAAAACTACAGATCGGGGGGCAAAAAATGAGCCCTCATACAGGACTGTATAAGGAGAAATAAAAAAGTTATAGGGGTCAGAATAGGACATAGGACAAAATTTCCCCCCGCACATGTGTATCCTGTGATGTTACGCATCTATAATTAATTATGCAAATTAGCATGGCAACCGTAAGCAGGGCAGGCTGCATCATGACAGGACTGATATCAGCCATCCTCCCCGATTAGCCTGTTACACTTTAGTAAATTGGGATAAATATAGATACCATGTCATGGCCTACATTTTCTGTATCCCAATGTAGTAAAGTGGAGTAAGCTGTTCAATGACCGGCATCAGTCCTGTCCTATGTTATGGCTTATCCTATAGTGTGCTAGAAGGGCTTGTCTCTGAAGTAAAGTGAAAGTGGCCATCTTGATGTATGCATTATCACTTATACAAAACAAGCAGGTAAAAATAATAAAACATGTTTAATAAAATCTTTATTTTGGAGTAAACCAATGTATTTTTTTATCATGCTGCTTTTTTTTTTATGTCCTGGGGGACCCCTTTGATTGGTTAGGCTCCTTTCACACTATGAGTATTCATCTGTTATTAAACATCCGTTTTCTGTGTAAAAACGGATGTATAATAACGGATGAAATAACGGCTGAATAACGTCCGTCAAAATAACGGGCATATTCATCCGTTAAGACCCGTTATAACCTCCGTCATGTACGGACGTTTTAACACCTCTGCCTACAGACTCCCACAACCGGGACTACTACTACTCCCATCATGGAACAGACTTGTTTCCATGATGGGAGTAGTAGTTCCCTGGCTGCGGAAGTCTGCTAGTGGCTGGGGATGCTACAATAGTGTTTGTACTACAACCCCCATCATGGAATAGACTCTGTTCCATGATGGGGGTTTTAGTACGTGGGTTGAGGGAACGATCGCCCCGGGTCTCACTTCTGAGACCTGATGCGATCAGAAGTTATTAAACAGGGGAGCAGGCGGAAACCTCCACTCCTCTGTGATGTACGGTGCATTTTACTTTCATTTTTAAATTCCCCTCGGGGAACCCTCAATGGCTGCGGGGGACAATACCAATATAAATGTGCTGCAGGGGGGGCAAGACTTATATAGTGCAGCAGGGGGCAAGATATATAGAAGCACTGCAGGGGCAAGACACATACACCCCCTCCCCCCTAGCGATTCTATATATCTTTCCCCACCGCAGTGCTTCTATTTGAAAACCCCGCCGGGAGCCCTGAATGGCTCCCCCTTACTGCCCATTCAGGACTCCCGGAGGGAATTTAAAAATGAAAGTAAAATCCATCGTACTTCGCAGGGGAGTGGAGCATGCCGCCCACTTCCCTGTTTAATAACTTCTAACCGCATCGGGTCTCAGAAGTGAGACCCAGTGCGATCAATCCCTCAGCCCCTGTACTACAACCCCCATCGTGGAACAGAGTCTGTTCCATGATGAGGGCTGTAGTGCAAACACTATTGTAGCCTCCCCAGCCACCGGCAGACTCCCGAAGCCAAGGAACTACTACTCCCATCATGAAAACAAGTCTGTATCATGATGGGAGTAGTAGTAGTCCCTCAGCACTGAAGGAGTCTGCTGATGTCACCTCTTCTGAGCATGCTTAGAAGTAATAACAGATATTATAAACCAGGTGCAAACGGCTGACATAAAGGCTCATCTGTTTGCCATAGACTTCAATGTTAGAAATAACGGCCGTTAATTTACCAGTTTCTTGTGATGGAAGACAAATTAGTGCATGTGCCGTTTTTTCTTCCGTCACAAATATTGTCCATTATTCATGATGGGCTATAACGGGTCATAATGGATAATCAAAAAATCCCATAGACTTGAATGGGATTTTGTAACGGCTGTTTAACATCTGTTTTTAAGGCTTTCCTAACAAAAGTTTATAACGGGTCTTTTAACGGAGCAACTTCATAGTGTGAAAGGGGCCTAATATAAAGGGAAGAGGCTTTTTTTGGTACCTTGTGCTTCCCCACTGTTGACATGATAGGGCCTTTAGACAGCCTGTCAGTTATAAACTGTTAGACATAATACCTTACAATAAATGAATATTGCAATTTCTCATATACAGTATCAACAGTCAAAATAGGTATTGGATTCCCAAATCTACAAAAATTTTTTTAAAAAGAAGTAACCCCATCATTCTGTTCTTAATTGTGCTGTTAATTTAATAGACAAGTACAGTGAGGACAGAGATAGATGTCTGACATAGATGATATCAAGTAAAAGTCACATATTAGAAAGTCAAGTGCGCTGCTCACTTATGTTGTAAGCTGAATAGAGCTGCAGGTGTACGCAGCATGCAGTGTGGAATATGTGCAGACGGACATGCACAATGATTGGGCAGAGGGGGCATGGCAACATGGTCGGTGGAGATGCCCACAGCTCACAAGCTCCAAACACTTTTCCACTTCATAAATGTAAAAAGAATTGCTTAACCTGCCATATGCCCGGAACCTATTGGTGGTTTTTGTCATCAGTGATTGTTTATAGAGAGCCAATATCTTTTCTACGGGGTACATAAAAATTACATGACTAACAAAATAGCGCTCATTATAAAGACATATTAACCATTAGTTCAATAAAACTCACTACACGCACCTCCATATACAACACATGACCTCTGAGGCCAGTGAATGGCGGCAGAGTCACATGATGCCCTTTGTACACTTTGTACATTTCTGGAGTGCGGAGTCGGGAGTGGTGCCAGCACTAGAACGATGACGAATTTACGGGTAAGTAAAAGATTTTTTTTTTTTTTCAAGTCCGTTTCAATTTGGAAGGATTTTTTGTAAACTATAGGGAAACCCCTTTAACTCTTATATATGTTGTATCACTAAACTGTTTAAAATTAGGCCATTCATTTGCACTATTTATAAAGTATAATTACCCAGTATTTAGGTTTATAGCAAACACCCGCAGCCATGTAAGATGAATGTACAAGACATAGCTATGCTCCAAAAGAGATGACATAAAGAAGTCTGTAACATAATCCAGAGATGTGTGCGTCTCCAGTACTGGCTGGGGAAAGATGGTATCAGTTTCCGGTGTCACATAATATCTTATAAGACAGATGAGAAAGGCTAGGCAGGGAAACCTTTAACATTTTTTATGATTCTATCTACTGATCATCTATACAGCTAGTCTACAGCCTGGGATCACATAGAAAAGAAAGTACTTGGTGGAAATGGAGCCAAAAATCTTCACCAAAATCTACATGTTGCGCGGTTACAATTCCAAGGCATTTCCACCACACATAGGATATGCAGGTTTAAAAATCCATTGTACTGTGAATTTGGCAGGAATTTCACAGCCAATCTGTCAATATCTAGTCTATCTATTTGTTTAATATCTATTTAATTTCCCCCCCACAGAATGCATATGGTATTGTACCTCTTAGGGTACGTTCACACTATGGAATTCCTGCGGAATTCCATGGGCGGAATTCCGCAAGTGGAATTCCGCGGTGTGAACTTCACACTGTGGAATTTCAGCTGCGGACAATTCTTCTGCTGAAACTGTTCCGCGCAAAGAAAGAACATGTTCATCCCTTGCGCGGATTCCGCGAGCACTGCATAACCGTCAATGGTGACGGCTCAGTGCCCCGTGGTCCTAGCAGCGAAGTATTTTCAGCGGTGGCCGCCAGACGGGATCTCCACCTGCTGAATTCAGCGAGCGGAGATTCCGCAGTGTGAACGCACCCTAAGGCAAAATTTGCAGAGGTAAAATCTGCCATAAAATACAGTACTGTGCAAGTTTATCCGAGCTGTGAGATTCTTCCACACAGAAATTGATATGGGGTACTGATTTAAAATTTTAGCATAACAATTCTGTTTGCTAATTTTTACCATAACCGTTGCACATGTGTCACAGATTTGGTATGGATGTGCTGCAAAATCCATATCAGAACGTTTCCATTGTATCTTCGCTGACCCTAATACAGTGCGGATAAGATGCCTGTGCGCGTGAGTCCCGCCGCTGGGGACCCCCTGGATCTTGCACGCGGCACCCCTTCTGTAATCAGTCCCCGAAGCGTGTTCGCTCTGGGTCTGATTACCGGCGACCACACGGCCGGCGGCGTGTGACGTCACGCCTCCGCCCCCGTGTGACGTCGCACTCCGCCCCTCAATGCAAGCCAACGGGAGGGGGCGTGACAGCTATCATGACCCCTCCCGTAGGCTTGCATTGAGGGGCGGAGCACGACGTCACACGGGGGCGGAGGCGTGACGTCACACGCCGCCGGCCGTGTCGTCACCGGTAATCAGACCCGGAGCGAACACGCTCAAGGGACTGATTACAAACGGGGTGCCGGGTGCAAGATCCTGGGGGTCCCCAGCGGCGGGACTCCCGCGATCAGGCATCTTGTCCCCTATCCTTTGGAGAACCCCTTTAAAAAAGGATATGTAAAATAACTGCAGCTTCCTGGTACAGATCCTGCACCCAAAAATGTCTTTATTATTGTGTTTTATTGCATTTGTCATGTCCTACTATAGGAGTTGACTCATGGGCTGATGAAGGATTTCCTGAGTAATTACTGTTCTCTAAACTGTGATTTATCTCTATGAGGTTCCATGCCTGGGATTACATGTAGATAAGAATCAAAGAATTGAATCATCCTGGTAATTCTTCCAAGTCCAATCTAAAGGGATATCAAATATCTCAGCCTTTTGGCTAAGATCAAGTGTAGTGTCTGTTCTTATCAGTGTCAGAATAGGGGCACTGATGTAGGATGGATGCTGCATGGAGAGAGCAGGTGTACAAGGGTGTTCCGGGGCTGGTTCTGAGGAATCAGCTTGACGGCTGCCCCGATGTGACCTGTTTCCTCCGGGTCTTGCCATGAGGCTGAGAGGGTCTAGAGCCGAGGTACTTTAGTGCCTCAGGGAGTGGTTACCCCGAGGTGCCAAAACTCACTGGGAGTATTGGCTCACTGAATGGAAGCACGGGCACCATGAACTCTTCACCTTGTGGCACTCACCTCTTGAGTCCCGGCCTTCTGGCTAGGATCATAGAATTTTTTATAGATCCGGCTGGATGTCTGGGCAGTATATCTGCACACATTCACTTATTATTATAAAAAAAATTGTCACTGTGTCACTTTTTGCATGTTGTGTGTCCACAGGATTTGTCAGGATGCGGTAGCCCTTCTGGCTGTCCCTCCTGGAAGTCTAGGGGAGGTATGTGTGGCCATCAGGTTCCGCACCTCCCTGCAAAAACCCTGGGTACTCCTGCATGGACAGGGTACCGACCCTTATCGCCTCTGCGGGCAGATACCTTGGCTAGCACCAAGGGGGATGCCGGGAGCATTTGTGGTCCCTTAGTAGCTTCGGCGAAAAGGGACATCAAACCTGGAACCTCGCAGGTACCTTATGGTCCGGAGGCGAAGGGTAAGGTTTGTTAGGGGGTCTCTCCTATCGGAGAAGGGCTTGCGATAGACCGCATCCTTTGTGCAGATTTTTTTTGTGTAACACGTTTGCACTTTTCTTGCACTTTGGGTGATTCGAGAGCACATTCCTCGGCTCTTAAAAAAATAAATAAATATCTTCAAGGTAATTTCCCTTCCATAAAAGGAGTGACTACAAAGGAAGAGAGGGTAAAGTGTACAAAGGCCTCTTTTCATCCCTAGAACCTGCAAGGGCTCAGGCTGGGTCCAGAGTCCCATTTTTTGTATGGAACTAAATTCTACAATGGGCACTGCAGCTAAAATATTGTTAGCCTTCAGCCATAGCTTTACACTATATGTGCACATAGATTTAAAAGTGGCATTGCCTCGGTGGGGGATCTAGGGCAAGTGTTCTCGGTTCACCGGTTAGTGAGCGGATTATAAAGTGAGCAGTTAAATGGCTATGAGCCCTTCAAGAGCCTTCGGCCCCAGAAGTCGCCGAAACTGCCCACATTATAATCTTCTAGGTAGATTAGGGGCAAGGCCATTTAGTCAATGACCAGGCCCTCCTGTTTCTCGGGCCCCATAGCAATTTCATACCCTTTGACTATGTTGTGCTTTTTGGGGAGATTCTAGCTAGGCTATATTCCCTTTTTAATGTTCTAAGGCTTTTTAAATGAATCAAGCAGTGACTTTTAGGGATGCTATCCCAATAGATGGCACCAGAGAGCAAGCTCTCTTCTTTCTGGGACAGTGGGCATAGCTTTCATAAAGCTACACATGTGTGCTGATGGTGTACGGAGAAGAAAAGCCCAGACACACAATAAAGACTGCATAAAATATTTTACTTGAATAAATGTTTATTCAGTTATTGGAAACAGAAGATATGCAAACCATTTGGCATTGTTCTTATAGGAGGCATTACTTGTATCCTGGAAACCTTCCATAAATAACATGCAGTGGCATGCAGCTTTGCATTGACAGTTAGTATTGTGGCTTTTGCCTTATGTGCAGTGGCATACCTACCATTTGGTGAACCAGGCCCCCGCTGTATACCCGGGATGGGGGGGCGGGGGGGGGGGGGGGGGGGGGGTTTACAGGCATATAAGAAACATGTGGCCAAGTATTATCCAAATATCTCCAGCCGCTTGGAAGTTATGCAGGCCCCTGGCAAATGAGGGTGAGTGAGGGTTAAATTACCTATCCTATTGTTGGTGACACATAAGTAACATGTGTGCCAAGTTTCATGTTAATATCTTAAGCCGTTTGGAAGTTTTTGTGGAACATACATACATACATACCCACACACGTTGAGTTTTATATATATATACTAGCTGAGTACCCGGCGTTGCCCGGTTTTTCCTTCCTAATCCTTGTTGGGGAGGAAAATAAACAAAGGAGGAAGCTTTTTACTTCATATGCAGTCCTCATATATTGTTGTCATATGCCAACCCCACATCCCGACCTCCTATCCTGTCCTCCTATCTGGACCTCCTGTCCCCACCTCCTGTCCCGACCTCCTATACCGTCCTTCTATCCCGACCTCCTATTCCGAGCTCCTATGCCATCCTCCTATCCCGTCCTCCTATCTCCATCTCCTATCCCGTCCTCCTATCCCGTCCTCCTATCCAGTCCTCCTATCTCGACCTCCTATCCCGTCCTCCAATCTCGAGCTCCTATCCCGACCTCCTATCCTGACCTCCTATCCCGACCTCCTCTCCCGACCTCCTATCCCGTCCTCCTATCTCAACCTCCTATCTGAACCTCCTATCCCGTTCTCCTATCCCGACCTCCTATCCCGTCCTCCTATCCTGACCTCCTTTCCCGTCCTCATATCTCAACCTCCTATCTTGACCTCCTATCCCGTCCTCCTATCTCGACCTCCTATCCCAACCTCCTATCCAGAACTCCTATCCCGTCCTCATATCGCGTCCTCCTATCCCGTCCTCCTATCCCAACCTCCTATCCCGACCTCCCATCCCGTCCTCATATCCCGACCTGTAATATGTGTACCAGGTATTGAAATAGCTCCAGCCGTACGGAAATGATATGGGAACATACATTTCCCATTGATTTGCATGGGACTTTAAACAAAAACCCCGACCCTCACAAATAGGGGTAGTTAAGGGTTAAATTAACTACCCTATATTTTAAGTGGACATATAAGTAACATGTGACCAAGTATTATCGAAATATCTCCAGTCGTTTGGAAGTTATGCGGTAACATATATTTCCCATTGACTTGTATGGGACTTTAAACATAAGCCCCGCCCCTGGAAAATGGGGGTGAGTAAGGGTTAAATCACCTATCCTATGTTTGTTGTTGACATATAAGTAACGTGTGTGCCAAGTTTAATGTTGATATCTTTAGCCGTTTGGACGTTTTTGTGGAACATACATACACACACATACACGCGTTGAGTTTTATATATATATATACTAGCTGAGTACCCGGCGTTGCCCGGTTTTTCCTTCCTCATCCTTGTTGGGGAGGAAAATCAACAGAGGAGGAAGCTTTTGACTTCATATCCCATCCCCATATATTGTTGTCATATCCCAACGATATATATCGTCCTCATACCCTGACCTCCTATCCAGTCCTCCTATCCCATCCTCTTATCCCATCCTCCTGTCCCGACCTCCTGTCCCGTCCTCCTATCTCGACCTCCAATCCCGACCTCCCATCTCAACCTCCTATCCTGACCTCCTATCCCATACTCCTATGTCGACCTCCTATCTCCACCTTATATCCTGACCTCCTAACTTGACCTCCTATCCCACCATCCTATCCCAACCTCCTATCCCAACCTCCTATCCCATCCTCCTATCTCGACCTCCTATCCTGTCCTCATATTCCGACTTCCTATCCCGACCTCCTTTCCCGTCCTCTAATCTCTACCTCCTATCTCGACCTCCTATCTTGACCTCCTATCCTGACCTCCTATCCCAACCTCCTATCCTGACCTCCTATCCCGTCCTCCTGTCCCGTCCTCCTATCCCGTCCTCCTATCTCGTCCTCATATCCCGTCCTCATATCCCGTCCTCCTATCCCGTCCTCCTATCCCGTCCTCCTATCCCGTCCTCCTATCTCGACCTCCTATCCCGACCTCCTATCCAGTCCTCCTATCTCGACCTCCTATCCCGTCCTCCTATCCCGTCCTCCTATCCCGACCTCCTATCCTGACCTCCTATTTCATCCTCCGATCTCGACCTCCTATCCCATCCTCCTATCTCGACCTCCTATCCCGACCTCATATCTCGACCTCCTATCCCGACCTCATATCTCGACCTCCTATCCCGACCTCATATCTCGATCTCCTATCCCGACCTCATATCTCGACCTCCTATCCCGACCTCCTATCCCGACCTCCTATCTCGACCTCTTGTCCCGACCTCCTATCCCAACCTCCCATCTTGACCTCCTATCCTGACCCGTAATATGTGTACCAGGTATTGAAATATCCCCAGCCATACGGAAGTTATGTGGGAACATACATTTCCCATTGATTTGCATGGGACTTTAAACAAAAACCCAACCCCGACACTCACAAATGGGGGTAGTTAAGGGTTAAATTAACTATCCTATATTTTAAGTGGACAGATAATTAACATGTGACCTAGTATTATCGAAATATCACCAGCCGTTTGAAAGTTATGTGGTAACATCTTTCCCATTCACTTGTATGGGACTTTAAACATAAACCCCGCCCCTGGCAAATGGGAGTGAGTAAGGGTTAAATCACCTATCCTATGTTTGTTGCTGACATATAAGTAACATGTGTGCCAAGTTTCATTTTAATATCTTTAGCCGTTTGGAAGTCTTTGTGGAACATACATACACACACACACGTGGAGTTTTATATATATATATATATATATATATATATATATATATATATATATATATACTAGCTAGTACCCGGCGTTGCCCGGTTTTTCCTTCCTAATCCTTGTTGGGGGGGGAAAATAAACAAAGGAGGAAGCTTTTTACTTCATATCCAGTCCTCATATATTTTTGTCATATCCTGACCTCCTATCCCGACCTCCTTTCCCGACCTCCTAACCCGTTCTCCTATCCCGTCCTCCAATCCCATCCTCCTATCCCGTCCTCTTTTCCCGTCCTCCTATCTCAACCTCCTTTCCTGTCCTACTTTCCCATCCTCCTTTCCCGTCCTCCTATCCCGTCCTCCTATCCCGTCCTCCTATCCCGTCCATCTAGCCCATCCATCTATCCCGTCCTCCTATCCCGTCCTCCTATCCCGTCCTCCTATCCCGACCTCCTATCCCGACCTCCTATTCCGACCTCTTATCCCATCCTCCTATCCTGTCCTCCTATCCCGTCCTCCTATCCCGTCCTCCTATCCCGACCTCCTATCCCGTCCTCCTATCCCGTCCTCCTATCCCGTCCTCCTATCCCGTCCTCCTATCCCGTCCTCCTATCCCGGTCTTCCTATCCCGTCCTCATATCCCGACCTCCTATACCGACCTCCTATGTTGACCTCCTATCCCGACCCGTAATATGTGTACCAGTTATTGAAATATCTCCAGCCATACAGAAGTTATATGGGAACATACATTTCCCATTGATTTGCATGGGACTTTAAACAAAAACCCCGACCCTCACAAATGGGGGTAGTTAAGGGTTAAATTAACTATCCTATATTTTAAGTGGACATATAAGTAACATGTGACCAAGTATTATCAAAATATCTCCAGCCGTTTGGAAGTTATGCAGTAACATATTTTTCCCATTGACTTGTATGGGACTTTAAACATAAACCCCGCCCCTGGCAAATGGGGGTGAGTAAGGGTTAAATCACCTATCCTATGTTTGTTGTAGACATATAAGTAACATGTGTGCCAAGTTTTATGTTAATATCTTTAGCCGTTTGGACGTGATGCTGGAGCATACACACATACATACATACATACACACATACATACATGCATACATACATACATACATACATACACACGTTGAGTTTTATATATATATATATATATATATATATATACATACATGCTGTATATATGTTAGCCCATGCAGTGCCCTCAATATTAGTTGCCACACAGCTTTCCCAGTAGCCTATGTAACTAGGCAAAGGCCAAATACAAAAATGATTTTACACCTAACAGTTCTGCCTGTCATCCTGCTTTTCCAGAAACAGATAAAATGTTCCATGTCTCTTTGATTGTCTCTACCTTAGGGTATGTTCACACGTTAGAATTTCCGCGCCGAATTCTGCATTAGAATTCCATGCGGAGATTCTGCAGCAGCAGAGTCTCATTGATTTCATTGGGATTCTGCTGCACTGTTCACATGGCAGAATTTCCTGCAAGATATTTCTGGGGTGGAAATTCAGCTTCTGGTGTCTGCAGAAAGAATGGACATGCCAATTCTTTCTGTAGATTCCGCATGGAAATGCATTGCCGTCTATGAGATGGTGCATTTCCAGCGGTCCTAGTGCTAGTAGATTCTGCTAGCGCTCTGCTGTCAGTGGGACATACCCTCGTCTGAACATAGCCTTAGACAGCATGCCTGTTTTATCCCTTAACCCCTTCAGGACATTACCAATTATTGTTTTTGTGGTTTAAATTTGTCCCGTTAACTTTTAATAACCACAACATTTTTCTTATTTTTTTTCATCTACAGACCTATATGAGGCTTTTTTTGTGCGCAACCAATCTTACTTCGTAATAACACTTTTCATGTTACCATAAAATGTGCGGAGCAATCAAAAAAAAAATTGCGCATATGTGACTTTTTGATCACTTTTTATTCAATTTTTTCTGGGATGTGATGTGACCAAAAAAAATAAAAAAAAGCTAATTTTGATTTGGTATTTTTTCGTTTACAATGTTTACTGTACCTAATCAAAAATATTATATTTGACTAGTTCGGACATTTGCACACGTAACGTACCAAATATGTGTGTTTTTTATTTGTTAAATGGGAAAGGGGCTTTTTTGTATTTAAAAATTATAATTAAAATAAAAAAGTTTTTTGAAATTCCCCATAAGGGACTATTAAATGCAATCTTCAAATTCTTAAAACTGAATAGTGCTTTGCTGTTTCATTGCATTGCTGAGTGCTATTGGTGATCTACTGACTGACTCAGTCTGCAGGGTCTTATAAGCCGATCGGACCGGGGACCCACTTGGAGCAGCTGAGAGGACCTCCGGCAGGCATTCAAACCAATTCAACCCCTTCATACATGTTATGGGGGTGCCAATTGGTTAGGGGGAAAGTGATGGCAGCACTTAAATGCAGTGATCACTTTTGATTACAACACTTATTAAAGGAGTACTCCCCTGGAAAACATTTCTCTTTTAAATCTACTGGCACCGGAAAGTTAAACAGATTTGTAAATTACTTCTATTTATAAATCGTAATCCTTCCAGTACTTATCAGCTGCTGTATGCTCCACAGGAAGTTCTTTTCTATTTAAATTTATTTTTTGTCTGCCCACAGTGCTCTCTGCTGACACCTCTGTCCATTTTTGGAACTGTCTGGAGCAGGAGAGGTTTGTTATGGGGATTTGAAGGAGCCTATGAAGGAGCACGTGACAATACATGCCACTGTGCCTCCTCCATAGCAGTACATGAAGAAGAAAAGGAAAGAAGAAGAAGAAAAGGAAAGACAACAGAGAAGACGTCATTCAGGTCACTGATATCATTGTGTATTCTCCTGACTGTCCCATCAGAGCTGTAGTCACTTGTAAGTTCTGCAGTAATGATGAGTGAAACTGTACTCCAATGTGTGGCTCTCCAGCTGTTGCAAAACTACAACTCCCATCATGCCTGAGGCTCTCCAGACATGATGGGAGTTGTAGCTTTGCAACACCTGGAGAGCTACTTGACGTGATTGATGGAGGTCCCAGTAGTGGGACCCCCACCAAAAAATGGGCTTAGTTTTGTTCCCAGTCTGGCAGTGGGGCCCAGGGCAATTTTTTTCAGTAGTGCCCTGTGGAAGAGCCTAGGGACCCGCGCACTACTGCTAAGCATGGGCCAGGCCTGTAATCTCTGGAGCATGCAAGAGCAGTTCAAATAGTTAATGTTTATTTAGTTAGCTTTATTAAGTATATAGAAGATCAGAACAACCAGGATCTATTCCATACAGAGGGAGGGCACTGTCTGTATCTAATCCATATGGGGGGCACAGTATCTAATTCATATGGATCCTTGTATGGATTAGATACTGTGCCCCTCCTGTTTGGATTAGATACTCTGTTACCCCCTCATATGGATTAGATGTTGTGCACTTTCCATATCAAGTTGACTGCCTGTAACGTACTAACCACCACCACCACAAATAATGAGGACCTCTTCGGCCTCCCTCTCTACCCCCAATCCAGAATTAAGACAACTGACAAGAATTACCTTTTGAATGGACTGAGTGGTCAGTCACATGTTTAATAAGGCAGTTATAACAAGGTAAAACACAACTGCTAAGCAGTTAACCATTAACTTTATCAAAAATATTTAACTAACTTGAAGTCAGGAACTTAACTTCTTGGCTGAGGGAGTATTCCGAACATCAGTAAGCCCAACGTGCAAGTAGCCATCAGCCTCCACCATCCTCTGCTGATGATCTCTCCCGCCACTGAAGGAACACAGGTACACCAACGAGGTGCTCCGACCCCCACCAAGAATAAACAGGGCTTGCTCCACACCATCCTGCAAACCCAAAAGAAAAATATCCATCCCAATGTCAGTTAAGTGGACTCCATCTGGGATCATCAGAATTCTGTTATTACCTTTTAATTGCCGATGCCAGACGACCACTCTACCCTTAGACCGAACAAAACAGGCCATGCGTGAGTTCACCGTGCACCTGGCCTTCTCAACTGCCTCAGCGTTCCGTGCTCCCTGCCACGTTACACGTGGTACCATCTCCGACCATACCACTTTAACTTCAGAGAAAAAACGAGGTATTCTCTCTAAATCCGCCCTCATGACAGCTATGAGTTCGGGGACCCTTACAAAACACTGATCATTCCCCCCCCCCCCCCACCGCGTGAATGACCAACACGATGGGGTAATGAACCGATCTCGCCAATCCACAGACTGCGAGAGCACCCCAGGCTATCTCATACCCCTAGTACCATGCCATTGGATGGTCACACACCTGAATCCAAGTGATCTGCCACCCGGGTGACACTCCGCTTGTTGCAACACTCTGGCGATATAGAAATGGCCCACAAAACAGATGGTCGCCCTTGATGATCCTGAAAAAGAAAAAATTTAAGCAGAAGCTCCAGGCGAACATACTTTGCATAGCAGACAGAGCGCCATCTACCAATCCGCTTAATATCATCTACCGGCAGGCCCGCCCTAGCGGCCTCAGTAGCCACGCCAAATCGGAACAAATGCATCCCAAAGTCAGCAACCGGAAGACCCAAACGCAACAAACACTTTTTAAAGACAGCCTGAAACTGGTAACGCGTGAGCGGAGACCAATCAGCATGCGCCAGAAAATGAACACCCCCAGACCGCAGGTGCAAAATCTGAGAAACCACCTGCACCGGACAACACGCCTCAGGCACTGCCTGCAAATGCACCCACTGTTACGCCGAGCGCTCCGGGTCCCCGCTCCTCCCTGGAGCGCTCGCGGCGTTCACCTTGTCGCAGCGCCCCGGTCAGACCCGCTGACCGGGAGCGCTGCATTAATGTCACCGGCGGGGATGCGACCCGCGTAGCGGGATGCGCCCGCTCGCGGTTCGCATCCCAGTCTCCTTACCCGTCCTGTCCTCTGTCGGCTCACTCCCTAGGGCGCGCGCGCGTGCCGGCTCTCTGTGATTTAAAGGGCCAGTGCGCCTCTGATTGGCGCCTGGCCCAATTAGTGATTACACCTGTGCCCTCTCTATATAAATTCACTTCCCCTTCCCAGCATTGCCGGATCTTGTTGCTCTTGTGCCAGTGAAAGCGTTCCTTGTATGTCCCAAGCCAGTGTTCCAGACCCTCTGCCTTTGCCCCTGACTAAAAATCCTTGCTGCCTGCCCTGACCTTCTGCTACGTCCGACCTTGCTCTTGCCTAATCCCTTGTATCTCAGCCTTCAATTGGGGTTGAGTCGCTATCGGGTGGAACGACCTGGGGGTTACCTGCCGCTGCAAGTCCATTCCGCTTTGCGGCGGGCTCTGGTGAAAACCAGTAACCCCTTAGACTCCGTTCCCCTGGTACGGCCCACGTCATCACCCCACTGACACAGAGGATCCACCACCAGTATCCTCACAATATCCGGATCCTGACAGTAGATCCGGCCATGGATCTCGCTGAGGTCCCGCTGCCAGTTGTCGCTGACCTTACCACGGTGGTCGCCCAGCAATCTAAACAGATAGCGCAACAAGGACATCAGCTGTCCCAACTGACTGTCATGCTGCAACAACTTCTGCCACAGCTTCAGCAACCATCTCCTCCGCCAGCTCCTGCACCTCTTCCAGCCTCCGCTTGTCCCTGCCGGACAAATTTGATGGGGACTCTAAACAATGCCGTGGTTTCCTGTCTCAATGTTCCCTACACTTGGAGATGATGTCGGACCAATTTCCCACAGAACGATCTAAGGTGGCATTCGTGGTTAGTCTCCTGTCTGGAAAGGCCTTGTCATGGGCCACACCGCTCTGGGACCGCAATGATCCTGTCACTGCCACTGTCCAGTCCTTCTTCGCTGAGGTTCGTAGTGTCTTGGAGGAACCAGCCCGAGCCTCTTCTGCCGAGACTGCTTTGTTGAACCTTGTCCAAGGAAATTCTTCTGCGGGCGAATACGCCCTCCAATTTCGTACTCTTGCTTCTGAATTATCCTGGAACAATGAGGCCCTCTGCGCGACCTTCAAGAAAGGCCTATCCAGCAACATCAAGGATGTACTGTCCGCACGAGAAATTCCTGCTAACCTGCATGAACTTATCCATTTGGCCACCCGCATTGACACGCGTTTTTCTGAAAGACGCCAGGAGCTCCGTCAAGATAAGGACTTTGTTCGCACCTGGAGATTTCTCTCCCCGGCTCCTCTCTTCTCAAGTCCACTGCAATCTGTTCCTGTGCCTTCTGCCGTGGAGGCTATGCAAGTGGATCGGTCCCGCCTGACCCTACAAGAGAGGACTCGAAGCCGTAACGAGAATCTATGCCTGTACTGTGCTAGTACCGAACACTTTCTAAAGGATTGTCGTATCCGTCCTCCGTGTCAGGAAAGACGCACTCCGATTCCGCACAAAGGTGAGACAGCTCTAGGTGTGAACTCTGCTTCTCCATGTCTTACTGTGCCTGTGCGGATTTCTCCTTCTGCTAACTCCTCCTTCTCAGCTGTGGCCTTCTTGGATTCCGGTTCTGCAGGAAATTTTATTTTGGCCTCTTTCGTTAATAGGTTCAACATCCCAGTGACCAGTCTCGCCAGACCACTCTACATCTCTTCAGTTAACCCCTTCCCGCAGAATGTCATATATAAACGCCGGGTTGTGCAGTGCGTTCGCGCATCCCGGCGTTTATAAATGACATGCAGTTAACCCGGTGATGCGCAGCATCGCACGGGTTAACTGGCAGAAGTCCCGCTGTTTCCAGCAGGGGACAACTTCTGCTTCACCCCCAGGACCATCAATTGATGGTCCTGGTCAGCGATCACTGTGATTGGTCCCTGTGGACCAATCACAGTGATCTGGGGTGAAAGTTCAGATCCCCCGCACTGCCCGCCCCTGGAAGTCGGGCAGAACGGGGGACGAAGGCTGCAGGGGCTCGCGGGGACCTGCGGCATTCGGGGGGAACACGTGGGGACCGGCGGACTTACCTGATCCAGCGGCGGGACCGAGGAGCAGCGCGGGACCGGCCACGTGGACGAGCAGCGACGGGTGAGTATATGGTCCTCAGAAGCAGCAGTGAAGATCTTCACTGCTGCTTCTAGGAGTCTGAAAACTACAACTCCCAGCATGCCTAGACAGCCTTTGGCTGTCTGGGCATGCTGGGAGTTGTAGTTTTGCAACATCTGGAGGGCCTCAGTTTGGAGACCATTGTATAATGGTCTCCAATCTGTGCTCTTCCAGCTGTTGCAAAACTACAACTCCCAGCATGCACTGACTGTCCAGGCATGCTGGGAGTTTTAGTTAAGCAACATCTGGCCCTTCAGATGTTGCCGAACTACAACTCCCAGCATGCCCTTCAGCTGTCTGGGCATGCTGGGAGTTGTAGTTTTGCAACAGCTGGAGACACACAGGTTGGGAAACATTGTTTCTAACTCAGTGTTTCCTAACCTGTGTGCCTCCAGCTGTTGCAAAACTATAACTCCCAGCATGCACTAAAGACCATGCATGCTGGGAGTTGTAGTTTTGCAACATCTGGAGGGCCCCAGTTTGGAGACCATTGTATAATGGTCTCCAATCTGTGCTCTTCCAGCTGTTGCAAAACTACAACTCCCAGTATGCACTGACTGTCCAGGCATGCTGGGAGTTTTAGTTCAGCAACATCTGGCCCTTCAGATGTTGCCGTACTACAACTCCCAGCATGCCTTTCAGCTGTCTGGGCATGCTGGGAGTTGTAGTTTTGCAACAACTGGAGACACACTGGTTGGGAAACATTGTCTGTTTCTAACTCAGTGTTTCCTAACCTGTGTGCCTCCAGCTGTTGCAAAACTATGACTCCCAGCATGCACTAACAGACCATGCATGCTGGGAGTTGTGGTTTTGCAACAGCTGATGCAAGCCCCCCCCGCCCCGCCACCCCCGTGAATGTACAGGGTACATTCACATGGGCGAGGCTTTTACAGTGGGTTTCTCGCATCTTGAGATGCAGCAAATTTTGCGCTGGGAAACTCGCTGTAATCCCCCGCCCATGTGACTGTACCCTAAAAACACTACACTACACTAACACAAAATAAAAGAAAAAGTTAAAAACACTACATATACACATACCCCTATACAACCCCCCTCCCCCAATAAGAACGTCCGGTACACCACTGTTTCCAAAGCAGAGCCTCCAGCTGTTGAAAAACAACAACTCCCAGTATTGTCGGACAGCCGTTGACTGTCCAGGCATGCTGGGAGTTTTGCAACAGCTGGAGGCACCCTGTTTGGGAATCACTGGCGTAGAATACCCCTATGTCCACCCCTATGCAAATCCCTAATTTAGGCCTCAAATGCACATGGCGCTCTCACTTTGGAGCCCTGTCGTATTTCAGGGCAACAGTTTAGGGCGACATATGGGGTATCGCTGTAATCGGGAGAAATTGCGTTACAAGGTGTGGGGGGCTTTTTCTTCTTTAACCCTTCATGAAAAGGAAATGTTGGGGTCTACACCAGAATGTTAGTGTAAACATTTTTTATTTTTTACACTAACATGCTGATGTTGCCCTATACTTTAAATTTTCACAAGAGGTAAAAGGGAAAAAAGTCCCCCAAAATTTGTAACGCAATTTCTCCCGACTACAGAGATACCCCAAATGTGAGCGCAAAGTGCTCTGGGGGCGCACAACAAGGCCCAGAAGGGAGAGCGCACCATGTACATTTGAGGTGATTTGCACAGGGGTGGCTGATTGTTACAGCGGTTTTGACAAACGCAAAAAAAACAAAACCCCACATGTGACCCCATTTCGGAAACGACACCCCTCACGGAATGTAATGAGGGGTGCAGTGAGAATTTACACCCCACAGGTGTCTGACGGATCTTTGGAACAGTGGTCCATGAAAATGAAAACTTGTACAGCCCACTGTTCCAAAGATCTGTCAGACACCAGTGGGGGGCAAATGCTCACTGTATCCCTTGTTACGTTCCACAAGGGGTCTAGTTTCCAAAATGGTATGCCATGTGTGTTTTTTTTTTTGCTGTCCTGGCACCATAGGGGCTTCCTAAATGCGACATGCTCCCCGAGCAAAATTTGCTCTCAAAAAGCCAAATATGACTCCTTCTCTTCTGAGCATTGTAGTTCGCCCATAGTGCACTTCAGGTCAACTTATGGGGTACCTACATACTCAGAAGAGATGGGGTTACAAATTTTGGGGAGTATTTTCTGCTATTAACCCTTGCAAAAAGGTGAAATTAGGGGGGAAACACACATTTTAGTGGAAATTTTTTTTTTTTTTTTACATATGCAAAAGTCATGAAACACCTGTGGGGTAATAAGGCTCACTTTATTCCTTATTACATTCCTCAAGGGGTCTAGTTTCCAAAATGGTGTGCCATGTGGGTATTTTTTGCTGTTCTGGCACCATAGGGGCTTCCTAAATGCGACATGCCCCCCGAGCAAAATTTGCTCTCAAAAAGCCAAATATGACTCCTTCTCTTCTGAGCATTGTAGTTCACCCATAGTGCACTTCAGGTCAACTTATGGGGTACCTCCATACTCAGAAGAGAAGGGGTTACAAATATTGGGGGGTATTTCCTGCTATTAACCCTTGGAAAAATGTGAAATTTGGGGGGAAACACACATTTTAGTGAAAAAAAAATATTTTTTTTTTACATATGCAAAAGTCGTGAAACACCTGTGGGGTATTAAGGCTCACTTTATTCCTTGTTACGTACCTCAAGGGGTCTAGTTTCCAAAATGGTATGCCATGTGAGGGTTTTTTGCTGTTCTGGCACCATAAGGGCTTCCTAAATGCAACATGCCCCCAAAAACCATTTCAGAAAAACGTACTCTCCAAAATCCCCTTGTCGCTCTTTCCCTTCTGAGCCCTCTACTGCGCCCGCCGAACACTTTACATAGACATATGAGGTATGTGCTTACTCGAGAGAAATTGGGCTACAAATATAAGTATACATTTTCTCCTTTTACCCCTTGTAAAAATTTAAAAATTGGGTCTACAAGAACATGCGAGTGTAAAAAATGAAGATTGTGAATTTTCTCCTTCACTTTGCTTCTATTCCTGTGAAACACCTAAAGGGTTAAAATGATGACTGAATGTCATTTTGAATACTTTGGGGGGTGCAGTTTTTATAATGGGGTCTTTTGTGGGGTATTTCTAATGAGAAGACCCTTCAAATCCACTTCAAACCTGAACTGGTCCCTGAAAAATAGTGAGTTTGAAAATTTTGTGAAAAATTGGAAAATTGCTGCTGAACTTTGAAGCCCTCTGGTGTCTTCCAAAAGTAAAAACTCGTCACTTTTATGATGCAAACATAAAGTAGACATATTGTATATGTGAATAAAAATTTTTTTTATTTGTAATATACATTTTCCTTACAAGCAGAGAGCTTCAAAGTTAGAAAAATGCAAAATTTTCAAATTTTTCATCAAATTTTAGGATTTTTCACAAGGAAAGGATGCAAGTTACCACAAAAATTTACTACCATGTTAAAGTAGAATATGTCACGAAAAAACAATCTCGGAATCAGAATGATAACTAAAAGCATTCCAGAGTTATTAATGTTTAAAGTGACAGTGGTCAGATGTGCAAAAAACGCTCTGGTCCTTAAGGCCAAAATGGGCTTGGTCCTGAAGGGGTTAATGGAGAAAAACTGGACTGCACTGTGCGTTACCGCACAGAACCCCTGTTAATGTGCATTGGACTGCATCACGAAAAAAATTGAATTTCTTGTCCTACCCAACTGCACTTCTGAAATTCTCCTCGGCTTGCCATGGCTCCAACGTCATTCTCCTACCCTTGACTGGACCACCGGGGAGATCAAGAACTGGGGTTCTTCTTGTCTCAAAAAATGCCTCACGTCTGCTCCCGTCAGTCAAACCCCTGTGGCTCCACCTATACCAGGTCTTCCCAAGGCCTACCAGGACTATGCCAATGTTTTCTGTAAAAAACAAGCAGAGACCTTGCCACCTCATAGGCATTATGACTGCCCTATTGACCTCCTTCTTGGTACTACTCCACCCCGGGGCAGGATCTATCCTCTGTTCGCTCCTGAGACTCAAGCCATGTCGGACTATATCCAGGAAAATTTAAAGAGGGGATTCATTCGCAAGTCCTCATCCCCTGCCGGAGCGGGGTTCTTCTTTGTTTCAAAAAAAGACGGTACCCTACGGCCGTGTATTGACTACCGCGGTTTAAATAAAATCACTATCAAAAACCGCTATCCCCTGCCTCTTATCTCGGAACTCTTTGACCGCCTTCGTGGCACCAACATCTTCACTAAATTGGACTTAAGAGGCGCATATAATCTCATTCGCATCAGGAAAGGGGATGAGTGGAAAACCGCATTTAATACCAGAGACGGACATTTTGAATATCTCGTTATGCCCTTTGGGCTCTGCAACGCCCCTGCAGTCTTCCAGGACTTCGTTAATGAAATATTTCGGGACTTGTTATATACCTGTGTTGTGGTTTACCTGGACGACATCTTGATTTTTTCCTCTAGTCTTGAGGAACACCGTCGTCATGTCCACCTAGTGCTCCAGAGACTCCGCGAAAATCAACTATATGCCAAGATGGAGAAATGTCTCTTTGAATACCAATCTCTTCCCTTCCTAGGTTACCTAGTCTCTGGCCAGGGACTTCAAATGGACCCAGACAAACTGTCAGCCGTTTTAGATTGGCCATGCCCTTCTGGACTCCGAGCTATCCAACGCTTTTTAGGATTTGCCAATTACTACCGACAGTTTATTCCTCATTTTTCCACCATTGTGGCCCTAACCAGGAAGAATGCCAACCCTAAGTCCTGGCCTCCCCAAGCGGATGAGGCCTTCAATCGCCTCAAAACTGCCTTCGCTTCTGCTCCAGTACTGTCCAGACCTGATCCATCGAAACCCTTCTTGCTGGAAGTGGACGCCTCCTCAGTCGGAGCCGGAGCCGTACTCCTTCAAAAAAAACTCTACCGGACATAATATTACTTGTGGTTTCTTTTCTAAAACCTTCTCTCCGGCGGAAAAAAATTACTCCATTGGTGATCGTGAACTTCTGGCCATCAAACTAGCTCTCGAAGAATGGAGGCATCTACTGGAAGGTTCCAAACACCCCATTGTCATCTACACAGATCACAAGAATCTCTCGTATCTCCAGTCTGCCCAACGTCTGAACCCTCGCCAGGCTAGGTGGTCGTTGTTTTTTGCCTGCTTTAACTTTGAGATTCATTTTCGTCCTGCTGACAAAAACGTCAGGGCTGACGCCCTTTCACGTCCCTCTGATGCTACCGAATCTGAAGCCCCTCTGCAACACATTGTACCTCCTGAGTGTCTGGTCTCCTCTGCTCCAGCTTCTATTAGACAAACTCCTCCTGGAAAGACCTTTGTCCCTCCACGCCAGCGCCTCAAGATCCTCAAGTGGGGACACTTCTCGCACCTCGCTGGCCACGCTGGCATCAAGAAGTTAACTCATTTCTCGTTTATATTGGAGGCCAACCCTGGAGGCTGATGTAGCTGATTTCATTCAGGCCTGTACAGTTTGTGCCCGGGACAAGACTCCTCGCCAGAAGCCTGCTGGACTCCTTCATCCTTTACCTGTTCCTGAGCTACCATAGTCTCAAATTGCCATAGATTTTATTACGGATCTGCCTTTATCCCATGGCAACACAGTCATCTGGGTGGTCGTTGATCGTTTCTCCAAGATGGCATATTTCATTCCCCTTCCAGGTCTTCCTTCGGCGTCACAGTTGGCGAAGCAATTTTTTATGCACATTTTTCGCCTTCACAGGCTTCCCACGCATATTGTCTCGGATAGAGGCGCTCAATTTGTATCGAAATTTTGGAGAGCTCTCTGTAATCAACTAAAAATCAAATTAAATTTCTCGTCCTCCTATCATCCCCAATCCAATGGGCAAGTAGAGAGAGTTAAGCAGATCCTTGGTGAGTATTTGCGACATTTTGTTTCCTCCCGCCAAGACGATTGGGTCGACCATCTACCCTGGGCCAAATTCTCGTACAATTTCAAAAACTCTGAATCCTCCGCCAAATCCCCATTCTTTGTGGTGTACGGCCGTCACCCTCTGCCCCCCCTCCCCATTCCCACTTCTTCTGGATTGCCTGCCGTTGATGAAGTTACCCGGGACTTCTCTATCATCTGGAAGGAGACTCAAGAGTCGCTCCTATGGGCCTCGTCTCTTATGAAGAAGCATGCCGATAAAAAGAGAAGAACTCCTCCTGTCTTCGCTTCTGGGGACAAAGTGTGGCTCTCTGCCAAGTATATCCGCTTCCATGTCCCCAGCTATAAGCTGGGACCACGTTATCTTGGACCTTTTAAAATCAAGAGTCAAATCAATCCTGTCTCCTACAAACTTCTTCTTCCCCCTTCTCTTCGCATTCCTAACTTTCATGTTTCTCTTCTCAAACCTCTTGTCCTTAACCGCTTCTCTCCAAAGGTTGTCGCTCCAGCTCCTTTCTCTGGCTCCTCCGATGTCTTCGCTGTTAAAGAAATTCTCGCGTCCAAAACAGTCAGAGGTAAAAATAAAAATTCTCGTAAATTCTCGAGAATTGTGGCCCTGAAGAGAGGTCTTGGGAACCCGAGGATAACATCCTCGACAAGGAGCTCATTCACAAGTTTTCGGGTTCCAAAAAGAGGGGGAGACCCAAGGGGGGGGGTACTGTTACGGCGAGCGCTCCGGGTCCCCTCTCCTCCACGGAGGGCTCGCAACGTTCACCTTGTCGCAGTGCCCCGGTCAGACCTGCTGACCGGGAGCGCTGCATTAATGTCACAGGCGGGGATGCGACCCGCGTAGCGGGACGCGCCCGCTCGCGGTTCGCATCCCAGTCTCCTTACCCGTCCTGTCCTCCGTCGGCTCAGTCTCGGCGCGCGTGGCGCCGCTCCCTAGGGCGCACACACGCCGGCTCTCTGCGATTTAAAGGGCCAGTGCGCCTCTGATTGGCGCCTGGCCCAATTAGTGATTACACCTGTGCCCTCTCTATATAAACTCACTTCCCCTTCCCAGCATTGCCGGATCTTGTTGCCCTTGTGCCAGTGAAAGCGTTCCTTGTATGTCCCAAGCCAGTGTTCCAGACCCTCTGCCGTTGCCCCTGACTACAATCCTTGCTGCCTGCCCTGACCTTCTGCTACGTCCGACCTTGCTCTTGCCTAATCCCTTGTACCGCGCCTATCTCAGCCGTCAGTTGGGGTTGGGTTGCTATAGGGTGGAATGACCTGGGGGTTACCTACCGCTGCAAGTCCGTCACGCTTTGCGGCGGGCTCTGGTGAAAACCAGTAACCCCTTAGACTCCGTTCCCCTGGTACGGCCCACGTCATCACCCCACTGACACAGAGGATCCACCACCAGTATCCTCACAGTATCCGGATCCTGACACCCACGGCCCGAGGGCCTCACAGTCAGTTTTGGAATGCCTCAAGCGTTGGACCATTGGAGCAGACAACATCATCAAAATAAAGGCCCCCAGCCCCAGACTTGAAAGGAGGGACCAGCTCACGAACGCGCAATGCACCAAAAAACGCCAGGCAAAACGCAGCATCATAAATCTCAGCCCCATAAGAATCAGCACAACAATTCCCCGTAACAAACAGTAAGGACTCCAATACAAAAAAGGAGACTGGACATCTATGCTGCAACCTGACATGTTCCCGCTGCCAACCCCTCAGTGCTTGCTGAACAGAAAAATGTTTACAAACATCCAACCATCCAACAACCAAAAATAAAAACTAACTCCAGCCAAGCCCCAGCAAGCACCAAGCGCAGAGAGCCCTTTTTCCCGCAAGGATAACAAATAATCAACTGCCATCATCTAAATCAATGTGGCGCAAACCCGTCACCTCCAACCACTCCTGCCAGGCCTTACCATGTCATGCCCACGTGGCGGCTGCCACTGATGAAGAAATTAGGTGGTGTTCCTCACAACGTCCCCTCCGGGGCCACCTCCGGATACAGGGACCGAAATTCCTGAAAGTGAGAACATTCTCGACCCCAGGAACATGACGGAAACGGAACCACACATTGTATTCTACACAGCGAATAAATATGTGTCTAAGAGCTAAAACAGGAAGAGAAGAGGAGGAAAGGCCGTTAACGCAATGCACAACACTAACATTGTCTGACCAGAAACAAACTTTAACACCACAATAGGGAACAATTCAAGAAGAGTGAGATTACAACAAAGGCCCAAATCCTGCCAATCAGATGGCCACTGTTCAGCACACCAGGACCCCTGGAAAAAGGCCCCGTAACCACAGGAATCAGTAAATAATTCAAGTTCTGCATTCCCCACCTCAGCAGCCTGCCAACAAGTACGCCCATTGATGCACCTTAAAAATTCCCTCCACACCAAGACATCCGACCTAAGCGAGGACGTAATGCGGATCCTATGTTCAGGCCTGTGAACCCAAGGCGACGGGAAAAAACCTTGCCCATGGGCATAATCCTACAGGCAAAAACCAGGTTGCCCAAAAAACCTTGCATCTGTTTCAACATAACCTTCTTAACAACAGCAAAGCTCTCAAACAAACCAAGAAGCCGCTCCAGTTTATCAGACAGAAGCCGGAAAACCATTTCAGCAGAGTCAATTTTTATACCCAAAATAGAAAGCACAGTGGCCGGACCTTCCGTCTTTTCAGCTGACAACGGAACCCCAAACTTGCCCATCAGAAAACAAAAACTGACCAAAAGGAACTGACAACAGGAACTCCCACCCGGGGCCACAAACAGGAAGTCATCCAGGTAGTGAATAACAGAGTGACAACCAGTCTCATATCGCACAACCCATCTTAGCCTCAAACTTACCCGGATACAACTTGGGCCACAGTGCCATCGCGTCCACGTTCACCGGGGTCTTTCCCACCAGACGCTCCCTGGTGACGTGGAGGCTGCTTGACAGGACGGGGACAGTGCACTACGGCGTGGGAGCCACCACAGGAGAAAAACTCATGCTTGTATTTACACAAGCTGAGAAATATGCAATGCCCTTCATTAAAGAGCCAGCATGCACCAGACTGACGCACGGCCACTGAACCTGATGCACCCGAGGGAGCAGTAGATGCCCCAGACTTAAAGGACGCCGGTGCAACCACATATCCGTGACCTTAGAACCCCGACCAACCTCCAGCTGCAGAGCCAGCCGGTGCCTAAATTCCTTGTTACAACGCCACTGTCACGATGCCGGCTGGCAGGAGGTGGATCCTCTGTGCCAGAGAGGAATTGGCGTGGACCGTGCTAGTGGACTGGTTCTAAGTCACTACTTGTGTTCACCAGAGCCCGCCGCAAAGCGAGATGGACTTGCTGCGGCGGTAGTGACCAGGTCGTATCCACTAGCAACGGCTCAACCTCTCTGACTGCTGAAGATAGGCGCGGTACAAGGGAGTAGACAGAAGCAAGGTCGGACGTAGCAGAAGGTCGGGGCAGGCAGCAAGGATCGTAGTCAGGGGCAACGGCAGGAGGTCTGGAACACAGGCTAGGAACACACAAGGGAACGCTTTCACTGGCACAATGGCAACAAGATCCGGCGAGGGAGTGCAGGGGAAGTGAGGTATACATAGGGAGTGCACAGGTGAACACACTGATTAGAACCACTGCGCCAATCAGCGGCGCAGTGGCCCTTTAAATCGCAGAGACCCGGCGCGCGCGCGCCCTAGGGAGCGGGGCCGCGCGCGCCGGGACAGGACCGACGGAGAGCGAGTCAGGTACGGGAGCCGGGGTGCGCATCGCGAGCGGGCGCCACCCGCATCGCGAATCGCATCCCGGCTGGAGGCGGTATCGCAGCGCACCCGGTCAGAGGATCTGACCGGGGCGCTGCGGGAGCGAGAGTGTAGCGAGCGCTCCGGGGAGGAGCGGGGACCCGGAGCGCTCGGCGTAACAGTACCCCCCCCTTGGGTCTCCCCCTCTTCTTGGAGCCTGAGAACCTGAGGACCAGACTTTTATCTAGGATATTGTCCTCAGGTTCCCAGGATCTCTCTTCAGGACCACAGCCCTCCCAGTCAACCAAAAAGAAGGTTTTTCCTCTGACCTTTTTGGAGGCCAGTATCTCCTTTACAGGAAAGATGTCAGAAGAACCGGAGAAACGGTTGATGATGAGTGGTTTAAGAAGAGAAACGTGAAAGGCATTAGGAATACGAAGAGAAGGAGGGAGAAGAAGTTTATAAGAGACAGGATTAATCTGGCACAAAATTTTGAAAGGACCAAGATAGCGTGGTCCCAATTTGTAGCTGGGAACACGGAAGCGGACATATTTAGCGGAGAGCCATACCTTGTCTCCGGGAGAAAAAATGGGGGGAGCTCTTCTTTTCTTATCAGCAAACTTCTTCATGCGTGATGAAGCCTGTAAGAGAGAATTTGGGGTCTCTTTCCATATGGTGGAAAGATCACGAGTTATTTCATCCACAGCGGGCAAACCAGAGGGCAAGGGAGTAGGGAGGGGGGGAAGAGGGTGACGGCCGTACACCACGAAAAATGGGGATTTGGAAGAAGATTCAGAAACTCTGAAGTTATACGAGAATTCGGCCCATGGTAGAAGATCTGCCCAGTCATCCTGGCGGGAGGAAACAAAATGCCGTAAATAATCACCCAGGACCTGGTTAATTCTTTCTACTTGCCCATTGGATTGAGGATGATAAGCAGAAGAAAAGTTTAATTTAATCTTGAGTTGTTTACAGAGAGCCCTCCAGAATTTTGACACGAATTGGACGCCTCTATCCGAGACGATCTGCGTGGGCAACCCGTGAAGACGAAAAATGTGTACAAAAAATTGTTTTGCCAACTGAGGCGCAGAAGGAAGACCAGGAAGAGGGATGAAATGTGCCATCTTGGAGAATCGATCAACGACCACCCAAACAACAGTGTTGCCACGGGATGAGGGTAAGTCTGTAATAAAGTCCATACCAATCAGAGACCAAGGCTGTTCGGGAACAGGCAGAGGATGAAGAAGACCAGCGGGCTTCTGGCGAGGAGTCTTATCCCGGGCACAGACAGTGCAGGCCCGCACAAAATCAACAACATCCGTCTCCAGAGTCGGCCACCAATAGAAACGAGAGATGAGTTGCACGGATTTCTTGATGCCCGCATGGCCTGCGAGATGGGAGGAGTGACCCCATTTGAGGATTCCGAGGCGTTGGCGTGGAGTGACGAAGGTCTTCCCTGGAGGAGTTTGCCTGATGGAGGCTGGAGAAGTGGAGATCAGGCAGTCAGGAGGAATGATGTGTTGCGGAGAGAGCTCTACTTCCGAGGCATCCGAGGAACGAGAGAGAGCATCGGCCCTGATGTTCTTATCGGCAGGCCGAAAGTGAATTTCAAAATTAAATCGGGCAAAGAACAGAGACCACCTGGCCTGGCGAGGATTCAGCCGTTGGGCAGACTGGAGATAGGAGAGATTTTTGTGATCGGTGTAAATAATAACTGGAAATCTTGATCCCTCCAGCAGATGCCTCCATTCCTCAAGTGCTAATTTAATGGCTAGTAGCTCTCGATCCCCGATGGAGTAGTTTCTCTCCGCCGGAGAGAAGGTCCTAGAAAAAAAAACACAAGTAACAGCATGCCCGGAAGAATTTTTTTGTAGAAGGACCGCTCCCGCTCCTACTGAGGAGGCATCTACCTCCAATAGGAAGGGTTTAGATGGGTCAGGTCTGGAGAGCACGGGAGCAGAAGAAAAGGCAGACTTGAGCTGTTTAAAGGCGTCTTCCGCTTGAGGAGGCCATGACTTAGGATTGGCATTCTTTTTGGTTAAAGCCACGATAGGAGCCACAATGGTGGAAAAATGTGGAATAAATTGTCTGTAATAATTGGCGAACCCCAAAAAACGTTGGATAGCACGGAGTCCGGAGGGGCGTGGCCAATCTAAGACGGCAGAGAGTTTGTCTGGATCCATTTGTAGTCCCTGGCCAGAGACCAAGTATCCTAGGAAAGGAAGAGATTGACATTCAAACAGACATTTCTCCATCTTGGCATAAAGTTGATTGTCACGAAGTCTCTGAAGAACCATGCGGACATGCTGGCGGTGTTCTTCTAGGTTGGCAGAAAAAATCAGGATATCGTCCAGATACACAACAACACAGGAATATAAGAGATCACGAAAAATTTCATTAACAAAGTCTTGGAAGACGGCAGGGGCGTTGCACAGGCCAAAGGGCATGACCAGATACTCAAAGTGTCCATCTCTAGTGTTAAATGCTGTTTTCCATTCATCCCCCTCTCTGATGCGGATGAGATTATAAGCACCTCTTAAGTCCAGTTTGGTAAAGATGTGGGCACCTTGGAGGCGATCAAAGAGTTCAGAGATAAGAGGTAGAGGGTAGCGGTTCTTTACCGTGATTTTGTTAAGACCGCGGTAGTCAATGCAAGGACGTAGGGAGCCATCTTTTTTGGACACAAAGAAAAATCTGGCTCCGGCAGGAGAGGAGGATTTGCGGATAAAGCCCTTTTTTAAATTTTCCTGGATGTACTCAGACATAGCAAGCGTCTCTGGGGCGGAGAGAGGATAAATTCTGCCCCGGGGTGGAGTAGTGCCCGGGAGGAGGTCAATAGGACAGTCATAAGGCCTGTGAGGAGGAAGAGTCTCAGCTTGTTTTTTGCAAAACACATCAGCAAAGTCCATATAGGCCTTAGGGAGACCGGTTACAGGGGGAACCACAGGGTCACGGCAGGGAGTACTGGTAACCGGTTTAAGGCAGTCCTTGAAACAAGAGGTACCCCAACTCTTGATCTCCCCTGTGGACCAATCCAGGGTTGGGGAATGGTGTTGAAGCCAGGGTAGTCCAAGGAGAATTTCGGAAGTGCAATTGGAGAGGACCAAAAACTCAATTTTTTCGTGATGAGGTCCGATGCACATTAGGAGGGGTTCCGTGCGGTAACGCACGGCACAGTCCAATCTTTCATAGTTAACGCAATTGATGTAGAGAGGTCTGGCGAGACTGGTCACTGGGATGTTGAACCTGTTGATGAGAGAGGCCAAAATAAAGTTTCCTGCAGATCCGGAATCCAAGAAGGCCTTAGTGGAGAAGGAGAAGGTAGAGGCAGATATCCGCACAGGCACAGTAAGACGTGGAGAAGCAGAGTTGACATCAAGGACTGTTTCACCTTTGTGCGGAGTCAGCGTACGTCTTTCCAGGCGGGGAGGACGGATAGGACAATCCTTCAGGAAGTGTTCGGTACCGGCACAGTACAGGCAGAGATTCTCCATGCGGCGTCGTGTCCTCTCTTGAGGTGTCAGGCGAGACCGGTCAACTTGCATAGCCTCCACGGCGGGAGGCACAGGAACGGATTGCAGAGGACCAGAGGAGAGAGGAGCCGAGGAGAAAAAACGCCTCGTGCGAACAAAGTCCATATCCTGGCGGAGCTCCTGACGCCTTTCGGAAAAACGCATGTCAATGCGAGTGGCTAGATGAATGAGTTCATGTAGGTTAGCAGGAATTTCTCGTGCGGCCAGAACATCTTTAATGTTGCTGGATAGGCCTTTTTTAAAGGTCGCGCAGAGGGCCTCATTATTCCAGGAAGTTCTGAAGCAAGAGTACGGAATTGCACGGCGTACTCGCCAACGGAAGAATTACCCTGGACCAGGTTCAGCAGGGCAGTCTCAGCAGAAGAGGCTCGGGCAGGTTCCTCAAAGACACTTCGAATTTCCGAGAAGAAGGAGTGTACAGAGGCAGTGACAGGGTCATTGCGGTCCCAGAGCGGTGTGGCCCATGACAGAGCTTTTCCAGACAGAAGGCTGACTACGAAAGCCACCTTAGACCTTTCAGTAGGAAACTGGTCCGACATCATCTCCAAGTGCAGGGAACATTGTGAAAGAAAGCCACGGCAAAACTTAGAGTCCCCATCAAATTTATCCGGCAAGGATAGTCGTAGGCCTGAGGCGGCCACTCGCTGCGGAGGAGGTGCAGGAGCTGGCGGAGGAGAAGATTGCTGAAGCTGAGGTAGTAGCTGCTGTAGCATCAGGGTCAGTTGAGACAGCTGGTGGCCTTGTTGCGCTATCTGTTGTGACTGCTGGGCGACCACCGTGGTGAGGTCGGCGACAACTGGCAGAGGAACTTCAGCGGGATCCATGGCCGGATCTACTGTCACGATGCCGGCTGGCAGGAGGTGGATCCTCTGTGCCAGAGAGGGATTGGCGTGGACCGTGCTAGTGGACCGATTCTAAGTCACTACTGGTGTTCACCAGAGCCCGCCGCAAAGCGGGATGGACTTGCTGCGGCGGTAGTGACCAGGTCGTATCCACTAGCAACGGCTCAACCTCTCTGACTGCTGAAGATAGGCGCGGTACAAGGGAGTAGACAGAAGCAAGGTCGGACGTAGCAGAAGGTCGGGGCAGGCAGCAAGGATCGTAGTCAGGGGCAACGGCAGGAGGTCTGGAACACAGGCTAGGAACACACAAGGGAACGCTTTCACTGGCACAATGGCAACAAGATCCGGCGAGGGAGTGCAGGGGAAGTGAGGTATACATAGGGAGTGCACAGGTGAACACACTGATTAGAACCACTGCGCCAATCAGCGGCGCAGTGGCCCTTTAAATCGCAGAGACCCGGCGCGCGCGCGCCCTAGGGAGCGGGGCCGCGCGCGCCGGGACAGGACCGACGGAGAGCGAGTCAGGTACGGGAGCCGGGGTGCGCTTCGCGAGCGGGCGCCACCCGCATCGCGAATCGCATCCCGGCTGGAGGCGGTATCGCAGCGCACCCGGTCAGAGGATCTGACCGGGGCGCTGTGGGAGCGAGAGTGTAGCGAGCGCTCCGGGGAGGAGCGGGGACCCGGAGCGCTCGGCGTAACAGCCACCAAGCGCTCCCACCATGAGCCTTGTAGGGGTTGTACATGAAATCATATTAGATAAATAAATCCGAACACCTCTCCGGATGTTGCTGACCCATAATGCAACCCAAAACAACAAATGCCTTTTGTGTATCAGTTACTTACAAGTAAAAATGCCTGAACATAGGGATTTGAAAACTACAACACTAACTATAACAATAACAACACTATGGGATAAATAAATTACAGACAGTGTCCAGTCTGAATTTATTTTAAAACAATGCATGAAAAATATTTATTACAAATAAGACCCTACGCTGAAGTATAGCTGGTTTGGACTTTGTATAAAACATGCATAAAATCAGTTCATTTAAATGATACTGAAATTCAACTTTTAAAATGATGTAAGGGTCATACTAAACCCCTTAAGGACGCAGGTATTTTTTATTTTTATTTTTGCACTCTCTTTTTTCTTCCTCCCTTTCTAAAAATCATAATGCTTTCAATTTTGCATCTACAGAACCATATGAGGCCTTGTTTTTTCCATCACTAATTGTATTTTGTAATGACATCAATCATTTCACCACAAAATCTATGGTGAAACAAAAAAAAAAAAAAATGCCATATTGTAACATTTGGGGGTTTCCATTTCTACACAGTGCCCTTTTTGGTAAAAGTGACACCTGATCTTTATTGTAGGTACATACGGTTAAAATGATACCCAACTTTTATATAGTTTTTATTTTGTTTTACTTCTGTTAAAAAAATGATAATTTTTTTTAACATATTTTTGCTTACATGCAACATATTTAACAAATAGTCCTTGATAAATAAATTGCACGTAAGCAAAACCCGGGAAACCCGGCTAAAAAAGCATTTTTTAAAGCAGAAAAGTTTTCCCTTATGTTAATAGCCAAATTTCTTTATCTACCCTCTATTACCAGTAGCGTGACGGGGAGGGTGTAACCCATCGGGTGAAACCCTGACTGGCCTGTCTAGCACTAAATTGCTGCACTCCAACTATCCCGCAACAACCCATCTACCCTCCTCAGAAATTAAAAAAAAATTAAAAACCTACTATGCCGCACCATGAATATCCATACTCTGGAGGCTTTTTTGTTTAATTTTGAGCCCGCATTTTGTGACGTTGGTGGGCGGAGTCTTGCATCGCTGCGCTGAGGCCAGGAAGGAAAACAGCGCAGCACCAACAGGCACATAAATAATAGTGAAGCCACAAAAAAAAAAAAAAAATGGCTGGGTACGTTACCCACCCCAAAATGTGCATGAAGCTGTATTACTATGGATTTTTAAGGAAAAATGTTAGTGCCACATATGGGTTATTTACGTAGTCTGTAAAAATTCTTACCCAATTATTTTGTGCCTTATTCTATTTTAACACAACATTAATTTTATAATTTAGTGGGTATGCCAGCATGTATGTGTCCTAAGGTGTGCAGTGTGTATTTTCAACCTTAAAATTCATAGAGTTATTAGTTATATAATAAAGTTTTTCTATAATTAACATTGACATTAATGTAGTAGCTTTGTTTCATGATGGAGAAAAAGAACAGTTGTTAAAGTGGGTATTGATTTCCTTTTCTGCAGACGTGTGCACGTTCTGAAAGCAAGGTTGGACCTGGTATACATATGCAACTTTTAAATGAGATGCAACTTTTTTTCTTCATAAATAGCGACTATCGCATTGATAAATGTTACGCCTAGCGCTCCGGGTCCCCGCTCCTCCCCGGAGCGCTCACGGCGTCTTTCTCCCTGCAGTGCCCCGGTCAGTCCCGCTGACCGGGAGCGCTGCACTGTCATGGCCGTTGGGGATGCGATTCGCACAGCGGGACGCGCCCGCTCGCGAATCGCATCCCAGGTCACTTACCCGTCCCGGTCTCCTGCTGTCATGTGCTGGCGCGCGCGGCTCCGCTCTCTAGGGCGCGCGTGCGCCAGCTCTCTGAGACTTAAAGGGCCAGTGCACCAATGATTGGTGCCTGGCCCAATTAGCTTAATTGGCTTCCATCTGCTCCCTGGCTATATCTGATCTCCTCCCTTGCACTCCCTGGCCGGATCTTGTTGCCTTGTGCCAGTGAAAGCGTTTAGTGTGTCCAAAGCCTGTGTACCTGAACTTCTGCTATCCATCCTGACTACGAACCTTGCCGCCTGCCCCCGACCTTCTGCTACGTCTGACCTTGCCTCTGCCTAGTCCTTCTGTCCCACGCCTTCTCAGCAGTCAGTGAGGTTGAGCCGTTGCTAGTGGATACGACCTGGTTGCTACTGCCGCAGCAAGACCATCCCGCTTTGCGGCGGGCTCTGGTGAAAACCAGTAGCCTCTTAGAACCGGTCCACTAGCACGGTCCACGCCAATCCCTCGCTGACACAGCGGATCCACAACCCGTAAGCCGAATCGTGACAGTAGATCCGGCCATGGATCCCGCTGAGGTGCCGCTGCCAAGTCTCGCTGACCTTACCACGGTGGTCGCTCAGCAATCGCAGCAAATTGCCCAACAAGGACAGCAGCTGTCGCAGTTGACAGCCACGTTACAGCAACTTCTGCCTCTGCTACAGCAGCAACCATCTCCTCCGCCAGCTCCTGCACCTCCTCCGCAGCGAGTGGCCGCTCCTAGCCTCCGCTTGTCCCTGCCGGACAAATTTGATGGGGACTCTAAACTCTGCCGTGGATTTTTGTCTCAGTGTTCCCTGCATATGGAGATGTTGTCGGACTTGTTTCCTACAGAACGGTCTAAGGTGGCGTTCGTAGTAAGCCTTCTTTCAGGAAAGGCCTTGTCTTGGGCCACACCGCTCTGGGACCGCAATGATCCTGCCACAGCCACAGTCCAGGCCTTCTTCGCTGAAATCCGGAGTGTCTTCGAGGAGCCTGCCCGAGCTTCTTCTGCCGAGACTGCCCTGTTGAACCTGGTCCAGGGTAATTCTTCAGTGGGCGAGTACGCCATCCAATTTCGTACTCTTGCTTCCGAGTTATCATGGAATAACGAGGCTCTCTGCGCGACCTTTAAAAAAGGCCTATCCAGTCGCATCAAGGATGTGCTGGCCGCACGAGAGATTCCTGCCAACCTCCAAGAACTCATCCATTTGGCTACCCGCATTGACATGCGTTTTTCTGAGCGACACCAAGAGCTCCGCCAGGAAAAAGACTTAGATCTCTTGGCACCTCTCCCACAGCATCCTTTGCAGTCTACGCCTGGGCCTCCCGCCGAGGAGGCCATGCAAGTGGATCGGTCTCGCCTGACCCAGGAAGAGAGGAATCGCCGTAGGGAAGAAAATCTCTGTCTTTACTGTGCCAATACCGAGCATTACTTGGTGGATTGCCCTATCCGTCCTCCACGTCTGGGAAACGCACGCACCCAGCTCACGTGGGTGTGGCGTCTCTTGGTTCCAAGTCTGCTTCTCCACGTCTCACGGTGCCCGTGCGGATTTCTCCTTCAGCCAACTCCTCCCTCTCAGCTGTGGCCTGCTTTGACTCCGGTGCCTCTGGAAATTTTATTTTGGAGTCCTTTATTAATAAATTCCGCATCCCGGTGACCCGTCTCGTCAAGCCGCTCTACATTTCCGCGGTCAACGGAGCCAGATTGGATTGCACCGTGCATTACCGCACAGAACCCCTCCTGATGTCTATTGGACCCCACCACGAAAGGATTGAGTTCTTCATTCTCCCCAACTGTACCTCTGAGGTCCTCCTCGGTCTGCCATGGCTCCGGCTTCATTCCCCCACCCTTGATTGGACCACCGGGGAGATCAAGAACTGGGACTCTGCCTGCCACAGGAAGTGCCTCTCCCCCCCTCCCAGTCCCATCAGGCAAGCCTCTGTGTCCCCTCATGGCTCCCGTCCTTGTGTCTCCCTGCCCCGTGCCAAACTTCACCCTCTGCCCTCCCTCCCCATTCCAACTCCTGCTGTACTGCCTCCCGTTGAGGAAGCCCTCCATTCTTTCCCGGTGTCCTCATCCCAGGGGAGGCAGTTACCGGACAAAAAAAAGGGGAGACCTAAGGGGGGGGGTACTGTTACGCCTAGCGCTCCGGGTCCCCGCTCCTCCCCGGAGCGCTCACGGCGTGTTTCTCCCTGCAGCGCCCCGGTCAGTTCCGCTGACCGGGAGCGCTGCACTGTCATGGCCGTTGGGGATGCGATTCGCACAGCGGGACGCGCCCGCTCGCGAATCGCATCCCAGGTCACTTACCCGTCCCGGTCCCCTGCTGTCATGTGCTGGCGCGCGCGGCTCCGCTCTCTAGGGCGCGCGCGCGCCAGCTCTCTGAGACTTAAAGGGCCAGTGCACCAATGATTGGTGCCTGGCCCAATTAGCTTAATTGGCTTCCATCTGCTCCCTGGCTATATCTGATCTCCTCCCTTGCACTCCCTTGCCGGATCTTGTTGCCTTGTGCCAGTGAAAGCGTTTAGTGTGTCCAAAGCCTGTGTACCTGAACTTCTGCTATCCATCCTGACTACGAACCTTGCCGCCTGCCCCCGACCTTCTGCTACGTCTGACCTTGCCTCTGCCTAGTCCTTCTGTCCCACGCCTTCTCAGCAGTCAGGGAGGTTGAGCCGTTGCTAGTGGATACGACCTGGTTGCTACTGCCGCAGCAAGACCATCCCGCTTTGCGGCGGGCTCTGGTGAAAACCAGTAGCCTCTTAGAACCGGTCCACTAGCACGGTCCACGCCAATCCCTCGCTGACACAGCAGATCCACAACCCGTAAGCCGAATCGTGACAATAAATACATGACCACTGCAAAGTAAAAACACAAAAAAAAAATTTACTACGGGAGCAGATTTCAGAAATGTGCTTTGTAATAAGCAAAAATCTAAAAGTTGCAGCATGTATAGAAAACTTGCGCACGTGTAACTTTTTTACGCAAAAAAATCTACTACAGAGCTTGATAAATCTCCTTCAATATGCTTAAAAATGTCCTCTTCTAACTTTTTTTTATCTTTCTGCATATGGAACTATATGAAGGCTCATTTTTTTGTGCCGTTATCTGCAGTTTTTATCGGTATAATTTTTGTTTTCATGGGACTTTTTGATTGCTTTTTATATATCTTTGTAGGGTATACAAAGTGACAAAAAACATGAAATTTTGGACTTTAGAATAGTTTTTTTATGTGTATGCCATTGACCATGCAGTATAATCAACATTATATTTTTATAGTTCGGACATTTACGCACGCGGCAGTACCACATATGTTTATTTTTATTTAAATATATTTGGTTTAACCCCTTAAGGACCAAGTGTTTTTCCGTTTTTGCACTTTCATTTTTTCCTCCATACATTTTAAAAATCATAACCCTCTCAATTTTGCACCTAAAAATCCATATGATTTCTACTTTGTAATGACATCAGTCATTTTACCCAAAAATCTACAGCGAAACAAACAAAAAAAAATTCTTCTCTCTATTCTGTAGGTCCATACAATTAAAATTATACCCTACTTATATAGGTTTGATTTTGTCGCACTTCTGGAAAAAATCATAACTACATGCACGAAAATTAATACGTTTAAAATTGTCATCTTCTGACCCCTATAACTTTTTTATTTTCAAGTATACAGATTTTCTGCGCCGTGATCTGAAGTTTTTAGCGGTATCATTTTTGTATTGATCGGACTTTTCGATCACTTTCTATTAATTTTTTCCTGATATAAAAAGTGACCAGAAATACGCTATTTTGGACTTTTGAATATTTTTGCACATATGCCATTAACCGTGCGATTTAATTAATGATATATTTTTATAGTTCGAACATTTACGCACGATACCACATATGTTTATTTTTATTATGGTTACATATTTTTTAGATGGAATTTGGGAAAGGGGGGGGGGGGTTAAACTTTTAATAAGGAAAGGGTTAATAGGTGTTTTTTTAAAACTTTTTATTCAACTTTATTTTAACACTTTTTGTCCCCTTAGGGGACTTTTAGAAGGAATGATTAGATTTTATCATACAGATCAATGTGGATTCATAGAACCACATTGATCTGTGTGCTCTGCGATCGATTGATAAAGCCTAAATGTCCCTTTAGACACAGCTGTCACTTTGATCTAGAGGGTTAATAGCCGTCCCCATGTCGGCTATTAACGCCGGCCCCCAGCTACAGGAATCAGCTGGGGGCCGGCCGGTATGGCGCGGGCTCGAGTTGGGAGCCCGCGCCATACAACGGTTGCGTCTCAGGACGAGCCGGCTCGTCCTTAGATGGCAACTGGTTAAATGAGAAAAGGGGGGTGATGCAAACTTTTATTAAGGAAGGGGTTAAATCACATTTATAAACTTTTTTTTTACACTATGTTCTAGTCCCCAGAGGGACTATAACATGCAATCTTCTAATGGCATACACTGTTCAAGGCTATGCCATAGCATAGCATTGCTCAGTGTTATCGGCGCTCTGCTGAGCAGGCTCTGCAGGAGCAGCAGATCACCGATTTGACGGCGATGAGGCAAGTGAGTACCCTCCTGCTGTCCTCTCAGCTGTTCAGGATGCTGCGATTTCAGCGAGGCGGTCCCGAACAGCCCGCTGAGTTAACATGGCAGTGTTTTCTCCCATTTTAGATGCTGCGATCATCTTTGATCGTGGCATCTAAAGGGTTAATACCGGACATCAGCCCGATCAGCGATTTCCAGTATTAGCCACGGGTCCCGGTTGCTGATAGCAACCGGGACCCACAGGGTATGAAGCATGCTCAGAAGCTGAAAATGGACGGGAGTTTAAGGGGTTACAAAGTACCTGTTATATCCCATAAAAAAGTTATATGTTACTCAAAACCTAATCCTGATCATGCATATATAATTTGATTTTGTCTAGCACCCATATATCTTTCACAAATGCCTTCTTTCTGTTACTTACTTAGTTTGTCATTCTGCACTTTAGAGGGGCATGTCCTCACTCTGCATGACTCATCTTCCTCCCTGAGTCTGCTGTGATGTGCTTGGTCTCTTCATCCAATCACTGCATGCTGCTTTGTAGCCCCCTCCTCTCTTTTTTCATGTTGCAGTCTGAACAAGAGTGAGCACAGAGGAGTGCTAGTCCTATCCTCATTTCCTGCCCTTTGTCCCTGCCTGTGGTCCAGCGGTGGGACACCTGCGATCAGACATCTTATCCGCTATCCTTTGTAAGCTTTCTATACAGCCTCCCACCTTCAATGGTGACTGCATACAGCCTAGATCTTCAGAACCAGACCACAGATTTTGCAAAAGTGTTTGATACTGTCCCTCATAGACGTCTGATAGGTAAGTTAAGGTCTTTGGCTTTGGAAACTTTAGTTTGTAACTGGATTGAAAACTGGCTTAACCCCTTAAAGACCAGGCCAATTTTCACTGTAGGACCAGAGCGTTTTTTGCACATCTGACCACTGTCACTTTAAGCATTAATAACTGTGGGATGCTTTTACCTTTCATTCTAATTCCGAGACAGTTTTTTTGTGACATATTCTACTTTATGATAGTGGTAAAATTTTGTCGATACTTGCATCATTTCTTGGTGAAAAATTCCAAAATTTGATGAAAAAATTGAACATCTTGCATTTTCCTAACTTTGAAGCTCTCTGCTTGTAAGGAAAATAGACATTCCAAATAAATTATATTTTGATTCACAAATACAATATGTACACTATATGTTTGCATCATAAAGTTGACATGTTTTTACTTTTGGAAGACATCAGAGGGCCTCAAAAATCAGCTGCAATTTTCCAATTTTTCGCAAAATTTTCAAAATCGGAATTTTTCATGGACCAGTTCAGGTTTGAAGTGGATTTGAAAAGTCTTCCTATTAGAAAAACCCCACAAATGACCCCATTATAAAAACTGCACCCCTCAAAGTATTCAAAATGACATTCAGTAAGCGTGTTAACCCTCTAGGTGTTTCACAGGAATAGCAGCAAATAAAGGAGAAAATTCAAAATCTTCATTTTATACACTTGAATGTGCTTGTAGACCCAGTTTTTGAATTTTTACAAGAGGTAAAAGGAGACAAATCCTCTTAAAATGTGTAACCCAATTTCTCTCGAGTAAGGAAATACCTCATATGTGTATGTCAAGTGTTCGGCGGGTGCTGTAAAGGGCTCAGAAGGGAAGGAGCGACAATGGGATTTTGGAGAGTGAGTTTTTCTGAAATGGTTTTTGGGGGGCATGTCACATTTAGGAAGCCCCTATGGTGCCAGAACAGCAGAAAAAACACCACATGGCATACCATTTTGGAAACTACACCCCTCAAGGCACGTAACAAGGGGTCCAGTGAGCCTTAACACCCCACAGGTGTTTGATGACTTTTCGTTAAAGTCGGATGTGTAAATGAAAAAAAAAATTTTTTCACTAAAGTGCAGTTTTTTCCCCAAATGTATTATTTTTATAAAGGGTAATGGAAGAAAATGCCCCCCAAAATTTGTAACCCCATCTCTTCTGAGTATGGAAACACCTCATGTTAGGATGTAAAATGCTCTGCGGGCAAACTACAATGCTCAGAAGAGAAGGAGTCACATTTGGCTTTTTGAAAGCAAATTTTGCTGAAATGGTTTTTGGGGGGCATGTGGCATTTAGGAAGCCCCTATGGTGCCAGAACAGACAAAAAAACAAACACATGACATACTATTTTGGAAACTACACCCCTCAAGGAACGTTACAAGGGGTACAGTGAGCCTTAACACTTCACAGGTATTTCACAACTTTTTGTTAAAGTTCGATGTGTAAATGAAAAAAAAAATTCACTAAAATGCTGGTTTTATCCCAAATTTTACATTTTTACAACGGGTAATAGGAGAAAAGTATCCCCAAAATTTGTAACCCCATTTCTTCTGAGTATGGAAATACCCCATATGTGGACATCAAGTGCTCTGCTGGCGCACTACAATGCTCAGAAGAGGAGAGGCGCCATTGAGCTTTTGGAAAGGGAATTTGTTTGGAATGGAAGTCAGGGGCCATGTGCGTTTACAAAGCCCCCCGTGGTGACAGAACAGTGGACCCCCCACATGTGACCCCATTTTGGAAACTACACCCCTCACAGAATTTAATAAGGGGTGCAGTGAGTATTAACACCCCACTTTGGAACAGTGGGCTGAGAAAATGCAAAATTAAATTTTTCATTTTCACGGACCACTGTTCCAGAAAACTGTCAGACACCTGTGGGGTGTAAATGCTCACTGTACCCCTTTTTACATTACGTGAGGGGTGTAGTTTCCAAAATGGGGTCACATGTGGGAGGGGTCCATTGTTCTGGCACTATAGGGGCTTTGTAAACACACGTAGCCTTCAATTCCAGAAAATTTTTCTCTTCAAAATCCCAATGGTGCGCCTTCTTTTCCGAGCATTGTAGTTCTCCCTTAGAACACTTTACATTAACATATGGGGTATTTATATACTCAGAAGAAATGGGGTTACAAATTGTGTGGGGCTTTTTTCCTATTTTCCCTTGTGAAAATGAAAAATTTAGGGTAACACCAGCATTTTAGTGAATTCTTATAATTTTTTTTTTTCCCATCCAAATTTTATGAAAATTCGTCAAACATCTGTGGGGTGCTAAGGCTCACTATACCCCTTGTTACATTCCATGAGGGGTGTAGTTTCCAAAATGGGGTCACATGTGGGTATTTATTTTTTGAGTTTATGGCAGAACCGCTGTAAAATCAGCCACCCCTGTGCAAATCTCCAATTTAGGCCTCAAATGTACATGGTGCTCTCTGACTCCTGAGCCTTGTTATGCGCCCGCAGAGCATTTTACGCCCACATACGAGGTATTTCTGTACTAAGGAGAAATTGCGTTACAAATTTTGGGGGTCTTTCTTTTCCTTTTACCTCTTGTGAAAATAAAAAGTAAAGGGCAACACCAGCATGTTAATGTAAAAAAAAAATGTTTACACTAACAGGCTGGTGTAGACCCCAGCGTTTCCTTTTCATAAGGGGAAAAAGGAGAAACCCCCCCCCCCCAAAATTTGTAGTGCAATTTCTCCCGAGTACGGAAATACCCCATATGTGGCGCTAAACTGTTTCCTTGAAATACGACAGGGCTCTGAAGTGAGAGAGTGCCATGCGCATTTGAGGACTAAATTATGGATTGCATAGGGGTGGACATAGGGGTATTCTACGCCAGTGATTCCCAAACAGGGTGCCTCCAGCTGTTGCTAAACTCCCAGCATGCCTGGACAGTCAGTGGCTGTCCGGAAATGCTGGGAGTTGTTGTTTTGCAATCGCTGGAGGCTCCGTTTTGGAAACACTGCTGAACAATACGTTTTTTCACTTTTATTGGGTGGGGGGGGGGAGTGTAAGGGGTGTATATGTAGTGTTTTACCCTTTATTATGTGTTAGTGTAGTGTTGTGTAGTGTTTTTAGGGTACATTTTCACTGGCGGACTACAGTGAGCTTACCACTAGAAGTTTGCGCTGTGGCAAAAAGTTTGCAGCAGCTCATACTTGAAGCAGGAAACTCCCTGTAAACCCGTCCGTGTGAATGTACCCTGTAAATTCACATGAGGGGCAAACCTCCAGCTGTTTCAAAACTACAACTCCCAGCATGCACTGACAGACGGTTCATGCTGGGAGTTGTACTTTTGCAACAGCTGGAGGCACACTGGTTGGAAAACCTTCAGTTAGGTTCTGTTACCTAACTCAGTATTTTCCAACCAGTGTGCCTCCAGCTGTTGCAAAACTACAACTCCCAGCATGTACTGATCGTCAAAGTGCATGCTGGAAGATGTAGTTATGCAACAGCTAGAGGTACGCAACTACAACTCCCAGCATGCTGAGACAGCTGTTTGCTGTTTGGGCATGCTGGGATTTGCAGTTTTGCAACATCTGGAGGTCTACAGTTTAGAAACCACTGCACAGTGATTTCCAAACTGTGGACCTCCAGATGTTGCAAAACTACAAATGCCAGCATGCCCAGACCGCAAACTGCTATGTGGGCATGCTGGGAGTTGTAGTTTTAGGTAGGTACACCTTTGGTCTTTAAGTACCAGGGAGCAAAGGCGTACCTGTACGCCCTTGGTCTTTAAGGGGTTAAGGATCGTACCCAGAGAGTGGTGGTCAATGATTCGTACTTGTCACGATGCCGGCTGGCAGGTAGTGGATCCTCTGTGCCAGAGAGGGATTGGCGTGGACCGTGCTAGTGGATCGGTTCTAAGCCACTACTGGTTTTCACCAGAGCCCGCCGCAAAGCGGGATGGTCTTGCTGCGGCGGTAGTGACCAGGTCGTATCCACTAGCAACGGCTCAACCTCTCTGGCTGCTGAAGATAGGCGCGGTACAAGGGAGTAGACAGAAGCAAGGTCGGACGTAGCAGAAGGTCGGGGCAGGCAGCAAGGATCGTAGTCAGGGGCAACGGCAGGAGGTCTGGAACACAGGCTAGGAACACACAAGGAACGCTTTCACTGGCACAATGGCAACAAGATCCGGCAAGGAAGTGCAGGGGAAGTGAGGTGATATAGGGAAGTGCACAGGTGAAAACACTAATTGGAATCACTGCGCCAATCAGCGGCGCAGTGGCCCTTTAAATCGCAAAGACCCGGCGCGCGCGCGCCCTAGGGAGCGGGGCCGCGCGCGCCGGGACAGGACCGAGGGAGAGCGAGTCAGGTACGGGAGCCGGGGTGCGCATCGCGAGCGGGCGCTACCCGCATCGCGAATCGCATCCCGGCTGGAAGCGGAATCGCAGCGCCCCGGGTCAGTGGATCTGACCGGAGCGCTGCAGCGGGGAGAGTGTAGCGAGCGCTCCGGGGAGGAGCGGGGACCCGGAGCGCTCGGCGTAACAGTACCCCCCCCCTTGGGTCTCCCCCTCTTCTTAGAGCCTGAGAACCTGAGGAGCAGACTTTTGTCTAGGATGTTATCCTCAGGTTCCCAGGATCTCTCTTCAGGACCACAACCCTCCCAGTCCACTAAAAAAAAAGTTTTCCCTCTGACCTTTTTAGAGGCTAAGATCTCTTTGACAGAGAAGATGTCCGAGGAGCCGGAAACAGGAGTGGGAGGAACAGATTTGGGAGAAAAACGGTTGAGGATGAGTGGTTTAAGAAGAGAGACGTGAAAGGCATTAGGGATACGAAGAGAAGGAGGAAGAAGAAGTTTGTAAGAGACAGGATTAATTTGACACAAAACTTTGAAAGGACCAAGATAGCGTGGTCCCAACTTGTAGCTAGGGACACGGAAGCGGACATATTTAGCGGAGAGCCATACCTTGTCTCCAGGGGAAAGGTCACGAGAAATTTCATCCACAGCGGGTAGACCAGAGGGCAAGGGGATAGGGAGGGGGGGAAGAGGGTGACGGCCGTACACCACGAAAAATGGGGATTTGGAGGAAGATTCAGAGACTCTGAAGTTATACGAGAATTCGGCCCATGGAAGGAGATCTGCCCAGTCATCCTGGCGGGAGGAAACAAAATGTCGCAAATAATCACCCAAGACCTGGTTAATTCTTTCTACTTGTCCATTGGACTGGGGATGATATGCAGAAGAAAAATTTAATTTAATCTTGAGTTGTTTACAGAGAGCCCTCCAGAATTTAGACACGAATTGGACACCTCTATCCGAGACGATCTGCGTAGGCAACCCGTGAAGACGAAAAATGTGTACAAAAAATTGTTTAGCCAACTGAGGCGCTGAAGGAAGACCAGGAAGAGGGATGAAATGTGCCATTTTGGAGAATCGATCAACGACCACCCAAATAACAGTGTTGCCACGGGAAGGGGGTAAATCAGTAATAAAATCCATACCAATCAGAGACCAAGGCTGTTCGGGGACAGGCAGGGGATGAAGAAAACCAGCGGGCTTCTGGCGAGGAGTCTTATCCCGGGCACAGATAGTGCAGGCTCGGACAAAGTCCACAACATCCGTCTCCAGAGTCGGCCACCAATAGAAGCGGGAGATGAGTTGCAGAGATTTCTTGATGCCCACATGACCTGCGAGATGGGAGGAGTGACCCCATTTGAGGATTCCGAGGCGTTGGCGTGGAGAAACAAAGGTCTTTCCTGGAGGAGTTTGCCTGATGAAGGCGGGAGAAGTGGAGATCAGGCAGTCAGGTGGAATGATGTGTTGCGGAGAGAGTTCAACTTCTGAGGCATCCGAGGAACGAGAGAGAGCATCGGCCCTAATGTTCTTATCGGCAGGACGAAAGTGAATCTCAAAATTAAACCGGGCAAAGAACAGAGACCACCGGGCCTGGCGAGGATTCAGCCGTTGGGCAGACTGGAGGTAGGAGAGGTTCTTGTGGTCGGTGTAAATAATAACTGGAAATCTTGATCCCTCCAGCAGATGCCTCCATTCCTCAAGTGCTAATTTAATGGCTAGAAGCTCTCGATCCCCGATGGAGTAGTTCCTCTCCGCCGGAGAGAAGGTCCTAGAAAAAAAACCACAAGTGACGGCATGCCCGGAAGAATTTTTCTGTAGAAGAACAGCTCCAGCTCCCACTGAGGAGGCATCAACCTCCAGTAGGAAGGGTTTGGAAGGGTCAGGTCTGGAGAGCACGGGAGCCGAAGAAAAGGCAGACTTGAGTCGTTTAAAGGCGTCTTCCGCTTGAGGAGGCCAGGACTTGGGATCGGCATTTTTTTTGGTTAAAGCCACGATAGGAGCCACAAGGGTAGAAAAATGTGGAATAAATTGCCTGTAATAATTGGCGAACCCCAAAAAGCGTTGGATAGCACGGAGTCCGGAGGGGCGCGGCCAATCTAAGACGGCAGAGAGTTTGTCTGGATCCATTTGTAGTCCCTGGCCAGAGACCAAATATCCTAGAAAAGGAAGAGATTGGCATTCAAACAGACATTTCTCAATTTTAGCATAGAGTTGATTGTCACGAAGTCTCTGAAGAACCATACGGACATGCTGGCGGTGTTCTTCTAGATTGGCCGAAAAAATTAGGATATCATCCAGATATACAACAACACAGGAGTATAACAGATCACGAAAAATTTCATTAACAAAGTCTTGGAAGACAGCAGGGGCGTTGCACAGGCCAAAGGGCATGACCAGATACTCAAAGTGTCCATCTCTGGTGTTAAATGCTGTTTTCCACTCATCCCCCTCTCTGATGCGGATGAGGTTATAGGCGCCTCTTAAGTCCAATTTAGTAAAGATGTGGGCACCTTGGAGGCGATCAAAGAGTTCAGAGATGAGGGGTAAGGGGTAGCGGTTCTTAACCGTGATTTTATTAAGACCGCGGTAGTCAATGCAAGGACGTAGGGAGCCATCTTTTTTGGACACAAAGAAAAATCCGGCTCCGGCAGGAGAGGAGGATTTACGGATAAAGCCCTTTTTTAGATTCTCCTGGACGTATTCAGACATGGCAAGAGTCTCTGGGGCAGAGAGAGGATAAATTCTGCCCCGGGGTGGAGTAGTGCCCGGGAGGAGGTCGATAGGACAATCATAAGGCCTGTGAGGAGGTAGAGTCTCCGCTTGTTTTTTGCAGAAAACATCCGCGAAGTCCATATAGGCCTTAGGGAGACCGGTTACTGGAGGAACCACAGAGTCACGGCAAGGGTTACTGGGAACCGGTTTTAGACAGTCCTTGGAACAAGAGGGCCCCCAACTCTTGATCTCCCCAGTGGACCAATCCAGGGTTGGGGAATGAAGTTGAAGCCGGGGAAGTCCAAGGAGAATTTCCGAGGTGCAATTGGGGAGGACCAAAAGTTCAATCCTCTCGTGATGAGATCCGATGCTCATTAGAAGGGGCTCCGTGCGGAAACGTATGGTACAGTCCAATCTTTCATTGTTTATACAATTGATGTAAAGGGGTCTGGCGAGACTGGTCACTGGGATGTTGAACCTGTTGACGAGAGAGGCCAAAATAAAATTTCCTGCAGATCCAGAGTCCAAGAAGGCCACAGTAGAGAAGGAGAAGGCAGAGGCAGACATCCGCACAGGCACAGTAAGACGTGGAGAAGCAGAGTAGACATCAAGGATTGTCTCACCTTTGTGCGGAGTCAGCGTACGTCTTTCCAGGCGGGGAGGGCGGATAGGACAATCCGTTCGGTACTAGCACAGTACAGGCAGAGGTTCTCCATGCGGCGTCGTGTCCTCTCTTGAGGTGTCAGGCGAGACCGGTCGACCTGCATAGCCTCCACGGCGGGAGGCACAGGAACAGATTGCAGGGGACCAGAGGAGAGAGGAGCCGAGGAGAAGAAACGCCTCGTGCGAACAGAGTCCATATCTTGGCGGAGCTCCTGACGCCTTTCGGAAAAACGCATGTCAATGCGAGTGGCTAGGTGAATAAGTTCATGAAGATTAGCAGGCATTTCTCGTGCGGCCAGAACATCTTTAATGTTGCTGGATAGGCCTTTTTTAAAGGTCGCGCAGAGGGCCTCATTGTTCCAGGATAATTCTGAAGCAAGAGTACGGAATTGTACGGCATACTCGCCAACGGAAGAATTACCCTGGACCAGGTTCAACAGGGCAGTCTCAGCAGAAGAGGCTCGGGCAGGTTCCTCAAAGACACTTCGGATTTCCGAGAAGAAGGAGTGTACGGAGGCAGTGACGGGGTCATTGCGGTCCCAGAGCGGTGTGGCCCAAGACAGGGCTTTTCCAGACAGAAGGCAGACTACGAAAGCCACCTTAGACCTTTCAGTGGGAAACAGGTCCGACATCATCTCCAGATGCAGGGAACATTGGGAAAGAAAGCCACGGCAAAACTTAGAGTCCCCATCAAATTTATCCGGCAAGGATAGGCGTAGACCAAGAGCGGCCACTCGCTGCGGAGGAGGTGCAGGAGCTGGCGGAGGAGATGACTGCTGAAGCTGTGGTAGTAACTGCTGTAGCATAACGGTCAGTTGAGACAGCTGTTGGCCTTGTTGCGCTATCTGTTGTGACTACTGGGCGACCACCGTGGTGAGGTCAGCGACAACTGGCAGAGGAACTTCAGCGGGATCCATGGCCGGATCTACTGTCACGATGCCGGCTGGCAGGTAGTGGATCCTCTGTGCCAGAGAGGGATTGGCGTGGACCGTGCTAGTGGATCGGTTCTAAGCCACTACTGGTTTTCACCAGAGCCCGCCGCAAAGCGGGATGGTCTTGCTGCGGCGGTAGTGACCAGGTCGTATCCACTAGCAATGGCTCAACCTCTCTGGCTGCTGAAGATAGGCGCGGTACAAGGGAGTAGACAGAAGCAAGGTCGGACGTAGCAGAAGGTCGGGGCAGGCAGCAAGGATCGTAGTCAGGGGCAACGGCAGGAGGTCTGGAACACAGGCTAGGAACACACAAGGAACGCTTTCACTGGCACAATGGCAACAAGATCCGGCAAGGAAGTGCAGGGGAAGTGAGGTGATATAGGGAAGTGCACAGGTGAAAACACTAATTGGAATCACTGCGCCAATCAGCGGCGCAGTGGCCCTTTAAATCGCAAAGACCCGGCGCGCGCGCGCCCTAGGGAGCGGGGCCGCGCGCGCCGGGACAGGACCGAGGGAGAGCGAGTCAGGTACGGGAGCCGGGGTGCGCATCGCGAGCGGGCGCTACCCGCATCGCGAATCGCATCCCGGCTGGAAGCGGAATCGCAGCGCCCCGGGTCAGTGGATCTGACCGGAGCGCTGCAGCGGGGAGAGTGTAGCGAGCGCTCCGGGGAGGAGCGGGGACCCGGAGCGCTCGGCGTAACAGTACTCTGGTTTGTCCCCGGTTGTTAGTGGTGTACCCCAAGGTTCAGTACTGGGACCGCTGTTGTTTAATTTATTTATTAATGATATAGAGGATGGTATTAACAGCTCTGTTTCTATCTTTGCAGATGACACCAAGCTTTGTAGCACGGTACAGTCTATAGAGGATGTGCATAAGTTACAAGATGACTTGGATAGACTAAGTGTCTGGGCATCCACTTGGCAAATGAGGTTCAATGTGGATAAATGTAAAGTTATGCATCTGGGTACTAAAAACCCACATGCTTCATATGTCTTAGGGGGGATTAAACTGGGAGAGTCACTGGTGAGAAGGATCTGGGTGTACTTGTAGATCACAGACTACAGAATAGCATGCAATGTCAGGCTGCTGCTTCCAAAGCCGGCAGGATATTGTCATGCATCAGAAGAGGCATGGACTTGAGGGACAGGGACATAATACTCCCCCTTTATAAAGCATTGGTATGGCCCCACCTGGAATATTCTGTTCAGTATTGGTCACCAGTTCCTAAAAGGAATGTTGTGGAGCTGGAGAAGGTGCAGAGATGTGCGACTAAACTAATATGGGGCATGGAACTTCTTAGCTATGAGGAAAGATTAAAAGAATTACATTTGTTTAGTCTTGACGTTTAACCTGTTAAGGAGGCATAGCGTACCTGTACGCCCTGCGCCCAGTCCCGGTGTTTAAAACGGGGTCATACCGTGACCCTGCATCACACCAGGTCGGTCCCGGCTACTATTATTAGCCGGGACCCTGGGCTAATAGCGCGCGGCACAGATCGTTGTGTCGTGCGCTATTAACCCTTCAGACGTGGCGATCAAAGTTGATCGCAGCGTCGAAAAGGAAAGTAAAAGCTTCCCGGCAGCTCAGTCGGGCTGATCGGGACTATCGCGACAAAATCACGATGTCCCGATCAGCTAGGATGCGAGTGGAGGTCCCCTTACCTTGCTTCGTCACGTCCGATCGGCACTTGATTGCTCCAAGCCTGAGCTACAGGCTTGAGCAATCAACCCCCTATTACGCTGATCCATGCAAAGCTATGGCTTTGCAGGGATCAGGGTAAAAGACCAGTGTGTGCAGTGTTATAGGTCCCTATGGGAGCTATAACACTGCAAAAAAAAGTGAAAAAAAAGTTGATAAAGGTCATTTAACCCCTTCCCTAATTAAAGTTTGAATCCAGAGTAAAAACCAGTGTAAATAAAAATAAACATATGTGGTATCACAGCATGCGTAAATGTCCGAACTTTAAAAATATATTGTTAATTAAACCGCACGGTCAATGGCGTACGCGCAAAAAAATTCCAAAGTCCAAAATACCGTATTTTTGGTCACATTTTATATCATAAAAAAATGAATAAAAAGTGATCAAAAAGTCTGATCAATGCAAAAATGGTACCAATAAAAACGTCAGAAAACTGCGCAAAAAATGAGCCCTCATACTGCCCTGTACGTGGAAAAATAAAAAAGTTATAGGGGTCAGAAGAGGACAATTTTAAATGTATACATTTTCCTGCATGTAGTTATGATTTTTTTCAGAAGTACAACAAAATCAAACCTATATAAGTAGGGTATCATTTTAACCATAAGGACCTACAAAATAAAGATAAGGTGTAATTTTTACCGAAAATTGCACTGCGTAGAAACGGAAGCCCCCAAAAGTTACAAAATGACATTTTGTTTTCAATTTTATCGCACAATGAATTTTTTTTTTCATTTTGCCATAGATTTTTTGGAAAAATGACTAATGTCACTGCAAAGTAGAATTGGTGGCGCAAAAAATAAGCCATCATATGGAATTTTATGTGCAAAATTGAAAGAGTTATGATTTTTAGAAGGTGATGAGGAAAAAATGAAAATGAAAAACAGAAAAACGCTGCGTCCTTAAGGGTTTAAGGGGGGAATATGATAAATGTATATAAGTATATAAATGGCCCATACAAAAAATGTGGGGAAAAACTGTTCCAGGTTAAAATCCCTCAAAGGAAAAGGGAACACTCCCTCCGTCTGGAGAAGAAAAGGTTTGGTCTAAAGGGGCGATAGACCATTAGAACTGTGAATTTATGGAACAGTCTACCTCAGGAATTGGTCACAGCAGAAACAGTTGAAAGCTTTAAACAATATAACATTCATGCTTATGCAGAAATATACTGTAATCACATCCCTTCCCCTGCATCCAACCATACCCCTTCCCTTCAATTCCTTGGTTGAACTTGATGGACGTATGTCTTTTTTTGACCCTACTAACTATGTAACTATGTAGATCTGAGTGAATGATACCTATTTTTAATGAGATTCACGCTCACTATAACCCTGCTCACATACTGTATGTGAGTAGGGTTATAGTGAGCGTGAATCTCATTAATCTTCATGCTTACAGTTCTCAAGTGCAGCAAAAAGGCTTACTATTTTCTGACTAGGTGTAGCCAGAATGTTACTGTAAATTCAGTGTGGACAGGAATATAACAATAATCAACAATATAGAATTACAGGTCCAAAGTGCTCTTTCTTCTGTCCATAGGCTAAGTTCCTCTACTGGCAATAGGCCAGCCTAATGTGTGACTCAAAATCTCTTAACAATTCAGGAGTACATGCTTGCATTCATGTGTACAGGCTCCAGGACTACACTTTCTTTGTAAGGATCAATAGCACTGCAGCCAAGTGGCCCTGGCTTGTACTCAACGACGACTTGTGTACCCCTTGTGTCCTGTCACAACCCTCCAAAATATCTGACTATTATATCAGAGCATTCTCTCAGTATATCCTAACTTATCAGAAGAACCAGAAGAACCAGATCGATACCACAAGTTCTGGCTTGGCACCACTGCTGGGACCATGTGCAGGAATAAAATGGTCAAACAGTAGGTGGCACTAGTAAGACGCTAAACTCTTACCTACACAATTTCTCTTTCCTATTGCAAAAGAAGAGGGGGGGGGGGGTACGGCAGGGAGAAGGCAAAGAAGTAGCTACACAGATCGCATTGCTGACAGAATTTCAATCCCTTACTCTTTTTGAATGAAGAGACAAGGCAGCACAGTGTCCCCACAAATAAATTAAATAAATGATCTTGCTGTCTTGCTCAGCTCACTTACCTGTGGCCCTCCATTGAAACTGCAACTGGTATTTTTCTAAAATCTAGTTAACCCTTTAGGAACAAGGCCTGACCTAAGAGAACACAATTCTTTAGTGCTGTACATATGCTGTATGATTTGTAGCCGTTTCAGTTCTAAAAAAATAAATAAAAAAAAACCGAAAGTATGACAAGCACGGTTGTGATGCCATGGCAGTATATGTTACCATACCCACCTGTGATGATAAAGAAGCGTGACTGACAGAAACAATTTTGTGTTATCACAGTAGCCTACCCAGGAGAACACAATGGGGTACAGAGGGCCCCAGTATAAGAACTGTATATGGGCGTCTTGTTTTGTAATTGATAATTTGCTAAAAGCAGGGTGCTAGGAATGGACCACAGCTTCCCAGTAAATCCCTAACCACTGTACCAGTCTACCAATTATTGTTGGACATGTAGTCTTCTATCTACGAATAACCTACTGCAGATCCACGTGAACAATGGACTCCTCTAGATTTTGCCAGCAAGATGCACTATTATAGGTGCATATTCATGCAAAAAACTGATCTAATGACTATAAAGATTTATTAAGAATTTAACCATCAGGGAATTTAACCTACAGGGAGTTTCACTTTAAACCATTTATGCCAGTACTTCCACCCAGGGCCCTTTGTACATTTCTACCAGCAGATTGGGGGGTGCAGGAGCCTGGAATGCCAACATGATTCTAGGTGCGGGGCACACACAAAGCACTCAATTGCTTTGATCTGTAAGTGGGTCTATATACGTTTAGAGTTAAAACTGCACTCTATTAAAAGGTTTTAGAGAGCAAAGAGCCATTGGCTCCTTTCTCTGTCAGACTTATAGGCCGCAGCAAGCTTCCACCAAGTGCATTTCTTCCTTCTGCCCCCCGATGCGCACGATTATGTTCTTGTGGTTTACAGATGAGTATACACCTTTAAGCCCCATGACATACATTTTTTATTTATTTTAAAACAAAAGTACAACATGTGTTACAAATGATATTGTGTATTTAGAAGCCACAAAGTATCTATTTATTCTAAATAATATAAATCCTATTGCATATAACATTATGTCACTACTGTGGGTACTTGCTGGGCTGTATGTGTCTTTAACTGAGTAGGAAATTCCTCTGCCTCCTTACAGACATTTTAATTGAGAAAACATGTGAGGAAAGGATTTCACAAAAGCTCTTATTGTTTTCAACATTTTTATTGTTAAGTATGAAACACATACTGATCCCTTCTATGTGCCTTTATATAGTTTATAAAATATAGTATAGACAATGCTGCAATTATTTACAGTCTATATTACTGAGAACTAAAAGCTCTGGAATCATAAACGATCTATAAAGTAGATGACTGTTGAAATGCAATGACGGGGAAACTGTAATCCTGAAATGATTTGCCTAAGGCCATTTTAATTCAGCTTCCTGAGAGACCCGAAACTGGGAGAAGATCAAGACACATCCACCGGATAATAGAAAGAATCCACCAACCCAGCCAGTGTACATTGCATCCCCAAACTCCCAGCGGGGAATGTCTTTAGGTATATTGTGGTTCCAAAATTTAATTAGAGTGCCATAAGCAAAGTAGGACACTGAGAAGAAAGTCAGTGCACCAGCCACTAAAAAGAGGAGTCCTCCAAATATATTCATCATCCTTCTGATAAGTCGTTCTCTGTTATGAAGACATTTCACACAGGTCAACGCAGGTATAGAAGCCATAAATCCTAAAGCCCCGATCAAGACAGAGAGACACACAAGGACTCTACCCATCCGGACTTGGATTGGTAGATGGAGCGGAGTCTGATATTCCTGACAAACGCTAAACCCCACATCTTGAACAACACATGTTTGCCACAAGCCAAGACGGTAATTTTCTGTAATAATAAGTCCTGAAGAAAAAGTCAACCAGTGAGGAATGAATAAGGCCACCAAACAGCATAAATAACCAATGAGAGACAGGAACAGGCCTGCAAGTTCGGTGAAGCACAGTACTGCCTCCATTCGAACCTCTTCTGCCTTGACTCTTGATTCTCTGGCCTCTCTTTATACTTCAGATAGCGCTTTAAGTAAAAGACAGCTTCCTACAAGGAGCAAGCTTTCAAATACCAGTCGGTAGGCAGCTTTGAATAAATCAATGCATTTTAGTTTGCATGTGAGAGACTATTGTTCTTCTTAGGTCCATTCTATTTATAGCTCAGTGTTATCGTAGTTTATGAAAAAAAGAAAAAAGACCAATGTAAATGGCTTGTATTCTTCTGAAAAAAATCACTGGACCAGATTAGACCTTCTTCCCAGTTAGATTGAAGGGATTTTTCCTGCAATAAGTTTTTCTTTCACATTTTAACAAACAATATGTAAATTTTATTTGTAATTCAATAAAGGGAAATAATTGGTGGCTCATCGTTTTAATTATGTAATTTTTTGTGCACTGTTAGCATAAAAGAGGGGAAACTACCAGAAGGTCAACCATCACTGCAGCACTCCACCAACCTGGTCTTTATAACAGTGGCCAAAAATGAAAGCTTCAAAGAAAAGAACCAGTCACTAAAGATTAGATCAGAAACAGTACAAATCTTTATATATATATATATATATATATATATATATATATATATATATATAGTACATAAAAGCCAATAAAAAACATAAACAGGAGACAAGGCACTCTGAATTCACACACAGAAATGTATAGAACCAAACTCATAGTATGCAAACTAAGTAACAGTGTTGATGGTCACAGTAAAAAAGTATGCCAAGCAAAGAGGCTGGCTGAATAATGATGATAACTCAAAAAGTACAACATGCCACATGAGAGAAATGGACCTCACTGTACAATATAACATAGATACGGTATATAGAAAGTAAGAAGACAAAAGCACTCACCCTTAAATCAGAAAACGTGGAGGGACTTTATTGAGACATCAAAGTGCAGTTACATCAATGGGGGAGAACAAGAGATGCAGCTCTGGGAGCTGCGGGAGGAGCAGCGACCACCCAGTTTCGTGGTCAAACACACCGGAGTGACCAAGCGGTGTGTTAGACCGCAAAACAGGGTGGTAGCCGCTCCTCCCGCAGCTCCCACAGCTTCTTAATTTTTTTTAAACACTTTTTTATGTCCCCATAGGGGACTATCTATAGCAATCATTTGATTTCTAATACTGTTCAGTGCTATGCATAGGGTATAGCACTGATCAGTGTTATTGGCGACTTTCTGCTCTGCTCTGCTCGATCTCAGACCAGAGCAGAATACCCCTGGAGACGGCCGGAAGCAGGTGAGGGGACCTCCAGCCGCCACTTTAGATGACCAGATCCATACGGATCATGCTGTGTAGATGCATGCATAGCCATGAAGATGTGTTGTAGGATTTTGCAGATTTTTTTGCCTTCTGAAAAATATTAAAAGCTATATTTTATTGTTTCTAAGTATGTCATATACCAACACTTTTGATGTTTTTTTTTTTTTAATGTATTAATAGACTTGCACCTCTTTAGAAATCTGGCTAAGCGAACACCAGCAGCAGGATTTTTATATGAAAATGAAATTACTTTCAATTTTGTAAACAAATGTGTTGTTTCTTTGACTTCTATTTTCTACTATGTTCTTCCTATGCTGTATCTATTTAATATTTTATTATTCAGTTTCTAATCCAGATATAATTATCACATCTATATACTAACAGCAGAATGTATTCTTGATAAAACATTCTATTTGGCTTCAGTGCTGCACCGTGCTGTTTCCAAGTGAATCTATATTATTGTTTCCTAGAACTGATTGTGAAGTTAGAAAGCAATATAGCACCATCTTGTGTTAAAATTTTAAATGGCAGCCAAAAAATAAAGACTCACTATTGTTAAAGGGGTACTCCGGTGGAAAACTTTTTTTTCTAATCAACTGATGCCAGAAAGTTAAACAGATTTGTAAATTACTTCTATAAAAAAATCTTAATACTTCCTGTACTTATTAGCTGCTGAATACTACAATACTACAGTGTTCTCTGCTGACACCTCTGTCCATTTTAAGAACTGTCAAGAGTAGGAGAAAATGCCCATAGAAAACATATGCTACTCTGGGCAGTTCCTAAAATGGACAGAGATGTCAGCCGAGAGCACTGTGGTCATGATGTCAGCAGAGAGCTCTGTGTTCCAAAAATAAAAGAATTTCCTATATTCAGCAGCTAATAACTACTGGAAGGGTAAAGATTTTTTAATAGAAGTAATTTACAAATCTGTAGAAAAGAGTCAATGTCCAGCACTGCTCCCTTTAAAATGTACTTGACTCTTTTCTACATGTCTGCATAGTGGTGCGGTCCACACCAGTCCGTGCACTGCAGGACACGGAGGTGAGCTGAACATTTTCACACAGTTTGCATAATCTGTTTCTCTTTCTGGCACCAGTTGATTTAAAAAAAAAAAAAAAAAAAACAGTTTCCCACCAGAGTACCTCTTTAAGTCCAAATACCCATATTTACATAGTTTTTCTACTATTGTACTATGTACTTAAAAAGGTAATTTTTACAAAATGAATATTCTTAAAATCCCCCTATTTGACCCCTATAGCTTTTTTTTTTCTCCATATATGTGGCTGTATGAGGGTTAATTTTTTACATCATGATCCAAAATTTTTATTGCTACCAATTTTGTTGTGATGGGACATTTTGATGGTATTTACATTTTTTTTTTACATTTATGCCATTCATCATGCAGAATCAAAAATTATATTTTCTTAGTTCACACATTTCTGGGCACGGCGATACCAAATATATATATTTTTAAAGGAAAAAACAAAGGTGATTGGGGATTAAAATTTTAATTAGGGGAGGCTTATATATATATATATATATATATATATATATATATATATATATATATAGAAAAAACATTTTTTTTTGCCTTTTAAAGTCTACACTGAAAAAGTACCTGTCACCAAATAAACTTTTCTTAAAGGGTAGCTCCCACCATCCTCTTTTTTTTTTTTTTCTGTCCCTGCCTATTGCCCATCTATCCCTAACCCCCTAACTGCCTTTATTTTTTTTTTTTATTATCTTAAAAATTGCATTTTGTCTGCCTGGTAGTGTGCTCACTACCAGGCAGACTTCCCCAGCAGGCACCACGTCACTGATGCCTGCTGGGGGCCGACTTCCGCCCTTAGTTCTCCTGACAGGGTGCCTCCAGCTGTTTCACCACTACAACTCCCAGCATGCCCTGACATATATTTGCTGTCAGGGCATGCTGGGAGTTGTAGTGGTGAAATAACTGGAGGCCCCCTGTGTTGGAAGACACCCAGCCCCCGACCAATATCGCCCCTCCCCCCTCACCTGTGCCGGACCATGAGCGGGGGTCCATAGCAAGCAACAAGCGTGTGCCCGGCTTCCTGTCATGCCTGTACACTCTGGAAACTGTCTCTATGTTTCTGGAGGATTGAAAGTCCTCCAGAACCATAGAGAGAGAGTTACCAGAGTGTAGGAGCATGACAGGAAGCCGGGCACACGCTTGTTGCTCAGTGTGTGATGGGCCCTCCTGTAAATGGCGCCCCCCTCTCCGTATAACGCACTCCCCCCGGTGATGACAGGACACAGCTGTGAGGAGGCGGCGTATCCCCACTGGAGCTGCGGCTGTAAGGAGAGGTAAGAGCCATGTGCCTCCCTGCTGCAGGGAGAATATGCAGCAGGGAGGCGGCCAGTGTGTGAGTCCAGGGAGCCAATGCGCAGCCCTGGATTTCACTGTGCTCACTCTCGCCTGTTTGATTGACAGGCGGGAGCAAGCACCGCAGTGACTGGAATTTCGACTCATTTGCCAGACTCAAATGAGACGAAATTCTGTAGTGACGTCACTGCCGAATACATTCGGCCACTAGGAGGGCGACCCCTAGTGGCCGAATTTAAAAGTGATTTTAAACTGGTTTAAAATCACTTTTTTTAATTAAACTATATTAGAGATATGTTGTAGTACTTAAGTACTACAACATATCAATTTTATTATTTCATGACAGTGCCCATTTAACTAACTCTATGTTCCCTACCTACTCCTAACACTCCTCCCACCCTTAAAAAAATCCAAAGCTTTAAAAAGCTGTGTATCATACATTTATTCTTGCTCACATAGTGCAATCTCCCAGCAGGAGAAAGTAGGCATTTCCCAGCAGACATGACATCACTGAAGCCTGGTGGGGGACCACTTCTGCCCTCACATCATTGCAGTGCTGGGAAGAATAGAATACCTCAAGCTCTGTGCATCTTTTGCATCTTTGCAGCTTTCAGTAAGGCTCTGTGCACCTATCAAGCTCAGTGCAGAAAAACACTTCCTGAGTTTGGTCTCCTGACAGGCCAGGATGAGACCAAACTCACTGTATAAACTGTGGCAGGAAACAGAACAGAGCCACCTAGTGGCCGTTGACATTTTAAACATAATCATGTTGATAATTTTAAAAGCAAGTGAATGGGAAAGTGTCTGCTAATTACACAAGGAACACTATATTAAAAGTTTTATTTGGTGACAGGTACTCTTTAAATGTATTACTTTATAAGACTATTATATGCACTCATTAGATTGCATTCACTGTACAATGCTATGCTGTGAGATCAATGCTCTTCTGATACAGCCTGACTCTGCAGCCTGTATCAGAGAAGTCAGCTAGCACTGAGGATGGTAAGAGAAATATCACCCCCCCTCCCTTGCCCACGCCACCATTTGAACTCATCGGACCTCCGCGATCGCAATGCTTTGATCCCATGAGCCCCCCTGAACACACTGACACCTCAATTTTACATATAAATGCAGCGATTAGCATTGATCATGTCATTTAAAGGGTTAATGACAGACATCAGCATGATCGTTGATGTCCGCCATTCGTGGCAAGTCCCCACCCACCATGAAGCAAGCACAGCTCGGGCACTCACTTCAAGGAACATTGTAAATGTACAGTGCGTGTCCTTAAGAGGTTGAAGTCTACACACCTTTGCAAAGCATGCTAATTTTGGTGCAAACACAATTTCTCTATAGGGCTATATTAAAGGGGTACTCGGGTGAAAAACTTTTTTTTTATTTTTTTATTCAACTGGTGCCAGAAAGTTAAACAGATTTGTAAATTACTTCTATTAAAAAATCTTAATCCTTCCTGTACTTATTAGCTGCTGAATACTACAGCGGAAATTCTTTTATTTTTGAAACACAGAACTGTCTGCTGACATCACGAGCACAGTGCTCTCTGCTGACATCTCTGTCCATTTTAGGAACTGTCCAGAACATCATTTGTTTGCTATGGGGATTTCCTTTTACTCTGGACAGTTCCTAAAATGGACAGAGATGTCAGCAGAGAGCACTGTGCTCATGACGTGTTCTTTATTCTTTGGGTCAATACGATTAAAATGATACCCATGATAACATACTTTTCTATTACTGTTGCACTTAAAAAAAATTGCGAACTTTTTAACCAAATTAGTTTGTTTAAAATCCCCCTATTTTGAAGAATTATAACTTTTTAATTTTTCTGTATAAGTAGCAGTATGAGGGCTCATTTTTTGTGCCATGATCTGTACTTTTTATTGATACCATAATTGCTTATATAGAGTTTTTAATCCATTTTTAATAATTTTTTTGGGGAATAAAATGTTATAAAAAAGCATTTTGGAATTTTTTTTACTTTTACGTTCACGCCGTTCACCGTACAGTATCATTAACATTTCATTTCAATAGTTCAGATATTTACGCACGCGGCGATACCAAATATGTATATAAAACACTTTTTGGGGGTGAAATAGGGAAAATGGGACAATTTACGTTTTTATTGGAGGAGGGGGTTTTTCACTTTTTTTTTTTACTTTATTTTTTTTACTTAAATTTTTACACTTTAATAGTCCCCATAGGGGAATATTTATAGCAATCATTCGATTGCTAATCCTGTTCAGTGCTATGTATAGGACATAGCACTGATCAGGGTTATCGGTCATCTTCTGCTCTGGTCTGCGGGAAGGCAGATCAGAGCAGAAGACGCTGGGAAGGCAGTGGAGCCAGGTGAGGGGACCTCCATCTGCCGCGCTTAATGATTGGATCGCCGCGGCAGCGCTGCGGACGATCCGATCATCCATTTTAGTGACTGTGATGCTGCAGATGCCGTGATCTGTATTGATCACGGCATCTGAGGGGTTAATGGCGGACATCTGTGGGATCGCGGGTGTCCGCCATTATGGGCGGGTCCCTGGCTGCGATAAGCAGCCAGGACCTGCCGCGCATGACCCGGGCATCGCACCGATGCTCGCGGTTATGCTTAGGACGTAAATGTACGTCCTGGTGCGTTAAGTACCACCTCACCAGGACGTACATTTACGGCGCTCGTCGTTAAGAGGTTAAGGGATCATCTTGAAAGACCTATAAATCTCGAGGAAATGAAAGCAGCCATTGCTTGATTCTTTATCTGAAAAGTTAGCTCCCGGTCCGGATGGGATTCCGGTGGGGATATATAGGGAATGGGGGGAAATATTGTTGCCTACATTATTGAATGCTTTTAATGAATCCTTTAAGGGTGGCTAACTACCCCCATCTATGATGGAGGCAAATATTACCTTAATTCCTAAGAACAGTCTATAATAGAGCTCACTGCATTGAGACCAATCTCATTATTGAACGTGGATGTGAAAATCTTAACAAAAATTCTGGCATGTAGGTTGGTTGAGGTAATACTGACACTGATTCACTGGGACCAATCCGATTTTATACCATGTAGGTAAATCCATGATAATATAGCAAAGGTTTTGGCCAGTATGCAGATGGAAGGGGATTCCTCCCGTTCCGCCCTGTCATTGGATGCAATTAAAGCCTTTGACAGGGTGGAATGGGAGTTTCTATGGTGAGTTATGGACCAGTTTGGTAAAAGATTTATTAGATGGGTGAAATTGTTATACAGCGACCCCGTTGCAAATATAATAATTAATTGAAGATTGACGGATGCTTTCCCACTTTCTAGGGGAACTAAACAAGGCTGTCCCCTCTCCCCACTCCTTTTTGTATTATTTATAGAACCACTGGCTGAGGCAGTAGATATAAAGGGGTTCGGTATAAAGGGACAGAATAACAAGATCCTTTTATATGCTAACAATATGATATTTTTAGATAAACCTAATGACATGATACCAACAGTAATGGAAATTGTCGATGAAGTAACAACGAAACGATGAAGTAACAACGAAAATTTACCATTGTATTAAAGTAGAATATGTCACGAAAAAACAATCTCGGAATCAGAATAATCGGTAATAGCATCCCAGAGTTATTAATGCATAAAGTGACAGTGGTTAGAATTGCAAAAAAGGGCTCAGTCCTTAAGGTGAAAAAGAGCTGAGTCCTTAAGGGGTTAAAATACTTAGGGATAGAAATTACATCAAATAGTAAAACATTTATGGACGCAAATATTAAACCTTTAAAGGAAAAAATCAAGAAAAAAGTTAATATATGAAGTAAATTACCATTATCACAGGTAGATCGGGTGGCAGCACTAAAAATTATCTTCTTACCGCATATTTTGTATGTTATTAGGGCCGCTCCAGTATGGGTACCGAACTCTTGGTTTAAAGGGCTAGAAGCAATTCTTAATAGATTAATATGGGGACGAGGTCGAGTAATAATAAAATATTCATCTCTTACTCTTCCAGAAGGGAAAGGAGGATAGGCACTGCCGAATTTTAGATTTTATCTCCTGACGGCAAAAGTACTATATATAATAAGAAAAAAAAGGATATAGCAAAGAGAAAAGTGGAGTGAGATGAGCAGGCACAACACTGTATAATGCATTGGAGTGTATAGTACACTATCAGATATCACGTAGCTGCCGTGCATCAATCCCGATCACAGAGACGTCAGTTGCAACAATGTAGCTGGTGCTGGATCTGGACATCGAAGTCTCTGGTCGGGCTAGGAAAAAAATGGGATGCACTTCTGGGCGCTTGGGGTGATGGTCCTGTGTCCCAGGTGGGGGTGCGGGACAGTGAGAATGCAGGAGGCATAGGATTGTATATGCTTCTATTCTTTATTGAAATTAAAAGACTACGCATTTCACGAGTCCCTCGCTTTGTCAGGTCATATATACAGATACAACTTCATTGCTTTTATACATATTAAATTTAAAAAAGTGCGGGAAAAGAAAACATCATAGTGACGTAATTTCAAAACCGGAAGAGGTATGCCGGCGAGGATAATCAGTGTTACATTTATATAATATAGAAATGTTTTTATAAAACAAGAAATACAATAGAAAAGGTGTTGGAGGAACTTGTGTGAAGTGTTGTTCTGTGTTTATATATGTTATTTCTGTTTTTCAAATGTAGGATCATAAGCGCTATTTACTATAGTTGTCTCGGTGCTTTACATGTTCAAAGCCGGCCAGTGTCCAATATTTATTTGTTTTAATGGACTATTTGCGTCCAAGGCTGTGTGTCAGTCCTATTTTTTGTATCGGGCTCTGGTAGTATGAAGAGATGAATTACTGTTAGTTCGTACGGCAAGATGGCTGATAGATGGTGATTTTTACATAGAGTATGGTGGATGGTGATTGGTTCATGAGGTGAACGCTGATTGGCTATGCCGTATATTTACACTGAATGTGTAAAGAGAGTAGTGGCTCTTCATTCATACGATGGAGGCAGCTGATTGGGGGTGGTTTGTTTACATGGAGCACATGGCTAGATGATGATTGGTCCGCCTACGGCAGTCACTGATTCGCTGTGCCATATGTTTACACCGAAGGCATGAGTTTTGATGAGTTGGTCCGTACAATAGATGCCAGCTCCGCTATGTTGACTTCAGATAGACGCATAGATGAGTAGAGGAGATCGGTCCAGAGTATTTTATTTGCCGAGAAAATATTTTTGCCAGGGTTTTGGACCGTAACATTTTTGCGGAGTGCTGATGTGGAGCAGGAGACTCCTAAGTTATCATTGGAATGCAGAGGTGAAAGATAGTGATAGGTATTATAATTTGAATAAAAAATAAATAAATAGTAATGCATATTCCTTTTATGACAAATAAGGATATCGCTGAGATGGAAGATATGTCACTAAGACAAATTGCTGTGAAGGGAGATAGTTGAGCGGAAATATTTTCATTAAATATATATCATTAATATATATATATATATACATATATATATATATATATATATATATATATATATATATCAATTATATACATATGAAAGTTTTGCAATGGGGGGTTTTGTAACCAAAAAACCCCGTTTTGTAACCATAATGTGCTGTTTAGGGTTATTTGAAAAGGAAAGAGGTAGTATAGGTCAATAAATGATTTTTAATTCTGCATTATTAGGCAATCACTAGTGTTATACAGTGTAAAAGGAGGGGCGGCATGATGCTCAGAGGTTTATTACGTAACTGTATGACCATCAAATTAGTTTGGTGGCCTCATTGAGCCCTCTAGGGGTCAAAGTGCAGAGTTGAAAGATCCCAAACATCTCGCGTTTCACGAGTTCTTCAAATCTGTTGGTACATTCTTCATTTATCTGGTCAATTGGATAAATCTGTATCGGATTCTTATGTCCTGCATGTTTCTCCTGACAGTGGCGGGAGAGACACTAGGCAGGCAGTAGCCTCTTTTTATATTCACCCTATGGTTATTCAGTCTAGAGCGTAATTCTTGAGTAGTACGGTGAACATATTGTTGTCCACAAATGCATTCTATAACATATACAACATACTTTGAGGGGCAGTCCATACGATGTTTAATAGTAAAGGTTTCTCCTGAAGTATTACTTATATGGGTTTTTATGCCTGCTTTGACGGTATTACAACAAAGGCATCTTTTGCTGTTGCATTTATAGACTCCATTTTCTTTTTTCTATCCTATTTTTCTTTCTTTTTCCTTTTTCTTTCTGTTGTGCTGTTTTAATTTGTGCGGTGCTAATATAGATTTCAGCGTGGGAGCTATGCTGAATGTAATGTTTGGGCCAGAAGGTAGGGTATCCCTTTGATTCACTGAAGGTAGAATATAATATTAGGGAAAGGAAGGAATTTGTCTACCTTCAATTAAAAGAAGCAGATAGATACACTAGTGATAGAGATAAATTTATTATCGGAACATATAAACTTTTCACATATATTATGCAACCACAGAGCACAATGAAGTCCCTGAGGAATGTTTACAAAGGTTTAATTCATGATACATCTTCTATCTTCCAAGATCAGTTTAAAAATAAATGGGAAAGAGATATAGGCCCCCTGGAAGGTCCCACATGGGAGAAAGTCGAGAATAATGTCGTGCTGGGGTCTTCGAATAAAAAATTCCAGTATTTACAGTTAAGGATTGTTTATAGACTATATTATTCCCCAATGTTTCTTGAGTCGATCGGCTGTAGGCAAGACTCCACTTGTCCACTGTGATCAGAAGATAAAGCAAATTTTATACATTTGATATGGAGTTGTAAAAAGGTGAGAGGTTTTGGGGGGCATATAGAAGACTGTTTAGGTAAAAGTTTAAGAAGGGAATAGGTTTGGTTGTTAGGTCGGCAATATTGGGAGATATGAATGATTTTGGGAGCTTGAAGGATCTCCTGTTGAAAGTAGTAATGCTTGATAGTACGGAAATGGTTTGACCCTAACCCCCCATATATTGAACAGTGGCTATGCCTGGTGGAGAGGATTAAAAGTTACGAAAGATTTAGAATAGGTAAATCAAAGAAGAAACAAAGAGAGTTTGAGAGGGTATTGGGTAAATGGTAGTGTGGGTGAGTACACAGTTATAAACAGGAACTATAGCCAGGAACTTCCTAACTGGTCATGTTTAAATAACTAATCAGGTTAACAGGGGGGAGGGGGGATATGAAATTTGTATTATGTGAACCAATTTAAACTGTATAAATATAAAAATAAAGGAATAAAAAAAAACACCCCTCAAGGAACGTAACAAGGGGTATAGTGGGCCTTAACACCTCACACGTGTTTGACAGGTTTGCGTTGAAGTTGGATGGGAAAATGACCCCTAATTGTGAAGCCCAATTTCTCCCGAGTGAGGAAATACCCCATATGTGGATGAAAAGTACTCTGCTGGTGCACTACAGGTCTCAGAACAGAAGGAGCGCCATTGGGCTTTTGGAGAGAGAATTTTGCTGAAATTGTTTTTGGGGGGCATGTGCATTTGCAGAGACCCATGGTGCCAGAACAATGGACCCCCCCCCCCACTTGTGACCCTATTTCGGAAACTATACCCCTATTACGGAATGTAAAAGGGGTGCAGTGAGCATTTGACAGATCTTTAGAACAGTAGGCTGTGCAAATGAAAAATAAAATTTTTCATTTTCATGAACCACTGTTCTAAAAATCTGTCAGACACCTGTGGGGCATAATTGCTCACTGCACCCCTTGAGTTGTAGTTTTGCAAGATCTGAAGGGCCACAGTTTAGAGACCACTGCACAGTGATCTCCAAACTGTGGCCCTCCAGATGTTGCAAAACTACAAATCCCAGCATGCCCACACAGCCATTTGCTGTCTGGGCATGCTGGATTTGTAGTTTTGCAAGATCTGAAGGGCCACAGCTTAGAGATTCTAAACTGTGGACCTCCAGACCTCCAGGCCACTTACCCAGATCGCCGCCGCTGAAGTTCTTCGGACCGATCAATCGATCGCTTCCGAGCGATCAATCGCAGGGATAGGAGGGGTGGCACCCCTGCCACCTCACTCCTATCCCTTCAGGGGGACTGGGGCTGTGGCGGACAGCCCCGATCCCCCTTGTTGTCCGGGTCACCGGAGACCTGCATTACCCGGAATCACCGTAAATTACTGGTCTGAATTGACCAGCGATTTGCAGCAATCGCTGATATGGGGGGTCTCAGGATCCCCCTCGGCGGTGTGCCGGGATGCCTTAAGGACTCAGGATGCAGGGCGTATGCATAAGCCCTGCGTCCTGAAGAGGTAAAATAGGGGTTTCCAGTCAAATGTTCCCACCTTATCTGATATCTGGTGTAGAGAAACTCAACTGTATAAAAAGTACTGGTGTGTGGGACACTCTCTGAGGCAAATATCTGATACCCAGCAAGTATATCGTACAGGTCCAGAATAGGACCCAACTCTTTACACCCAATGTCAGATCAGGCATGCATGCTGTTAAAAGTTTATTTTATGTAGAGGGAAGCATTGCTATAACTTAAAACACCTATGCTCAAAATTTCAGGATCAGACTGGCCTACTGGGATGCCAACAGATCACCCGGTGGTCTCAAGAAATTAGGCAAGTAACAGCACTTTTGCTGTGATTTCCAAAAATCATGGTAAAATCATTTTAAAAGTCATGTGATTTTGCTGCATTTCCCAAAAAGCATAAACCTGTAGCTCTCTAGATCCTCTGGTTGCACAGAGCCCATACTAGCTTCCTGCAGATGTTGTCTATGATTCTTGCAGGCAGCTCTAGTTATTGTAGCAGACAGAAGGAGTAGGAAGTAATAGTGGAAGAATAGGCATCCATTTGTCTGGCAAATTCTGCTGAGACAAGTCATGGTTGAAATAAGTCTTTATGGTGATCTGAGCAAGAAAGAGAGGAAAAGGAAAGAAAATTATTCCAGGACAACACAACTTGTGAGTCACCAGATGTAACTGCACTGTAATCACTTATACGGTCTGCACCATCTATGTAGAGCTGTGGTCACCAATATATGGGCTCTGTATTTGGAATATTGGTCTGTGTATAGTGATTTTTATTCAGTATCAGTATGGTGGTATGATCCAGTCACTATGTAGTGGTAATGTTAGTGGTCATGATGTGATTCAAATAGTTATACCTTGTATAGTGATATATAGTTGTGTTAAAGTACAACTGTCCCCTTTACAAGCCTATTCTAGCCTTACTTGTATCCAACTACTCAAAGAATTGAAGAGGGCACTCACCATCCAGAGGCTTGCTTTAGTTAAAATTTATTAATCCAAAACAAAAACAACTAAATGAAAAAATAAAAATAATTTAGAGACCTTCCAGAATCAGGTGGAGAAGTTACAGCAGCAACTTGTCCAAAGTTTGTATCCTATGATGTCGTCCGTGAAGCCAGAATAAGGTTGATCTAATTCCTAGAGAATAACTGTTAAAAAGAAAAAGAAAAAAGTGATATGTCTAGATTTGTCTTCTCATTTGATTATACACCTTTTAATTAAGTGATTATAAATTTTATACTTAACCTCTTTACGACAATGGACGTAAATGTACATCATGGTGCCGTGGTACTTAGCGCACCATTACGTACATTTACGAACCGCCATGACCGCGAGCAACGTACGGTATCAGCAGCCAGGAACCCGCCGGTAATGGCGGACATCCGCGATCGCGCGGATGTCCGACATTAACCCCTCAGATGGCGTGATCAATACAGATCACGGCATCTGTGGCTGTGCGGTACTTTAAATGGATGATCGGATCGTCCGCAGCGCTGCCGCGGGGATCTGGTAATTCAGCATGGCAGCCGGAGGTCCCCATACCTGGCTCCGGCTGTCTCCCGGGGTCTTCTGCTCTGGTCTGAGATCGAGCAGACTAGAGCAGAAGATCACATATAATACTGTTCAGTGCTATGCTCTATACATAGCACTGAACAGTATTAGCAATCAAATGATTGCTATAAATAGTCCCCATAGGGGACTATTAAAGTGTAAAAAAAAAAAAAGTTAAAACTTTTTTTTTTTAAACGTCAGTTTTTCCCATTTTACCCTCAAAAAGCATAAAAAAAATAAGTAATACACATATTTGGTATCACCATGTGCGTAAAAGTCTGAGCTATTAAAATATATTGTTAACTATCCAATACGGTGAACGGCGTAAACGTAATTTTTTTTTTTTTAAGTCCAAAATTGCTGCTTTTTTTGTCACATTTTATAAAAAAAAAATTTTTTGTAAAAAATGTATAAAAAGTAAAACCTAGGCAAAAGTGGAACTGATAAAAACTACAGATCATGGCGCATAAAATAAGCCCTCATACCGCCCCATATATGAAAAAATTAGAAGGTTAAAGGTGGTCAAAATAGGGCAATTTCAAACATACTAATTTTGTTAAAATGGTTTGAGATTTTCTTTTAAGCGGTACAATTAAAGAAAAGCATATAACAAGGGTATAATTTTTATTGGATTGACCCACAGAATAAATAAAACATGTCATTTTTACCGTAAAGTGTACAGCGTGAAAACAAAACCTTCAAAAATTTGCTAAATTGCCTTTTTCTTTTCAATTTTCTCACATAAATAATATTTGTTTGCTTGTGCCGTACATTTTATGGTAAAATAAGTGATGTATTTACAAAGTACAATTGGTGACGGAAAAAACAAGCCCTCATAATGGTCTGTGGATGGAAATATGAAAGAGTTATGATTTTTAGAAGGCGAGGAGGAAAAAACGAAAATGCTAAAATAAAATTGGTCTGGCCCTTAAAGGGGCACTCCCGTGGAAAACTTTTTTTTTAAATCAACTGGTGCCAGAAAGTTAAACAGATTTGTAAATTACTTCTATTAAAAAAAAATCTTAATCCTTCCAGTACTTATTAGCTGCTGAATACTACAGAGGAAATGGTTTTCTTTTTGGAACTGTCCAGAGCAGCATATGTCAGCAGAGAGCACTGTGTTCCAAAAAGAAAACCCTTTCCTCTGTAGTATTCGGCAGCTAATAAGTACTGGAAGGATTAAGATTTTTTAATAGAAGTAATTTACAAATCTGATTAACTTGTTGGCACCAGTGGATTAAAAAAAAAAAAAATAAAAATAAAAAAAAAGGCTTCCATGGGAGTACCCCTTTAATGACGCAGGACGTATATTTACGTCCTGCGCCGGCTCCCGCGATATGAAGCGGGGTCGCGCTGCGACCCCACATCACATCGCGTCGGTCCCGGCGCTCATCAACGGCCAGGACCCGCGGCTAATACCACACATCGCCGATCGCGGCGATGTGCGGTATTAACCCTTTAGAAGCAGCGGAAAGTGAAAGTATCCCTGCTAGTCAGTTGGGCTGTTCGGGACCGCCGCGGTGAAATTGCGGCGTCCCAAACAGCTTGCAGGACACCGGGAGGGCCCTTACCTGCCTCCTCGGTGTCCGATCGACGAATGACTGCTCCGTGCCTGAGATCCAGGAAGGAGCAGTCAAGCGCCGATAACACTGATCACAGGCGTGTTAATACACGCCTGTGATCTGTGTAAAAGATCAGTGTATGCAGTGTTATAGGTCCCTATGGGAGCTATAACACTGCAAAAAAAAAGTTAAAAAAAGTAAAAAAAAAGTGTTAATAAAGGTCATTTAACCCCTTCCCTAATAAAAGTTTGAATCACCCCCCTTTTCCCATAAAAAAAATAAAACAGTGTAAATAAAAATAAACATATGTGGTATCGCCGCGTGCGTAAATGTCCGAACTATAAAAATATATCATTAATGAAACCGCACGGTCAATGGCGTACGCGCAAAAAAAATTCCAAAGTCCAAAAAAGTGTATTTTGGTCACTTTTTATACCATTAAAAAATGAATAAAAAGTGATCAAAAAGTCAGATCAAAACAAAAATCGTACTGATAAAAACTTCAGATCACGGTGCAAAAAAATGAGTCCTCATACCGCCCTGTACGTCGAAAAATAAAAAAGTTATAGGGGTCAGAACAGGACATTTTTAAACGTATACATTTTCCTGCATGTAGTTATGATTTTTTCCAGAACTATGACAAAATCAAACCTATATAAGTAGGGTATCATTTTAACCGTATGGACCTACAGAATAATGATAAGGTGTCATTTTGACTGAAATATGAACTGCGTAGAAACGGAAGCCCCCAAAAGTTACAAAATGGCGTTTTTTCTTCGATTTTGTCGCACAATGATTTTTTTTTCCGTTTCGTCGTGCATTTTTGGGTAAAATGACTGATGTCACTGCAAAGTAGAATTAATGACGCAAAAAAATAAGCCATAATATGGATTTTTTGGTGGAAAATTGAATGGGTTATGATTTTTAAAAGGTAAGGAGGAAAAAACAAAAGTGCAAAAGCGGAAAAACCCTGAGTCCTTAAGGGGTTAAGGACAAAATGGGCCTGGTCCTTAAGGGGTTAATAGTTGGTTTATGCTACAAGGAGAAAAGAACCGATGATTGTAAAGCAAAAAGTATTATTACATATGAGAGAAACAACTGTTAGGAATTTTTTGAGGAACCTTTTTTCTTGGGGGGGGGGGGGGGGGGCGGGTTCAGCATTTTTTGGGTCGCCCCTGCTTAGGGTATGTTTACACAGAGTGATTAGCTCGGAATTCTGCGTGCTGAATGGCGTGTTGGAATTCCACGGTGTGAACTCCTAACATTAGTGTGAATGGGTCTTCCGTGGACCCATTCACACCGCTGAAATTTATCCGCGCAAAGAAAGAAAATGTTTGCGAGCTCTGCATAGCTGTCAATGGTGACAGCGCAGTGCCGCACTGTCCTAGCGCCAAAGTATTTCACCAAATGCAATCTCCATTCGCGGAATTCTGTTAATGGTGTGAACATACCCTTAGGTGTATATCCGGATCCCTGTCTCCTGTGCCAGTAACGTATTATTATTATAGTTGTGGCACTGTTGTGAAGAAATAAAACCTTTTGTACAACTACCAAAAGTTCTACATCACCCAAAAGGTGAGCCCCCTTACACAAGTCCCACATCCTATCTCTCTCTTGCTCCATAGACGTACAGTGATCCCTCAACTTACAATGGCCTCAACATACAATATTTTCATCATACGATGGTCTTTTCTGGACCATTGTAACTTGAAACCAGACTCAACATACAACGTACGGACAGTCCAGATCTGTGATACCTGTCAATGGTTGGAAGAACCGACCAATCAGAATGGGCATTCACTGGTAAAACCCCTGTATTACTGAAGTGTATGCAGTGACTGGTGTCTGGTAGCGCCCCCTACAGTACAGGGTGGTATTACATGTTCTGTACTCTTTACTTGTCCCAGGGTTACCTGCTCCTTTGGACACCAGGTGAGGGCGGCTCCATGTTACTTTTTTTTAGGACACTGTGTACTGTACAGGACCCTGAAGAAGCTCCTGTCCTCCACATAGACAGTGATTACAGCTTCCAGCAGAACTTTTATATGTAAGGATTTGCTTTATCTGTATTAGTTATCTACTTATTTTTCTTTAATCCTCCCTTTTTCCTATTTTTGGATGACATTTTGGGGGCTTCAGAACCAATTACCAGGTTTCCATAGAGATATGGTCTCAACATACAATGGTTTCAACATACAATGGTCGTCCTGGAACCGATTAATATTGTAACTTGAGGGAGCACTGTATGTATAGACTTAGAAAAAGTAGTAGGGGTCTGTAGTGAAGCAGTAGAATTGTCATTGTAACTGTATTCACTTTGATACTGTAGTTTTTTTTAGTGAAGTCGGTTTCCTGGTCCCTGTTTGGTGATGTGAAAGGGCAGATTCTTAGCCGGCATTCAAGAACACCCCCTTCCTCCTCCTCCTTCGACCCTGCAACAGGATGTACAAGCACAGCTTTCTTACAGTTCTTTAACAATTATGCTGCAGGAATTGAAGGGGTGGAGGAAGGAATTTCCTTTAGCTTTACTTTATTTCTAATTTCTCCTTTTTTTTCTTCCTCCTGGAGTACGGACCGTTCAGGAGTTACAGTTTGTGAACATAAAACTTTATCCTACGCACGGAATATATGAGTTTGTTACCAAAATAATTCCAAAAGAAGTTATACGTAGTATTTATTTATTTATTTTATTTATTTTATTTGTTTTATTTATTTTATTTATATAGCGCCTACAGATTCCGCAGCGCTTGAGTAGTAGAGAATATCATTATATTTACTAAATATTGCTCGGACTTTGAAAAATAGTTTTTATTGATCACAACATATCGGGGATTCCTTTTAAATAACAGCTGTAACTGTTTACATGCCAAAAATGTAATACTTAGGGCAATTTTTTTATTTTCCCCCAATGTTACCCTATGTGAGGGCAGCAAAGGATAGAGAGAGAGGCTGAGCCAAGGGATATACGGAATGGTTTGCTGTGATTTAATTCAGTATTTAAATTCAATAGGTGAAGGAATTACTGAAGAAAACTTTAACTCTTTACGTACTTATACAGAGAAAGTTGCCACTCACAAGGGAAGCAGGGTTTATAGGTTAAATGTATGGGTTCTGGCAGTATTGGGACCAATGGCCTCTAAACTGTGGACCTAAAGCAGTTGCAAAATTACAACTCCCAGCATGCCCGAACAGCCAACAAGTTCTGGTAGCATCTAGACCTATGATCTCTAAACTGTGGACCTATTACAGTTACAAAACTACAACTCCCAGCATGCCCAGACAGCCAATGGGTTCTGGTAGCATCAAGACCAATGGTCTCTAAACTGTGGACATACAGCTGTTGCAAAACCAGGGGTCAAGTCCTGGAAAAAAAAAGTGTGGGCTGGTCTCGCAGGACTCCTAATATGGGAACGGTGTTCCAGCTGTGGAAGAAGTGCAGGAACTCAGTTCCCTCGCGTTCCTGCAGGACTTGAGCCCTGTGCAAAACTACAACTCCCAGCATGTCCGGACAGCCGTTGGCTGTCCGGGCATGCTGGGAATTGTAGTTTTGCAATAGCCTAGAGGTCCACAGTTTTAAGATCACTGATATAGACAGCACCTTACATGAATATATAGTGAATATATAGTACTTTATACAGTATAGATAAGCATCTCCCTGCTAGCATGTGCGTCCTAGAATAGGTAAGTAGGGCATTTTTATGGCTTGAACTACATGCAGCAGCCCAGAGGAAGCGCAGATGGAGTAATAGAGACGCTAGAGGGATGATAGGGGTAGTAGTTCTCACTTTATCTTGGTCAGAGTAGTCGCAGAGCCTAGTGCTGGAACATATCGTACATCACAGGATTATTGTTTAGGGATTTAGTCGTATTACACCGTAGCTCCTCCTGAATTTTTCTCTGCCCATAGACTGTGCAGGTAACTCTAAAGCTGTGTTTACACGGTAGTAAAATGTGCGGAATGTCCTCCCGGAAAATATGGGTATTCATTTCGCACATTTGAAAGTTCCGGCAGGCGATTGGAGCGCTTGGAAATCTTCCATCTCATAGACATCAATGCATTTCCGAGCCACAGCCGCTATGCGCGCCAGAATCGGGATTTCCACCGTGTGCATAGTGCAGCAGAATCCCATTGAAATCAACAGGACTCAGGCTGTAGCAGAATGTCTGTGCAGAATATTCCAGCCGAATTCCACATGGACATTCCGTCGTGTGAACATACCCTAACCCTTCTCTATTTACTTAAAGGGGTATTCCGCCCCTAGACATCTTATCCACCACAATCTCTGTGCAGCACCCGACATTACAGATGTCACACTATACCCCGTCCAATCATGTTCCATAGACATGACATCACGGAGGGGCATGGCGTTATGAACTGGGCCACGTGACATATTGTTTAGAACCCCAGGTGCTGCACGGAGATCGTGGGGGGTCCCAGCAAAAGAACCCCTGCAATCAGACATAACATTTGGATAGAGGATAAGATGTCTAGGGGCAAAGTACCCCTTTAAAGGGGTTGTCCAGTGAAAGACAACTTATCTCCTATCCACAGCATAGGGGATAAATATCTAATCACAAGTGGTCTGACCACTGGGACGCCCCACTATCTGCAGATTTTGGCCCCAACTCCCAAAGAGAGAGCACGTGTTGTAGATGGCATGCGCTCTAAGTGATGATAAGTGGTCTTCCTCCGGACAAACCCTTTTCAAGGTTGCTGACTTGCCGCTCTTTTGCACAGTTCCTGGACAGGAGCTGCACCGTGCATAAACCATCAATACTGCATTGTTCTATTCCTCTGTTATTCCTCATGGGAATGCATGAATAAATTGACATCTGGGTATTACCATTTCTCATTTTCCTTGTTAATGGGGCATGTTGCTACCCGATCTGACACTGTGTCTATTCATGCATTTCCAGGAGGAATGGCACAATGCAAAATTCTAAGAAATGCCATAGAGAAGACAAGCATTTTACCAAACTGACATGTCAGAGCTGACAGGTCTTCTTTAAGGCTGTGTTTATACGTGATTGATCTGTGTAAAGTATATTTCCTAAGAATATAAGGATCCCTCTGGGAAAAGGTGCTTTTAAAACTTAGCTTTTACTATCACAGGTTAAAATGACACCACGATTAATTTAGTGCATGGAAGCTGCAAGCTGCAAGTGGCCTGCATTCAACGGTCAAAAGCAAAACATTGATCAACCGTATGTGTATCATGCATACATTCATTCATAAACATATACATTCATTGATAAACACAACATGCATTCGTTACACCTAAATCCCACTCTCGACGTGTTTCTGCAAGCATATAGATAAAACACACACAACGCCTGCATCCTCAGGGGAAACACTAAGGGACCTGTGTCAAAATGGTACCGTTTTTATAATCATGTCCGCATACACCAGAAGTTGATAGAATCCCAGAATGCACTTCTGGTCTAATATAGATTAATAAACCCTTAAAGAACATATGGTAATAATAGCAGTAGCATCACCTTGTCGTCTCCCATGTAATATATATATATATATATATATATATATATATATATATATATTAAATTGCTGGGGTATAAGTGGCTGTAAACATGACCCCCGGGAGCCCTAGGTGTCAACACAACAGATAAGAGAACAGTGTTCGGACGCTGTAGTGGCAGCATTCCCCCTGTGTTGCCGGGACTGCGCCAGTATATTTCCTACTGCATGGAACAATTTTGCACTGTCCCATAAGTTTGGCTTATTTCTTGTAGGTGCTAGTGATATACAGTGCAAATGATTGTGTGGTGCCACAGGTGGTGTAAGGAATACCTGATCACTTTGTGACGCTAGGGCACTGTTAGCCGATGTCAGGTTACGGATAGCTGTCTTTACTGAGAAGAGTGAATATGTTAATACACACAGACAATATGGCGCAGAGTAGAGAGGATGCAGTGTAACCCCTTATAGTGCTTTTCACCCAATAGATTCAATACTGACTTGAAATGAGATTGAAGATGGACGTATGCCTTTTTTCAACCATACTAACTATGTAACTATGTAAGATTGATCCCGGTAGCTAGGGTCCTGTCAAGGTCCTGTAGCTTTCTCCACCAGGCATTAATTTCCACCCTGTGGGTGATCCTTGGAGAATGACTGGAAAAGACTTGAGAAGTTAGATATTGTTCTGGGCCTTCCCTCAGAGCTTCTCCACATTCAACTCACACCTTTACCACACTTGTACTCAGCATGAGCTCACCCAGGAATTGGGCGACTCCTCCCCCCACTGCTCTATATACCTAACAGTTTAGGGGTTCCCATTGGGCATACAGGGTCACATGGGTTTACACAACTCTATTCTTAAAGGTACAAAACATACTATAGGCATCATTGAACACTTAGTATGTTCGCAATAATTGTTTAACACGGGAGATACATAAGTATCAGATACTGGTTTTAATTTAATGAAATGCACTTACAAATACCATCATTATGAGTGAGTTCATGGTTCAAGGGAAGGTTCACCTGCTGACCCCAATAACAGCCCCCCTTTTGTACGCTGTTGACAGCACTTGTGGGAACCTTGAGGGGCTAAAGACTACCTTGCACCTGCTACTCCCCTCCTTAAAATGACATTACATTCTTTAAGGACTCATATCTTAGGTAACATGACCAGGACCAGGGCCAAGTTTATAGCTCCAGCACTGACACCAAATATGCCACAATTTAGACAATAGTAGTCATTTTTAAGTTACACTTAACTTTTGTAACTATAATCAAAAATATTACCACCACATTAACATAACATTTTTCTGGTTTATGTCTGGAAAAGATGAAATCGTCTTTTTGTGCCAAACATTGTCATCCACTAGAACAAAGACAGAACAAAGCTCAGAAGGGAACAGCCATTGCTATAACAATAGATGCATGTAATGTAGGTCTCAATGTAATGTTCTGCATTGTACATACCGATGTGATGTGTGAGGGGAAACGGTGTGGCCAGTGACAACTAGAGTAAATGAGGTCTGGGAAGTGAGTGTAAGGTTGTTAAGTGGGTACTGTTAAATCTTTTGACATGTTTTAGAGACATATTTAACCCCTTAAGGACCAAGCCCATTTTGGCCTTACGGGCCAGACCAATTTTATTTTAGCATTTTCGTTTTTTACTCCTCGCCTTCTAAAAATCATAACTCTCTTATATTTCCAGAAGAAGTGGGAATGGGGAGGGGGGGCAGAGGGTGAAGCTTGTCACGTGGCAGAGTGTTACCAGGAAGGGGGCTATGAGGAGCAGATGTGAGGCATCGTTTGTGACAAGCAGGACCCCAATTCTTGATCTCCCCGGTGGTCCAGTGAAGGGTGGGAGAATGACGTTGGAGCCATGGCAGACCAAGGAGGACTTCAGAGGTGCAGTTGGGCAGAACAAAAAATTCAATTTTCCTGTGATGCAGTCCAATGCTCATAAGCAGGGGTTCTGTGCGGTAACGCACAGTGCAGTCCAATTTTACTCCGTTGACCGAAGAAATGTAGAGCGGCTTGACGAGACGGGTCACTGAAATGTAGAACCTATTAACAAAAGAGGCCAGAATAAAATTTCCAGCAGAACCAGAGTACAAGAAGGCCACAGCTGAGAAGGAGGAGTTGGCAGAAGGAGCAATCCGCACGGGCACAGTGAGACGTGGAGAAGCAGAATTCACACCAAGGGACGCCAACAGGGTGCGTGCGTTTCCCAGACGCGGAGGACGACTAGGGCAGTCCACTAGGAAATGTTCAGTACTAGCGCAGTACAGGCATAAGTTTTTATCTCTGCGATGAGACCTCTCTTCATGGGTCAGGCGAGACCGATCCACTTGCATAGCCTCCTTGGTGGGAGGCACAGGGGTAGATTGCAAAGGATACTGGGAGAGAGGTGCCCAGAGATCAAGGTCCTTTTCCTGGCGGAGCTCCTGGTGTCTTTCAGAAAAACGCTTGTCGATGCGGATGGTCAAAAGGATAAGTTCAGACAGGTTAGCTGGAATTTCTCGTGCGGCCAGTACATCTTTGATGTTACTGGATAAGCCTTTCTTGAAGGTCGCGCAGAGGGCCTCATTGTTCCAGGCTAACTCTGAAGCAAGGGTACGAAACTGGATGGCGTATTCGCCTATGGAAGAAGTTCCTTGGACTAGGTTCAGCAAAGCAGTCTCGGCAGAGGAGGCCCGGGCTGGCTCCTCGAAGACACTATGGACTTCAGCGAAGAAGGACTGGACTGTGGCTGTGGCAGGATCATTGCGGTCCCAGAGCGGTGTGGCCCAAGACAAGGCCTTTCCAGACAGAAGACTAACTACGAAAGCCACCTTAGACCGTTCTGTAGGAAATTGGTCCAACAACATCTCCAAATGTAGGGAACATTGAGACAGGAAACCACGGCAGAGATTAGAGTCCCCATCAAATTTGTCCGGCAGAGACAAGCGGAGGCTAGGAGCGGCCACTCGCTGCGGAGGAGGTGCAGGAGCTGGCGGAGGAGATGGTTGCTGCTGTAGCAGTGGCAGAAGTTGCTGTAGCATGGCGGTCAACTGCGACAGCTGCTGTCCTTGTTGGGCGATTTGTTGGGATTGCTGGGCGACCACCTTGGGTAGGTCAGCGAGACTTGGCAGCGGCACCTCAGCGGGATCCATGGCCAGATCTACTGTTATGATTCGGCAGGCTGGAGGTGGATCCTCTGTGTCAGAGAGGGATTGGCGTGGACCGTGCCGGTGGACCGGTTCTAAGTCGCTACTGGTATTCACCAGAGCCCGCTGCAAAGCGGGATGGTCTTGCTGCGGCGGTAGCAACCAGGTCGTATCCACCGGTAATGGCTCAACCTCTCTGACTGCTGAGACAGGCGCGGTACAGAAGGACAAGGCAAGAGCAAGGTCGGACGTAGCAGAAGGTCAGGGCAGGCAGCAAGGGTTGTAGTCAGGGGCAACAGCAGAAGGTCAGGAACACAGGCTTGGGACATACACAAAACGCTTTCTCTGGCACAAGGCAACAAGATCCGGTCAAGCAGGGAAGGGGAATTGAGGTTATAAGGACGTGGAGCAGGTGGAAGCTAATTAGACTGATTGGGCCAGGCACCAATCATTGGTGCACTGGCCCTTTAAATCTTAGAGAACTGGCGCGCGCGCGCCCTAGAGAGCGGAGCCGCGCGCGCCAGAACGTGACAGCCGGGGACCGGGACAGGCAAGTAGCTTGGGATGCGATTCGCGAGCGGGCGCGTCCCGCTATGCGAATCGCATCCCCGTCGGCAGTGTCAGTGCAGCGCTCCCGGTCAGCGGGTCGGACCTGGGCGCTGCAGAGAGAAGAACGCCGCAAGCGCTCCGGGGAGGAGCAGGGACCCGGAGCGCTCGGCGTAACAGTATGTTTGAAATTGTCCTATTTTGACTACATATATCTTTCTAATTTTTCCATATATGGCGCGATATGAGGGCTAATTTTTTTTGCGCCATGATCTGTAGTTTTTATCAGTACCACTTTTGCTTAGGTTTTACTTTTTATTCATTTTTTATAAAAAAAAATTTTTTATAAAATGTGACAAAAAAGCAGCAATTTTGGACTTTTTTTTTATTTTTTTACGTTTACGCCGTTCCCCGTATGGGATAATTAACAATATATTTTAATAGTTCATACTTTTACACACGTGGCGATACCAAATATGTGTATTATTTTTATTTTTTTTTACGCTTTTTGGGGGGTAAAATGGGGAAAAACGGACGTTTTACTTTTTATTGGGGGAGGGGATTTTTCAATTTTTTTTACTTTTTTATTTTTAATTTTTTAACTTTTTTTTTTTTTTACACTTTTTATGTCCCCATAGGGGACTATTCATTGTAATCAGTTGATTGCTAATACTGTGCAGTGCTATGTATAGGACACAGCACTGCTCAGTATTATCGGTGATCTTCTGCTCTGGTCTGCTCGATCTCAGACCAGAGCAGAAGACCCCGGGAGACGGCCGGAGCAAGGTGAGGGGACCTCCGGCCGCCATGCTGGATGATCAGATCCCCGCGGCAGCGCTGCGGGCGATCCGATCGTCCATTCAAACTACCGCAATGCCGCAGATGCCGTGATCTGTATTGATCACGGCATCGGAGGGGTTAATGGCAGACATCCGCGCAATCGCGGATGACCACCATTACCGGCGGGTCCCTGGCTGCTGATATCAGCCGGGACCTGCCGGGCATGACGCGAGCACCGCTCTGGTGCTCGCGATCATGTCGGCGCGTAAATGTACGTCATGGTGCGCTAAGTACCACGTCACCATGACATACATTTACGTCCATTGTCGTTAAGGGGTTAAAGTTTTGATTGGTTGTGGTCTGGGTGTTCAGACATAGACCATTCGCTAAGCGCTTTCTCTCCCTGCTTTGTCCCACATGAACAAGACAGACTAACAATGTAAGTCTATGGGACAGTCTTGGTCATGGGCAGAGAGCAGGGAGAGAAGTGCGTATCTCCTCGCTCCTTCTAATGATCGGTTGAGGTCTGAACATTCACACTCCAACAAAACTTTTGACGTGCCCCTAGGACATGTTAAAAGTTCTTTAAAGCAACAGGTACACTTTAAGTTTAGTGGCCTAAATTTGGTTTACAGGTCCACCAGGGAATGTCTCCCCAAAGAGTCAACATTATTTGTGTTGTAGATCGACCCCTTCAGCCATGTTGGGAGACACATGTTGGAAGTAGAGGCCCTATAGGAGCCCTATTACAGCCTCATACTAAACATGGAGCCCAAAATTGTACCAGTTAAATTCAGTTCTGTCAACCAAAAAATAAAAAAAAAGTTATAGCCCTCAGAAAAAAAAAAATCACCATAATTGTACTGACTCACAGAATAAAGAAAATACGTTATTTGTGCCACATGGTGAATGGCTCAAAAATAAAAATGTTAAAGAATTATGGCAGAATTGCAAGTTTTTTTTTTCCATTCCTACTTATATCCTACAAAAAACAAGCACTTATATAGCTGCAGTATGTTGACAGAAAAAAAAAAAGCAGAATGCAAAGATGAAAAAAAAAATAATAATAAAAAAAGCGGTTTCTTAAAACCAAAATAGGCTTAAGGGGGTACTCCGGTGGAAAGCAATTTATTTTAAACCATCTGGTGCCAGAAAGTTAAACAGATTTGTAAATTGTTTCTATTAAAAAATCTTAATCCTTCCAGTACTTATCAGATGCTGTTTACTACAGAGAAAGTTATTTTCTTTTTTAATTTCTTGTCTGTCTGTCCACAGTGCTCTCTGCTGACACCTCTGTCCATGTCAGGAACTGTCCAGAGCAGGATAGGTTTACTATGGGGATTTGCTCCTACTCTGGATGGTTCCTGACATGGACAGAGGTGTCAGCAGAGAGCACTGTGGACAGACAGACAAGAAATTGAAAAAGAAAATAACTTTCTCCGTAGTAAACAGCAGCTGGAAATACTGGAAGGATTAATATTTTTTAATAGAAGTAAGTTTCAAATCTATTTAACTTTTTGGCACCAGTTGATTTCAAATAAATAGTTTTAAACCATAGTACCCCTTTAAAGAAAACCTATCACTAGATTTTACCCTATGACAGCATAGGCAACACATCATATAGGGTAAAATATGCTTTCTTAGCATTTCCTGATGTCCTCTTTAGCATCTGCAGTAGTGAACATAAGTAGTCTTAAAAGTCTCCTGTGCCATAAGGTAATGAGGCCCAAGTAGTCATTGGGGCATGTGGCGTCCTGAAGTCATGGAGTTCTGGGGTGAATTCACAAAATGATTGACAGTGTGGTGTCCGAGCAACAAAGGGTGTCCTGTGGGCTGCGGATCTCCTCAGGCATCCCTGCTGCTCCTTTGATGGGCCCACTGTCATATTGTTTAGTATGGTTGTGCACTTTACTATATTTACTGTATTCACCATTTTTGTATTATGTGTGTACTATACATTTAAGCAGGAGATGCAGAGTGATCCCTGTTACCCAATGGGAACCCTCAAATTGTCCTGTATGTAGTGTAGGGGGGGAAGAGTTTCGCCAGTTGAGGTCTGGACTCCATTCAGTTAAAACTAGTTTAGAGCTAGCTAAGCTACTGAACAGAGTTCCATGTGAGCTGCAGTGTGGAAAGGATTTGGAAGAAGTGTGAGGTGATCCAGAGGGAAGCCTAAAGAAACACTCCTAATCAAGTCCGCCCCACCATTCTGCAAGTGTTTCCCAGTCCAGGAGTTGGTGAGTCATATCCTGGCGGTGTCAGTAAAATTGGACCTTAGCAGAACCCTAGTCAGTGTGGGATATCTCTTAATCTACAAGTCTCCAGTCTATATAATCCAAGTGGGTGAAAAGCACCACAAGTCCCAGCAAGGCACTGCAGGGTTACACTGCATCCCTTCTACTCTGCTCCATACTGTGTGTGTTGTACCATCTACACTTGCCTCAGTAAAATACATGTGATGACCCAGTACAGAAATCACAAATTCTTCTGTACTCCTGCCCATCCTGTGTGGCCGATGCTGCTCAATGTCCGTCATGTGTCCCCTCTCCTTAGAACTCTCTATATTGCACTTACTAATGTCATGTTACATAAGAGTTAATATACATTGTATTTTATTGCACTCTTGCCTTAAGAAATCTATTGTTGTTAAGGACCTTTGTTGTTAGGGGAGTGTGCAAGGTGAAAAGGTGATCCAATGGGATCGCTCTAAATTGTCCCCCTTGTATAGTGAGGTCAGGGTTCAGCTCACTCTCTTGGAGCAGAGCTGAGGTACAGCTAAGAGAAGTCTGTGGGTGCGTTCACACGCTCTTTGTTTTTGCGGGTTTTCTGCTGCGTATTTGAAAGGGGCGGGCTCTTCTCGGCTGTCTATAGCAGATTTTCCGTGGCGGAATTTATGCTGTGGAAAATCCGCCGAAGTCCCTACTGACTTCAATAGGGCTTGCGGCGGATTTTCCGCAGCATTAATTCCTCCGTGGAAAATCTGCTGCGGACAGCCGAGAAGAGCCCACACCCTTTCAAATTCGCAGCGGAAAACCCGCAAAAACAAAGAGCGTGTGAACGCACCCTGAGGAGTCTATAGTGTGTTCCTGAAGGAGGCCAGAGGCTCAGTCCTGCAACCACACTTCTACTGCAAGTTAACCCCTGCAGTGTGGGTGAAAGTCAAAGCCTGAAGGTAGGAACTAAACATGTTGGGGATTCTGCTGAAGTCCAGTCCAGTCCAGTCCAAGTAGTCAGTCAAGTCAGTCTGTTAACAAGCATGGGCTGCATCAATCAATATACTTACAACTACAAGTCCCAGCAAGCCGATAAGCTTCCCCAAGTTCACCATGCATCTCCTTGGTGCCAATCAGAGCTGTATGGACCTTAACACCTTGTCTACCTCAGTAAAGCAAGCTATTTATCCGTAACCTTGCGTCGGAGTGATTATTTGTCCCGTGCCTGGCACAGGTGAAGCTGGCCTACCTCTAGTGGTGTATAGGTTAACCACGCCCTGGCATCACAATAAGGTTAATTACACACATTATCCCTTCCATCATGCATGTGTAGGAGTGATTGCAGCCTGGAGCACTGTAACCACTTCAGGATGCCACATACCCCAATGACTGCTTGGGCCTTATTACCTCATGGCTGATGTCACCACTCTGCTCCTACTCTTCACTGAAATCTTGTACAGTCCCAGAAGCAGTGCTATCTCTGGGCATGAAGCGGCTTCTGGGCTCACAAGACTCTGGCTGTCAATCACATGTGTAGGTGTGATTAAAGCCTGGAGCGTAATGACTACTTCAGGATGCCATATACCCCCAATGACTACTTGGGCCTTATTATCATCCTGCTCCGGGGACCTTTGAAACTACTTATCTTCACCATCTCGGATGCTCAGATTTTCATAATGCTGAATTATTTAACAATTGGACTGTCCTAGCCAGAGCAAATGATGTCAGAGCAGCTTCTCTTTTGAAATCCTATGATATTTGAAAGATACCATGTGAATTTGGTATTGTGTGATCTCTCTGTCTCCTCTCCTCAGACAGCCAAGGTTGGGCATGCAGCCTCTTATGGAGGGGCAAGCACATTGACAAGCTTAAAGTATGCCTGCTGTTTCCAAAAACTTTTCATATAATGTAGATAATGATATTATGTGTATATTTGTAATATACATTAGTTAAAAAATGTGTATATTTTTGTGTGAAAATACTGTCTTGTCCCTGCAGCTATTGCCTGTGTGTCTCTATGCAGAGACAAAATACAGGCAATGCAGAGACGGCTCTACCATAGGCCATTTTAGCAGCCGCCTAAAGCCTCGCTCTGGTTTGGGCCTTGCTCTGGCCCTGACGACCGCTTCTGTGCTTCTGTGTCTGACCAGTTCGTGTTACCCCTCTGCCACTTTGAGAGGTGGCTGTTGGGGCTGGTTGCATGCTGCACGCAGGTACTTCTCATATGTACCTGCCTGTCCCTGCCCCCACCTGCTCACCAGAGACTCCTAGACAGAAAAGAAGACAGTCACCACATCACAGCATCTGCATCTTCCTGCCAGGGACTGTCAGTGCTCCATGTGGCTTGGTGGCTGGTTGCCTGTTGTTTCAGGTCAGTTGCGGTCCCTGGCTATGTTTAGCACATGGCCCTAATGCCTGGCTGAACATGCCTGAGTGAGCGCTTCCACCACTACTCTGCACTCTGCAGGTATCATCTGCCGGCCAGTGAACATAAAGGGCCCAGCCGACTATATGATAATGTGTATACATATGGCCCACTGCCCAGGCTGGCCCATGCTATGTTAACATATATATATATATATATATATATATATATATATATATATATATCGTCCCGGTACCGTATTACATACGTTACCTTGTGGTGAGGTCCCCAAAGTCAGAGTCACTAGGAACAGTGGGGGTCCTCTTTCTTAGTTAACCCCTTGTCACCCTACAGTTAGCTAGAATTAATGTAAACATAAATGTAAAGATGTATATTTAATATCCCTACCTTGTTCGTGTCGCAGGACCTGCGGGTCACAGAAATCTATGGTTTGCTAAAGGACCTTTGGTGGTTCTAGTCAGGTGATCACCCACAATCCATTGTAACGGAGAGTGACAGCTGATATGGACCAATCCAAAACGGCCAGCCCCTGCCCATATAAGGGAGCTGCGGCCATTTTGTCTCTCTCTTGTTTCTGCGCTGCCAAGCAAGCAGCACCGCTCTTGGGTTGCTGACTCTGGACGAGGTAGGACCTCCGCAGCTTACAAGACAATGACTAGGCCAAAGAGACAGATAGTTCTTACAAATCCCCGCTATCTCCGCAAGACGTCTGGACCTAATCCAACTCCTAAATCCAGCGGATCTATGCAAGTACAATCCTCATAACCTTAAGAGAACTTTCCGGTCCTAAGCAACTGTCAGTCACTGCCTTGCTGTCTATATAGACTCTGTTATCTGGACTGTTACCGATACTGCATGTACAGAAAATCTTCAGTAAAGTTCCTGCAAGTTTTAAGTTCAGCACTGCTGTGGACAATCCATTCATTTTACACTCACCTATCGCTCTTGGGAAGGGTGGCGACAGGCCCAGCATCACTACAGAGTTTTAACCCTCCCCCTGGCGTCACGAGTGACAAGGGTTAACAGCACCCTTTATTATACAGAACCGCAACACCCCAATTACCCTACATCACTCAACAAGGCTTTCCATACTGTGCTTCACCACACACACACATATATATATATATATATATATATATATATATATGCTCTAAAACAGTACTACTACCCCTCATGCACACAGTGCCATCAGTTGTACACTCACACTCTGTCTACACTGTGACATCATGACATCACTGTGCATAAACCTGTAATGTGATATCACTGTGCTTAACCCTGTACTGTGACATCACTGTGTATGTTATCTCTTAACTGTGACATCACTGTGTATTATTCCTGTAATGGGACATCACTGTGTATTATCCCTGTTCTGTGACATCACTGTGCATATTAACTGTCACGATTCGGCTGGCAGGAGGTGGATCCTCTGTGCCAGAGAGGGATTGGCGTGGACCGTGCTAGTGGACCGGTTCTAAGTTACTACTGGTATTCACCAGAGCCCGCCGCAAAGCGGGATGGTCTTGCGGCGGCGGTAGTAACCAGGTCGTATCCACTAGCAACGGCTCAACCTCTCTGACTGCTGAAGATAGGCGCGGTACAAGGGAGTAGACAAGAGCAAGGTCGGACGTAGCAAAAGGTCGGGGCAGGCAGCAAGGATCCTAGTCAGGGGCAACGGCAGGAGGTCTGGAACACAGGCTAGGAACATACAAGGAAACGCTTTCACTGGCACAATGGCAATAAGATCCGGCGAGGGAGTGCAGGGGAAGTGAGGTATACATAGGGAGTGCACAGGTGAACACACTAATTAGACCAACTGCGCCAATCAGTGGCGCAGTGGCCCTTTAAATCGCAGAGACCCGGCGCGCGCGCGCCCTAGGGAGCGGGGCCGCGCGCGCCGGGACAGGACCGACAGAGAGCGAGTCAGGTACGGGAGCTGGGGTGCGCATCGCGAGCGGGCGCCACCCGCATCGCGAATCGCATCCCGGCTGGGGGCGGTATCGCAGCGCACCCGGTCAGTAGAACTGACCGGGGCGCTGCAGTAGCGAGGATGTTGCGAGCGCTCCGGGGAGGAGCGGGGACCCGGAGCGCTCGGCGTAACAGTACCCCCCCCCTTGGGTCTCCCCCTCTTCTTGGAGCCTGAGAACCTGAGGACCAGACTTTTGTCTAGGATGTTGTCCTCGGGTTCCCAGGATCTCTCTTCAGGACCACAGCCCTCCCAATCAACCAAAAAAATTTTTTTCCCTCTGACCGTCTTGGAGGCCAGTATCTCCTTCACGGAGAAGATGTCAGAAGAACCGGAAACAGGAGTGGGAGAAACAAGTTTGGGAGAGAAACGGTTGATGATGAGTGGTTTAAGGAGAGAGACATGAAAGGCATTGGGAATACGAAGAGAAGGAGGAAGAAGAAGTTTGTAAGAGACAGGATTAATTTGGAACAAGATTTTGAAAGGACCCAGATAGCGTGGTCCCAGTTTGTAACTAGGGACACGGAAGCGGACATATTTAGCGGAGAGCCATACCTTGTCTCCGGGAGCAAAAATGGGGGAAGCTCTTCTTTTCTTATCGGCAAACTTTTTCATGCGAGATGAAGCCTGTAAAAGAGAATTTTGGGTCTCTTTCCATATGGTGGAAAGATCACGAGTCACTTCATCCACAGCGGGCAAACCAGAGGGCAAGGGAGTAGGGAGGGGGGAAGAGGGTGACGGCCGTACACCACGAAAAATGGGGATTTAGCAGAAGATTCAGAGACTCTGAAGTTGTACGAGAATTCGGCCCATGGTAGAAGATCTGCCCAGTCATCCTGGCGGGAGGAAACAAAATGCCGTAAATAGTCACCCAGGACCTGGTTAATTCTTTCTACTTGCCCATTGGATTGAGGATGATAAGCAGAAGAGAAGTTTAATTTAATCTTGAGTTGTTTACAGAGAGCCCTCCAGAATTTTGACACGAATTGGACGCCTCTATCCGAGACGATCTGCGTGGGCAAACCGTGAAGACGAAAAATGTGTACAAAAAATTGTTTTGCCAACTGAGGCGCTGAAGGAAGACCAGGAAGAGGAATAAAATGTGCCATCTTGGAAAATCGATCAACGACCACCCAAACAACAGTGTTGCCACGGGATGGGGGTAAGTCTGTAATAAAGTCCATACCAATCAGAGACCAAGGCTGTTCGGGGACAGGCAGAGGATGAAGGAGACCAGCAGGCTTCTGGCGAGGAGTCTTATCCCGGGCACAGACAGTACAGGCCCGCACAAAATCAACAACATCCGTCTCCAGAGTCGGCCACCAATAGAAACGAGAGATGAGTTGCAAGGACTTTTTGATGCCCGCATGGCCTGCGAGGTGGGAGGAGTGACCCCATTTGAGAATCCTGAGACGTTGGCGTGGAGAAACGAAGGTCTTCCCTGAAGGAGTTTGCCTGATGGAGACTGGAGAAGTGGAGATCAGAGAGTCAGGAGGAATGATGTGTTGCGGAGAGACCTCTACTTCCGAGGCATCCGAGGAACGAGAGAGAGCATCGGCCCTAATGTTCTTGTCGGCAGGGCGAAAATGAATTTCAAAGTTAAAACGGGCAAAGAACAACGACCACCTGGCCTGGCGAGGATTCAGCCGTTGGGCAGACTGGAGATAGGAGAGATTCTTGTGATCGGTGTAAATGATAACTGGAAATTTTGATCCCTCCAGCAGATGCCTCCATTCCTCAAGTGCCAATTTAATGGCCAGTAGTTCTCGATCCCCGATGGAGTAGTTCCTCTCCGCCGGAGAGAAGGTCCTAGAAAAAAAACCACAAGTAACAGCATGCCCGGAAGAATTTTTTTGTAGAAGGACCGCTCCAGCTCCCACTGAGGAGGCATCAACCTCCAATAGGAAGGGTTTAGATGGGTCAGGTCTGGAGAGCACGGGAGCAGAAGAAAAGGCAGACTTGAGCCGTTTAAATGCGTCTTCCGCTTGGGGAGACCAGGACTTAGGATTGGCATTCTTCTTGGTTAACGCCACGATAGGAGCCACAATAGTGGAAAAATGTGGAATAAATTGTCTGTAATAATTGTCGAACCCCAAAAAACGTTGGATAGCACGGAGTCCGGAGGGGCGTGGCCAATCTAAGACGGCAGAGAGTTTATCTGGGTCCATTTGTAGTCCCTGGCCAGAGACCAAGTATCCTAGGAAAGGAAGAGATTGACATTCAAACAGACATTTCTCCATTTTGGCATAAAGTTGATTGTCTCGAAGTCTCTGAAGAACCATGTGGACATGCTGGCGATGTTCTTCTAAGTTGGCAGAAAAAATCAGAATATCGTCCAGATACACAACAACACAGGAATATAAGAGATCACGAAAAATTTCATTAACAAAGTCTTGGAAGACGGCAGGGGCGTTGCACAGGCCAAAGGGCATGACTAGATACTCAAAGTGTCCATCTCTGGTGTTAAATGCAGTTTTCCATTCGTCCCCCTCCCTGATGCGGATGAGATTATAAGCACCTCTTAAGTCCAGTTTGGTAAAGATGTGGGCACCTTGATGGCGATCAAAGAGTTATGAGATAAGAGGTAGTGGGTAGCGGTTCTTTACCGTGATTTTATTAAGTCCGCGGTAATCAATGCAAGGACGTAGGGAGCCATCTTTTTTGGACACAAAGAAAAATCCAGCTCCGGCAGGAGAGGAGGATTTGCGGATAAACCCCTTTTTTAAATTTTCCTGGATGTATTCAGACATAGCAAGAGTCTCTGGGGCGGACAGAGGATAAATTCTGCCCCGGGGTGGAGTAGTGCCCGGGAGGAGGTCAATAGGACAGTCATAAGGCCTGTGAGGAGGTAAAGTCTCAGCTTGTTTTTTGCAAAATACGTCAGCATAGTCCATATAAGCCTTAGGGAGACCGATTACAGGAGGACCCACAGGGTCACGGCAGGGAGTACTGGGAACCGGTTTAAGGCAGTCCTTGAAACAAGAAGTACCCCAGCTCTTGATCTCTCCTGTGGACCAATCAAGGGTTGGGGAATGGCGTTGAAGCCACGGTAGTCCAAGGAGAATTTCGGAAGTGCAATTGGAGAGGACCAAAAACTAAATTTTTTCGTGATGAGGTCCGATGCACATTAGGAGGGGCTCCGTGCGGTAACGCACGGTACAGTCCAATCTTTCATTGTTAACACAATTGATGTAGAGGGGTCTGGCGAGACTGGTCACCGGGATGTTGAACCTGTTGATGAGAGAGGCCAAAATAAAATTTCCTGCAGATCCGGAATCCAAGAAGGCCATAGTAGAGAAGGAGAAGGTAGAGGCAGATATCCGCACAGGCACAGTAAGGCGTGGAGAAGCAGAGTTGACATCAAGAACTGTCTCCTCTTTGTGCGGAGTCAGCGTACGTCTTTCCAGGCGGGGAGGACGGATAGGACAATCCTTCAGGAAGTGTTCGGTACCGGCACAGTACAGGCAAAGATTCTCCATGCGGCGTCGTGTCCTCTCTTGAGGTGTCAAGCGAGACCGGTCAACTTGCATAGCCTCCACGGCGGGAGGCACAGGAACGGATTGCAGAGGACCAGAGGAGAGAGGAGCCGGGGAGAAAAAACGCCTCGTGCGAACAAAGTCCATATCCTGGCGGAGCTCCTGACGCCTTTTGGAAAAACGCATGTCAATGCGAGTGGCTAGATGAATGAGTTCATGCAGGTTAGCAGGAATTTCTCGTGCGGCCAGAACATCTTTAATGTTGCTGGATAGGCCTTTTTTAAAGGTCGCGCAGAGGGCCTCATTATTCCAGGATAATTCGGAAGCAAGAGTACGGAATTGGATGGCGTACTCGCCAACGGAAGAATTACCCTGGACCAGGTTCAGCAGGGCAGTCTGAGCAGAAGAGGCTCGGGCAGGTTCCTCAAAGACACTTCGAATTTCCGAGAAGAAGGAGTATACAGAGGCAGTGACGGGGTCATTGCGGTCCCAGAGCGGTGTGGCCCATGACAGAGCTTTCCCAGACAGAAGGCTGACTACGAAAGCCACCTTAGACCTTTCAGTAGGAAACTGGTCCGACATCATCTCCAAGTGCAGGGAACATTGCGAAAGAAAGCCACGGCAAAACTTAGAGTCCCCATCAAATTTATCCGGCAAGGATAGTCGTAGGCCGGAAGCGGCCACTCGCTGCGGAGGAGGTGCAGGAGCTGGCGGAGGAGATGATTGCTGAAGCTGTGGTAGTAGCTGCTGTAGCATCACGGTCAGTTGAGACAGCTGGTGGCCTTGTTGCGCTATCTGTTGCGACTGCTGGGCGACCACCGTGGTGAGGTCGGCGACAACTGGCAGTGGAACTTCAGCGGGATCCATGGCCGGATCTACTGTCACGATTCGGCTGGCAGGAGGTGGATCCTCTGTGCCAGAGAGGGATTGGCGTGGACCGTGCTAGTGGACCGGTTCTAAGTTACTACTGGTATTCACCAGAGCCCGCCGCAAAGCGGGATGGTCTTGCAGCGGCGGTAGTAACCAGGTCGTATCCACTAGCAACGGCTCAACCTCTCTGACTGCTGAAGATAGGCGCGGTACAAGGGAGTAGACAAGAGCAAGGTCGGACGTAGCAGAAGGTCGGGGCAGGCAGCAAGGATCGTAGTCAGGGGCAACGGCAGGAGGTCTGGAACACAGGCTAGGAACATACAAGGAAACGCTTTCACTGGCACAATGGCAACAAGATCCGGCAAGGGAGTGCAGGGGAAGTGAGGTATACATAGGGAGTGCACAGGTGAACACACTAATTAGACCAACTGCGCCAATCAGTGGCGCAGTGGCCCTTTAAATCGCAGAGACCCGGCGCGCGCGCGCCCTAGGGAGCGGGGCCGCGCGCGCCGGGACAGGACCGACGGAGAGCGAGTCAGGTACGGGAGCCGGGGTGCGCATCGCGAGCGGGCGCCACCCGCATCGCGAATCGCATCCCGGCTGGGGGCGGTATCGCAGCGCACCCGGTCAGTAGAACTGACCGGGGCGCTGCAGTAGCGAGGATGTTGCGAGCGCTCCGGGGAGGAGCGGGGACCCGGAGCGCTCGGCGTAACATTAACGCTGTATTATGACTCACAGTGCAAGGTAAATATACACAGTGACTTCACAGTACAGGGATGGTATGCACAGTGATGTCACAGTACAGGGATAATATACAGTGATGTCAAGGTACAGGGATGATATACACAGTGATGTCACAGTACAGGGATAATACACACAGTGATGTCACAGTACAGGGATAATACACACAGTGATGTCACAGTACAGGAATAATACACAGTGATGTCACAGTACAGGAATAATACACAGTGATGTCACAGTACAGGGATAATATACAGTGATGTCACAGTACAGGGATAATAAACACAATGATGTCAAAGTACAGGGATAATATACAGTGATGTCACAGTACAGGGATAATACACACAGTAATGTCACAGTAAAGGGATAATACACACAGTGATGTCACAGTACAGGGATAATACACACAGTGATGTCACAGTACAGGGATAATACACAGTGATGTCACAGTACAGGGATAATACACACAGTGATGTCACAGTACAGGGATAATACACACAGTGATGTCACAGTACAGCAATAATACACAGTGATGTCACAGTACAGGGATAATACACAGTGATGTCACAGTACCGGGATAATAAACACAGTGATATCAAAGTACAGGGATAATACACAGTGATGTCACAGTACAGAGATAATATACACAGTGATGTCACAGTACAGGGATAATATACACAGTGATGTCACAGTACAAGGATAATACACACATTGATGTCACAGTACAGGGATAATATACACAGTGATGTCACAGTAAAGGGATAATACACACAGTAATGTCACAGTACAGGAATAATATACAGTGATGTCACAGTACAGAGATAATACACACAGTGATGTCACAGTACAGGGAAAATACACACAGTGATGTCACAGTACAGGGATAATAAACACAGTAATGTCAAAGTACAGGGATAATACACAGTGATGTCACAGTACAGAGATAAAATACACAGTGATGTCACAGTACAGTGATAATATACAGAGTGATGTCACAGTAAAGGGATAATACACACAGTAATGTCACACTAAAGGGATAATACACACAGTGATGTCACAGTACAGGGATAATACTCACAGTGATGTCACAGTACAGGGATAATACACACAGTGATGTCACAGTACAGCAATAATACACAGTGATGTCACAGTACAGGGATAATACACAGTGATGTCACAGTACAGGGATAATAAACACAGTGATATCAAAGTACAGGGATAATACACAGTGATGTCACAGTACAGGGATAATACACACAGTGATGTCACAGTACAGGGATAATACACACAGTGATGTCACAGTACAGGGATAATACACAGTGATGTCACAGTACAGGGATAATACACACAGTGATGTCACAGTACAGGGATAATACACACAGTGATGTCACAGTACAGGAATAATATACAGTGATGTCACAGTACAGGGATAATACACACAGTGATGTCACAGTACAGGAATAATACACAGTGATGTCACAGTACAGGGATAATACACACAGTGATGTCACAGTACAGGGATAATACACACAGTGATGTCACAGTACAGGAATAATATACAGTGATGTCACAGTACAGGGATAATACACACAGTGATGTCACAGTAAAGGGATAATACACACAGTAATGTCACACTAAAGGGATAATACACACAGTGATGTCACAGTACAGGGATAATACTCACAGTGATGTCACAGTACAGGGATAATACACACAGTGATGTCACAGTACAGCAATAATACACAGTGATGTCACAGTACAGGGATAATACACAGTGATGTCACAGTACAGGGATAATAAACACAGTGATATCAAAGTACAGGGATAATACACAGTGATGTCACAGTACAGGGATAATACACACAGTGATGTCACAGTACAGGGATAATACACACAGTGATGTCACAGTACAGGGATAATACACAGTGATGTCACAGTACAGGGATAATACACACAGTGATGTCACAGTACAGGGATAATACACACAGTGATGTCACAGTACAGGAATAATATACAGTGATGTCACAGTACAGGGATAATACACACAGTGATGTCACAGTACAGGAATAATACACAGTGATGTCACAGTACAGGGATAATACACACAGTGATGTCACAGTACAGGGATAATACACACAGTGATGTCACAGTACAGGAATAATATACAGTGATGTCACAGTACAGGGATAATACACACAGTGATGTCACAGTACAGGAATAATATACAGTGATGTCACAGTACAGTGATAATACACAGTGATGTCACAGTACAGGGATAATACACACAGTTATGTCATAATACAGGGATAATACGCAGTGACATCACAGTACCAAGTGGTAGATTTATCAAAACCTGTGCAGAGGAAAAGGTAACCAGTTGCCCATAGCAACCAATCAGATAGCTTCTTTCATTTCTTAAAAGGTCTCTGAAAAATGAAAGAAGTGATCTGATTAGTTGCTATGGGCAACTGGCCAATTTTTTCTCTTGCACAGGTTTTCCTAAATCTACCCCTAAGTGATTATTTATGGTTTATTTTTATTATCACTTGCATGTATTATGTTCATGGGAGCCTAATGTCCATGTTTTGCCTCAGAAGGCCTCAGAAAGTCTAGAGCCGCCTCTCAGGTAGTGTGAGCAGGAGAAGCAGGGTTCTGTGCAGGCGGTGGCTTGCCAATCATCCAGCTGTGTGAGCTGGGAGCATGTCACAGAACCTTACTGTTCAGAGCCCTGCTTGTCCTCAGTACACAGAGCCCTGCTTGCCTTCAATGCACAGAGTCCTGCTTGTCCTCAGTGTACAGAGCCCTGCTTGTCCTCAGTGTACAGAGCCATGCTTGTCCTCAGTGTACAGAGCCCTGCTTGTCCTCAGTGTACAGAGCCCTGCTTGTCCTCAGTGTACAGAGCCCTGCTTGTTCTCAGAGTACAGAGCCCTGCTTGTCCTCAGTGTACAGAGCCCTGCTTGTCCTCAGTGTACAGAGCCCTGCTTGTCCTCAGTGTACAGAGCCCTGCTTGTCCTCAGTGGACAGAGCCCTGCTTGTTCTCAGTGCACAGAGCCCTGCTTGTCCTCAGTGTGCAGAGCCCTGCTGATCCTCAGTGTACAGAGCCCTGCTTGTCCTCAGTGTACAAAGCCCTGCTTGTCCTCACTACACAGAGCCCTGCGTGTCCTGCCCTCACTTGTATTTTGTCTCTGCAAAGACAACTGCTGCAACGAAAAGACACCATTCTTTTCACCCAAAAATATACACATTTTTAAACCAATGTATATTACAAATATAAGCATAATGTTATTGTGGTGGCCTAGTACAAGAGTTGCACCCCTGTACCCTTGCTGGCCTGTCAGGCAGACTACATGTCAGTGACCTGTTACCCCAGGGGTTAATACCATCTGGCACCACCACCTACCGCTACACCGCGTGGTCCCGCCATACACCGTGGGTAACCACAACTTTGGCATCATGAACAGAATAGGGGTGTGTGCCTTAACCATTCCACCATCAAGTCAAGTCAGGCCACATGCAACAAGATACGGTGTGTGCCATTGCCCCAAAGCCACTAGTGTTCCCCCTACTAAGAACTGTGCTCAAAGAATAGTACTAAAGTGTCGCAAGCTGCAACAGAAATTACGCCCAGAAGTTTACAGGACATTGTCTGTGAAATTGTGCTTTGACGGGGCGCTGAAGAAAAGTTAAGGTGGAGGTGAAGAATACTGCATTACTGCTGCTAAGTGTACCTGCAAGGGTTAACAGTCAGTCCTGGGTCTTCCCGCACAAGCGAGCGGTCACAGCTCCGCCCTGCCAGTCCTCCGCAGTCATGCCTCCTTAACCTGCAGGGAGGAACAAAAAGTCTACCCTGTGTCACAGTGGGGAAGTATTTCTCGACAGGACCCAGCCGGAAGTTCCCCGGGTGCAACCATCCTAAAGGCTTCGGCGGCTGCGCCGTATCACCGTACCAGTCCACTGCTGCGCAGAGTAGGCGAAAGTCAGCCGGGGATACAAGTAGGCGGCATACATCAGGGGACCACAGCCAAAGGTTACCCCAGCTGCTGCAGCACATTGCTGGACCTCTTAAAGCAACAGCACACGCAAGACTTCTTAAAGGGCCAGCACACCCCAAACTTCTTCAAGTGACTGTGCACTCATTCAAGCCTGCAAGATGTCAGCACCCAGTTCTCCAGGACCACCGGACGAGGGTGCTTCTTCAACCCCAGCGGTTGGATCACCACCTGCTGTGGAAACCCGGAGAGCTCTGCTCTCTCCACCTCCAGTTCAGCGCAACAGTTTCTGAGTTCCTGGAGCCACACCAGTTTTCTTGGGGAACCCGTTCTTCCCACCTACCCCTTAAGGACGCAGCTCATTTTCCCCTTAAAGACGCAGCCCTTTTTTGCAAATCTGACCACTGTCACTTTAAGCATTAATAACTCTGGGATGCTTTTACTTTTCATTCTGATTCTGATGTTGTTTTTTAGTGACATATTCTACTTTATGTTAGTGGTAAATTTTTGTTGATACTTGCATCATTTCTTGGTGAAAAATTCCAAAATTTGATGAAAATTTAGCATTTTTTTTTATTTGAAACTCTCTGCTTGTAAGGAAAATGGATATTCCAAATAAATGTTATATTGATTCACATATAAAATATGTCTACTTTATGTTTGCATCATAAAGTTGACATGTTTTTACTTTTGGAAGACATCAGAGGGCATCAAAGTTCAGCAGCAATTTTCCCAAAAATTTTCAAAATCTGAATTTTTCAGGAACGAGTTCAGTTTTGAAGTGTATTTGAAGGGTCTTCATATTAGAAATACCAGATAAATGACCCCATTATGAAAACTATGTCCCTCAAAATATTTAAAATGACATTCAGTAAGTGTGTTAATCCTTTAGGTGTTTCACAGGATTAGCAGCAAAGTGAATGAGAAAATGCAAAACCTTCATTTTTTACACTCTCATGTTCTCTAGACCCAGTTTTTGAATTTTTACAAGGGATAAAAGGAGAGAAATCACCCTAAAATTTGTAACCCAATTTCTCTCGAGTAAGGAAATACCTCATATGTGGATGTCAAGTGTTCGGCGGGTGCACTAGAGGGCTCAGAAGGGAAGGAGCGACAATGGGATTTTGGGGAGTGAGTTTTTCTGAAATGGTTTTTGGGGGCATGTCACATTTAGGAAGCCCCTATGTGCCAGAACAGCAAAAAAAAACAACAACAAAAAAAACAAAAACACATGGCATACAGTTTTGGAAACTACACCCCTCATGGAACGTTACAAGGGGTACATGGAGCCTGAATACCCCACAGGTGTTTGACGACTTTTCGCTAAAGCCCAATGTGTAAATGGAAAAAAAATATTTTTTTCACTAAAATGCTTGTTTTTCCCCAAATGTTTTATTTTTTACAATAGGTAATAGGAGAAAATGCCCCCCAATGTTTATAACCCCATGAACTTTTGGAGAGAGAATTTGGTTAGAATAGAAGTCGGGGGCCTTGTGCTTTTACAAAGCCCCCCATGATGCCAGAACTGTGGATCCCCCACATGTGACCCCATTTTGGAAACTACACCCCTCACAGAATTTAATAAGTGGTGCAGTGAGCATTTACACCCCACTGGCGTTTGACAGATCTTTGGAACAGTGGGCTGTGCAAATGAAAAATTAAATTTTTCATTTTCATGGACCACTGTTCCAAAAATCTGTCAGACACATGTGGGGCGTAAATGCTCACTGTACCACTTATCACATTACGTGAGGGGTGTAATTTCCAAAATGGGGTCACATGTGGGGGGTCCATTGTTCGGGCACTATGAGGGCTTTGTAAACACACATGGCTTTCAATTCTGGACAAATTTTCTCTCCAAAAGCCCAATGGTGCTCCTTCTCTTCTGAGCATTGTAGTGTGCCAGCAGAGCACTTTACATCCACATATGGGGTATGTTCTTACTCAGAAGAAATGGGGTTACAAATTCTGGGGGGCTTTTATTCCTATTTCCCCTTGTGAAAATGAAAAATTTAGGGTAACACCAGCATTTTAGTTAAACTTATCAAAAATGTATTAAACACCTGTGGGGTGTTAATGCTCACTATACCCCTTGTTACACCCTGTGGGGTGTAGTTTCCAAATAGTTTCCAAAATGGGGTCACATGTGGGTATTTTTTTTTTTTGCATTTAGGTCAGAACTGCTGTAAAATCAGCCACCCCTGTGCAAATCACCAATTTAGGCCTCAAATGTACATAGTGCGCTCTCACTCCTGAGCCTTATTGTGCATCTGCAGAGTATTTTACACCCACATATGGAGTATTTACGTACTTAATTTTGTTGGGCTTTTTTTCCTTTTACCACTTGTGAAAATAAAAAGTATGGGGCAACACCAGCATGTTAGTATAAAATTGTTTATTTTTTTCACACTAACAGGCTGGTGTAGACCCCAACTTTTCCTTTTCATGAGGGGTAAAAGGAGAAAAAGCCCCCCAAATTTGTAACGCAATTGCTTCCGAGTACTGAAATACCCCATATGTGGCCCTAAACTGTTTCCTTGCAATACAACAGGGCTCCGAAGTGAAAGAGCGCCATGTGCATTTGAGGACTAAATTAGGGATTACATAGGGGTGGACATAGGGGTATTCTATGCCAGTGATTCCCAAAAGGGTGCCTCCCGCTGTTGCTAAACTCCCAGCATGCCTGGACAGTCAGTGGCTGTCTGGAAATGCTGGGAGTTGTTGTTTTGCAACAGCTGGACTCTCCATTTTGGAAACACTGCCGTACGATAAGTTTTTCATTTTTTTGGGGGTAGACAGTGTAAGGGGTTGTATATGTAGTGTTTTACCCTCTATTGTGTGTGGGTGTAGTGTAGTATTTTTAGGATAAATTCACACGGGCGGGTTTATGGTGAGTTTCCAACTAGGAGTTTGCGCTGCCGTGGAAAATGTGCTGCAGCTCAAACTTGAAGCAGAAAACTTGGGGGGGGACCTCCAGCTGATGCAACACTACAACTGACGGTCTGTCAGTGCATGCTGGGAGTTGTACTTTTGCAACAGCAGGAGGCACACTGGAAAGCCTACAGTTAGGTTCTGTTACCTAACTCAGTATTTTCCAACCTTTTTTGTGTGCCTCCAGCTGTTTCAAAACTACAACTCCCAGCATGTGCTGATCACCGAAGGGCATGTTGGGAGATGTAGTTATATAAACCCCGGTGGTACGCAACTACAACTCCTAATATGGTGAGAAAGCCATTTGCTGTTCATGCATGCTGGGAGTTGTAGTTTTGCAAGATTTAGAGGGCTACGGTTTAGAAACCACCGCACAGTGATCTCCAAACTGTGGCCCTCCAGATGTTGCAAAACTACAAATCCCAGCATGCCCAGACAGCAAACTGCTGTGTGGGCATTCTGGGAGTTGTAGTTTTGCAAGATCAAGAGGGCCACAGTTTAGAGACCACTGCACAGTGATCTTCAAATGGTAGCCCTCCAGCTTTTGCAAAACGACAAATCCCAGCATGCTCACACAGCAAACAGCTGTCTGGGCATGCTGGGAGTTATAGTTTTGCAACATCTGGAGGGCTACAGTTTAGAGACCAATGTATAGTGGTCTCCAAACTGTAACCCTCCAGATGATGCTAGGCAACAACTCACCGGCTTCCGTAGTCAGCAGCATTGCTGCACGCCGAACCAGGGAGAGGATCGCCGCTCGCCGTCTCCGGTAAGGGACCTCCACCACCGCCGCCAGTCACACCACGGTTCCCCACATCTTGCCCTGACTATCGTGGGTGGGCAGAATGAGGGAACCGAACTTTAACCCCCCGTCCCCAATCTGCTATTGGTCGGTCGCTTCTGACCAACCAATAGCAGGGATAGGAGGGGTGGCACCCCTGCCACCTCCCTTCTATCCCTTCAAGGGGATCAGTATCTTGGACACCCCCCCGACACCCCCCCCCCGATCCCCCTTATTTTCCTGGGCCACCGGAGACCCGTATGACCCGTAATCGCCGCAGATCGCCAGTCTGAATTGACCGGTTATTTGCGGCGATTGCTGAGGGACCCCACTCGGCAATGTTCTGAATGATTTCAGCAGGCATACTGGTCCGGCCCCCGACCGTCCTTAAGGACTCAGAATAAAGGGTGTATGCATACGCCCTGCGTCCTGAAGAGGTTAAAGAGAAGATACAAAGCCTTTTTGTTTTCTATTCTTTTCCCCCTAATCAACAGGTGCAGTTGCTTACTGGACAGCTACAAGGACCAGCACTTGAGGAAGTCCGCACCTGGCCCACCTCCGAGAAGGCAACAGTAGAGCAGATCTTTGAGGGGCTGTACCAAGTGTTTAAATCTCATTCAGAGGTACGCCAGGTGAGACCCTCAGAGTTTATGTTTTAGCCTTACAAAATGCCCTAGAAATTATCCAGAGACTAGATGGTATAACTCCCGAGCAGAGCAATAAGGTACTAATGGACAGATTTATTGATGGGGCTCAAAATAAATGGGACAAAGCCCAACTTAGAATGTTTGCAGTACAGAACCCAAGTTTGTCATTTGCCACTTTTAGGAGACTAGCCATTCAAGTTATTGAGTCCGGGGCTGAGTCCAGAGAAGTTAGCACCTCTCCCTCACAGACACTAGGAGTGTCCGCTAGGTCAGTGCCACCATCACCACCCGCTCCCGTGCCAGTACCACCTACCCCATCAATCCCTGCGGCCTCAGAACTTCAAAGTGTTAGGCAGGACATTGATCAGCTGACAAAGGCCATAAAAGAGCTTGCTAGCCTGACCCATCTGCCTAGCCAGGAATCCCCTCCACCTAGAAAACCTGTCCCTGCTCCCCATCCTGCTAATTTCTGTATTTTTTCCTCTATCAGACCTCCAGGGACTCAGAGGCCCTTCTGTAGCCATTGTAATAAGACTGGCTATTGGAGAACACAATGTTGGGCTTTAAATGGGAATCCCCTGAGGTCGAGAACCAGCCCTCAGGAGAATCGTCACCAGGTCCAGATTATGCATGTTTCAAGTCAGGGCTCTCCCTTTACATTACCCCATGTAAAAGTTGTTGTAGAAGGGGTACAGTTGGAGGCTGCTAATCTACATGGGATCTCAGGTGTCCTCCATACCCAAGGATGTCTTTTATAAATATTGGAGTGCTGATTTGTTATGTGGACCTGACAACGTTGATTTTTAAAGTAATGGCAGGGAATGGGAAACCAGTACCCAGACATGGATACTGGGATCCAACCGTTCAAGTGGGAGAGCATATGCTCAGGGGACAGGGAGTAATTGTAACCAATGTATCCGATGATGGGGCGGCACAGTTTATATTGGGGATGAACATTATGATACACTGTTTTACTGAAGTAGTAGGTTCTTTACATGCCTCTCTCCCCTACATGTGACCTTCAGGCCTGCGGGCTGTGCACCACCACTTGAAGATTTTTTAAGCAGAGCAGAAGTTTGTCAACTGTCAGGGAGAAGTTTGCCAAGGATGGATTCAAGACAACCGGTTAGTAGTCTTAGTAGCCTCATATGGAGACCATCATCTGGTGCCATGCCTGACCTGGAATTAGGAACAAAAATTACCAAGCATTGCTGGAGCCGATACAGCTGGAAGATTATCCTTTAGTCCGAGCAGCAAGAAGTCTAGTCACTGTCTCCGATGGGAAAATCTCAGTCCATCTAGTTAACCTGTTTGACGCTGCCACCATCCTGCCAAAATATACTCCAGTTGACAGTTGTATCTCATCGGATCAAAGGACATCCTCACCAGGACACAGGTGGCCCAGCTGCAAACAGCTCAGGCAGCACCCGGGGCCTGGAACAAGTCATCCTGAACCTTGGTGGACCCAGCTCCAAGTGGGGAGCGAAAATACCCCAGAAGAACAGGTCAGTGGGGTCATTAAAGTGGCCAAGCAGTACCATGAAGCTTTCAGCAAGCACCCCACCAACTTCGGCCAGACTACCATGATACAACACTAGATCCTCACAGGCAACAGTTCGCCAATCAAGGAGAGGCACCACCCTGTAGCACCGGGCAGAGTCCATGGACCGCTGACGTCATCCAAGAGAGTCAGAGTCCATGGGCCGCTCCTCTGGTCCTCGTCAAAAAGAAGGATGCGACTATCAGCTTCTGCGTGGACTATCGTAAATGGGCGAGGCTCAAGAAAGACAGCAAAGAGAATAAAACCATCACGTCTCTGCCAAGCCTCTACAATTCGGAGACAAAGTACGGCTGCGGAAGTTCCCAAGGACACATAAGTTGGACTCCATTTGGGAAACAGAGCCCTACATGATCACCGCAGTGCCCTATCCAGACTCCGAAGTCTATGAGATTCAGAAGACTGGTTATGAATCACAGGTGGTACATCGAAATCACATAAAATTGTGCCTTAGAAAAGATCTGCCTAAACCTCCAGCTCTTCTTCCAACAGCTGCTAGACCCGTGAGCATGTATATACCTGGAGAGGGGATTCACCGGTCCATGGATGTCCCTATGTTCTCTCCTCTCCAGCCTGCAGTCTTCTGTGCTATGCCTTCCCAAGGGTTCTTCACCGGCTCCTGTTCTATTTCCTGTGGCATCAGCTTGTACTCCGGATCCCAGTCCTTCACTATCACTTATAAACCACGTGGATCCAGCTAGTCCAGGACCTATTTCAGTTCCGGGGTTCAGTCTGAAAGAGTGTCCTGCTACTCCAGAAGCACCAAGAACTCCCAAAGCAGAGAATGTTCCTGAGTCCCAAGAAGTGGTGTTGCGTCGGTAAGAACTATTATACTGCCTTCTTCAGTAAAGTTCCAATTGCATCAAAACCTGCTTTGGATTCTCATTTAAAAAATGCAGTTTCTGGGTTGGTTCTCGGCAGTGCCCTACACCAAACAACCACATCCTGGCGTCACGAACACTAGGTGTTAACAACATCTTGCCCCAGGGGTTAATACTATTTGGCCCCACCACCTACACTGCTACACCTCGGGGACCCGCCATACACTGTGGGTCACCATATGATCTTAAGTGCCTATGTTATGTAGTGTAATGTACATATATTGTTACATGCCTAATGTTGCTATGTGTTGTAATTAGGGAAGGTACCAGTGAACATATGACCTACAGGGTGACCTATGGGACCCCTCCAGGGTCTCCCCCATATAAGCCCTGGGTAAAGCTGTCTCTCTCTGAGTCTTTGCTGAGCTACAGTCAGGTCAAGTCCTGAGAGAGTGTCTTGTGTCCTAAGAAGCCCAAAGTCTACCTCACCGCCACGGAACCACAAGTCTACTGCCCCACAGGTGAAAGTCAAAACCTGGTAAGCTACAAATGGGTTGAAGTCTGTCATAGTCAGTCTCAGTCAAGTCAGTCCAAGTCAAGTCTGTCTCAAGTCACCGTGGCCCTGCTTCAAATTGTCCAAGTCCACTATAAGTCCCAGCAAGCCCTGTGTTTTCTGAAGTCACTGGTCACCTTCTATGTGCCTATCCAAGCTGTATAGAGTGTTACATCTGTCTGACTTGGTGTCGGAGTCATTATTTCCCCCCCGTGCCTAGCGGTTTACCTTTGGATGGTGTAGAGGATAAATCACTAATACAAGGGGTAATTCCATCTGCCCCTAGGGTAATTCCACATGCCCTCATCACATCCTCACCACATTATTATCTACATTATATAAAAAATTTTTTTTTTCAAATGACAGGTACACTTTAACCCCTTTCCTAGGACATATGCATACGTCCCACCACCCGACACATTCATGCACTGGGACATATGCATACGTCCTAGCGATCTCCTGCACTACCGCGGGCAGCACAGGGGATCGGCAGCGGGACCCGGCTGTCAATCACAGCCAGAGTCCCTTCACAGCTGCCGGGACCGTGATCGTGCCGGCCCCGGCAGCATTAACGCCATAGATGCCGTGATCAATCCTGATCACGCATCTATAGTGTTGACAGCATGCTCCCCCTGTTCATTAACAGTGGCGCCGCGATACGATTTCAGATCATGACCTCCTGTCTGCCTGTTTTGGAAGCCTGTGAGATCCAGCCACAGGCTGGATAACTATAATGTAAATTATCCTGTACGGTGAACGCTGTAAAAAAACATAATAAAAAAAAAGCGCAAAATTTGCCAATTTTGGTACAAATAGCAGAATAAAAAAGATCAAAAGGTAGCAGGTATCACAAAAATAATACCAATGAAAAGTACAGCTCATTTCGCAAAAAATAAGCCCTTACTCAATGTCGTCGGATGAAAAATAAAAAAGTTACGCTGTTGGAAAATGAATGGCAGAAAAAGAATTTAGCTCAAAAAGGAAAAAGAACATAGAAAGCTATCTAAAATGGGTATCGCCATAATCGTACTGACCCACAGAATAAATATAACAACACTTTTACCACACAGTGTACACTATTAAAAAAAACTGAAATTTTTCAGTTTTTCACTATATTTTGGAGTTTTTCACAAAAAATGCTGCATGTGTCAACAAAAATGCTCCACTTATATAAAGTACAATACGTCACAAAAAAAAAACAATATCAGAATTGCTCCGCTCAGAAAAAGCGTTCTATAGTTATTACCATTTAAAGAGACACATGTCAATTTTTTTTTTTTAAAAGAGCCAGTGGTCAACGTGTTTTTCCGTTTTTGACTTACCCTATTTGTTTTGTTTCATTTCTATTCTTGTTGTTTAGCCTACTCTATTTCCGTTCTTTGTTGTCTTTTTATCCCCCACTTTGTTTTCCTATCTTTGCTTCTATTTCCTGTTTCTTGCTGTGCTGAAAACTACAAATCCCAGCATGCCACATGGTTTGGGGCTGCTTTTTTTTTTTTTTTACGCCCTTTACCCATCCTACTATTTTCCCGGGTTGGCCCCCTTATGTAATATAATCAGCCCTGGTTGGGATACACTGGCATACACACACAAAAGGAACTACGACTCCCAGCATGTGTCATTCAGGAGTCTTCAGTCTGTGGGATAATACCAACATGCTGCCTCTGTAGTCTCCTGGGGGTTGTAGTTCACCACACCTCTATAGGGCATACACCAGTGTTTCCCAACCAGGGTGCCTCCAGGCATTGCAAAACTACTACGACCAGCATGCCCAGACAGCCAAAAGCTGTCCGGGCATGCTGGGAGTTGTAGTTTTGATACAGCTGAAGACACCCTAGTTGGGAAACAATGCACTTTGTTTGTAATATACTGAATAGGCTAGGCCAGTGTTTCCCAATCAGTGTGCCTCCAGCTGTTGCAAAACTACAGCTCCCAGCATGCCCAAAGACTGTCAGAGAATGCTATGAGTTGTAGTTTTACAACAACTGGAGGCACACTGGTTTGGAAACACTGCTGTAACATGATGTGTAAACTGAATAGGCTAGGACAGTGTTTCCCAACCAGTGTGCCTCCAACTGTTGCTAAACTACAACTCCCAGCATGCCCAAAGTCTGTCCAGGCATGCTGGGAGTTGTAGTTTTGCAACAGCTGGAGGCACACTGGTTTGTAAACACTAGCATACACACACTACAGGGAATACAACTCCCAGCATGTGTCATTCAGGAGTCCCCCCCCCCCTTTCACACATTGAAATCATCCCCAGTCCAAATTTATTCCCCTGCAGTCTATACATCCCCAGCCCATGCACTTTGTTATCCTCCCCTTCAGATAACACCCTTATCTTCTCTGTCTTCTTTCAGTGCAGACCTGTGTCCTCAGAAGGCAGAGCAGGGGGAGGGGAGATGAGGAGCTGTGTACGTCCTCTCGCTCTGGATTTTTTCTCTCATGCAGACCTCCGTCCTCCGGGAGGGGGAGATGAGGGGCGTGGCTTATCTCTCATGCAGTTCTGAAAGAACAGAGAGAAAAAAAAAACATGACATATTGTCCACAGTCTAATCCTAACCTGTGGACAACAGTAAGAGATCCACCACAGAACTACAGAACTTCCTGGCCCACAAACAGGTAAGAAAAAAAGACACATGCTACACAAACATATAATACATGTCAATTGCAAAAAACATGAACATTAAAAGAAGATGCAATATAGCCAAAAATCTTAACCACCGGAGTACCCCTTTAAGGGGTTAAAACCTCCATCATCTGCTAATGGTTTTGTATCCCTGCAGTCTGTGATGAGCTGCTTGCCCCACATTGGCTGTTTATGAGGTGAAGACAGTGAGACAATGTGGTAAGTTTCCATTAGATACTACAAATTAACTGTACAGCAGACCCTTCTCTGAATAGTCTATTTAACATTACTACTATATGGATCTGTGTCAGTGGATCTGCAGCAGCCCAGAGGGAGTGCAGGTTGCAGGTTTTTGCATTATTGAGAACTGAGAAATGGTGGCATTCCCTTCATAGTCTAGTTCAGTGTTTCCCAACCAGGGTGCCTCCAGGTGTTTCAAAACTACAACTCCCAGCATGCCCGAACACTCTGAGAGTTGTAGTTTTGCAACATCTGTTGGGCCACAGTTTGAGACCACTGCTCTCGGTTGTATGGTGCTCAAGTAGGACCCCAATCCTTACTGATGCATAGAAATAAACTTGCCACTCAAACGGTGAATTACGCAATATTTATGTGCAATTCATATACACAAAAGTCTGACGTTTCAGTCCTAATGAACTTGGATCAGGACTCCGGATTGCTGCAGAGGTTTCTGTGATCATTGGGATCCTACTTGAGCACCATACAAACTAGAGCAGTGGTCTCAAACTGTGGCCCTCCAAATGTTGCAAAACTTCAACTCCCAGCATGCCCGGACAGCCCCCTTCATATATCTCTATGGGAGAGCTATTTGGCAATCTTCGGCTCTCCCATAGAGATATATAGGCCGGAGGTCATGGCATGTAACTCTGTCAGGGAGCCAGGCTCTGTACAGACAGTCATGGGGGATAGGGAATACGTTTTTCTGTAATGTCGGGCATAAGACTTGTCCTTTAATGGAATACTCCGGGATATGTAAACTAATCCCCTATCCTTAGTTTCAGATTGTGAGGGGTGATCTCCTGTACGGGGCCTCGGCAGTCAGCGGCAAGGGGGCGTGTCCGACCACCGCATGACATGACAGCCGACATGCCCCCTCAATACATCTCTATGGGAGAGCCGGAGCGCTGCATTCAGCAGTCTCCGCTCAAACATAGAGATGTATTGAGGGTGTGTGTTGACTGCCGCATCATGCGGTGGTTGAAACGCGCTATTTCAGCAAAGAGCTGGGTATCTTGTATAGGAGATCGCGGGGGCCCCCAGCGGTCGGACCCCTCGCAATCTGAAACTTATCCCCTATCCTTAGTTTCAGATTGTGAGGGGTCTGACCGATGGGGCCCCTGCGATCCCCCGTATGGGGCCTTGGCAGTCAGCGGCAAGGGGGCGTGTCCGACCACCGCATGACGCGACAGCCGACATGCCCCCTCAATACATCTCTATGGGAGATACGGAGCGCTGCATTCAGTAGTCTCCTCTCTGACATAGAGTGGTATTGAGGGTGAGTGTCGGCTGCCGCATTATGCGGTGGTCGAAACGCGCTATTTCAGCAAAGAGCTGGGGGTCCCGTATGGGAGTTTGCCGGAGGCCCCCAGCGGTCAGACCCCTCGCAATCTGAAATGTATCCCCTATCCTTAGGGTAGGGTAAAAGTATTCATATACCAAGTTCTCCTTTAATATTCTGGTTGGCATCTGTTGATCTTTGGGGAAACAAAGCAAATGTTGTTTTCCGTATTGAGCAGTTATATTTGGAGCGGCGCTTTAGGTCGAACAAACGCGAATAGTTCTGGAATTCCTGCCACAAATAAACATCTCTTTTTATAATGTTGGTGAAGTTGTATAACTTTCATTGGTAATGTGTCGCCGTTTCTGAATCGCAGCTTATTACAAACATGACTGGCAGCAGCACAAGTAAATCTTAGAGGGATTGCCTCCGGAGTGCTCCATAGTGCCTGCATTACTTTAGCTAAAATTGGAGCTTTGAGACTGGAAACACAGCTCAGGAAGCTGAGGGAGGGAACCAGAAACAAGGGGAGGTGGCTGCTCTGGGCTGTGAGGAATGAGGCGACTGTGAGAGCAGACATGGATGAACAAGAACCTGAGCTCTGAGCTCTCAGTTTGGCCACTTGGCCGGACTAGAAATGAATTATTCTACCTCTCAGATGTTTGGAAGAAGGCGCTTGGCACAACCCTAGATAAACCAAAGACAAAGCTGAGGATCCCTGCAAGAAAAGTGTTGAGCCTGGCTTTCAGGAGAACCCAGGGACAAGGAGGAAGACTAAAAAAGCTGCTTTTTGTGTATTTATATTGTTGTACTTTGCTTGACTAGGATGGTCACACTTAAGATGGGACAGAAAAGACTTGGGCTCTCTGCAAATCTTGGGATCAGCTCTGTGTAAGCAGCAAGACAGCAGCAGGGAAGAAGACAGAGGTCCCGGGACAGCAGGAGGAAAGGGGGGTCAGCAAGCAGAGAAAGAGACTGCTGTGTGACTGCCTGTCCCTGCAATGCCCTGGCTGAGTGGTGGCAGGAGGAGAAGGCAACAGCAGTCACAGCAGCAGCATCACCATCAACAGCAGCAATGTCCATCTCAGTGCCCACTGCCTGGCATGAGGGAAAGTTCAGAGCTGCCTTTACCAGCTGGCTGGGAGGAGGCAAGGGACTATGATGGCAGGGTATTTTATATCGATCACAACACCAGACAGACCTCATGGATAGACCCAAGAGACAGGTAAACACTGCCATAACTTATGTGTTGCTATTCAGTGTCCATTTCTGTGCTTGCCCAAATAGGCCTGGCCACTGCCATGTTAATTGTTTTACTTTTTGGCTCCTGGCATCATATGGGAGGCCATGTATACGTTGGAATGTATAAGATACCCAGGCGGTATTCCAGTAGAATCACATATGCAACAATGGGAACTGGAAATGTTTGTATTACTCTGGGAAGGTAGAGAAGTTCTTCCTGGGTTGTTTGTAAATGTTATATGTCCTTAATAATAATATGTAGCAGCAGAGAACAGGCTGGAAGTATTTAGAGCTGAAGAGAAGTTGGCCATATACAGTATCTGGGAAACAATCCTATTGTCACCACAAAAAAGTCCCCATCCTCTGTCTGGTCAATCAATAGATTCTGGAATGGTTGAATTAGGATTCAGGCTGTAGCCACTTGAGCAGATAGCGTCCATTAGTAAAGGGGTTGTCCAGGATTAGAAAAAAGTATGAATGATAAAAACTGGTATTGCCGGTCATTCTCAATCGAGTCAAGTCATGGACAAGAATGGCCTCATTTCTTACCCTGGACAACCCCCTTATTAGACATTATCATTACCATCAGTGGCCAGAAAATGTTATTTCTTGGGCTGTATGTCTTGTGGCCTGGTGCACATTGTGGTTACACGACAAGGCTCTTGTGTACTTTTTATGTAGACTCTATCCATTTGTTGATACTGTAAAGATACTTGTAGAACATATATATACTGCTGTGTTATTATTATTTGTTTTTAACAATGTCGCTATTCATACTCATGTATTTCTTTATTCTGTTTTGAGTAAGTTTTTATAGCATAAAGATTGAAGGGTCATGATACCATGAATTGAATATCGACAGCCGTAGCCATTCCATAGAAACCCTCTCTGAACTAAGGGGCCTGTGCTAACCAATCAGAATTCAGTGATAAAATCGAGTGTGGACTGTGATTGGATGCTAATGGCCGATTATCAAAAGTGTGATAACTGATGGGGGGCTTCCACGATAAAGGGGGCTTCCTGCATCAAAAGGAGAGAAGCAGCTGACTCTTCTATAGAAACCAATCAGAGTTTAGCTTTCACTTTATAGACTGCACTCAAAAACAAAATTAATCGTGGGCCCTGATTGGTTGCTATGAATAGCAAGAACTTTCAGTTTTGATATGTGATGCCCTAAGTGGTTTATAGCTGCTACCGAATACTTATCTGTATATTTGTAGTATCATTCAGTTTATAGGGTTTAAAGAATGGGACCACCTTGCAGCCAACTGTTTTATTGCTAAGATATTAAAGTAGTGTAGATAGTCGTCATTAGAAATTGCTTGCGTTTTGTCATCGGCTCCTATGAAATGCTATGGATCTCCATAGTAACAGACAACAAACAAACCCTGTGTAGTCTGAACCTGCTGACATACTACCTTCCCACAGTAAGAAAGTCTTAAAGACTTGCTTTATTTTACATTTTAAATGCATAAAAACTTGGTAGGGAAGGTGGAAATATCCTGCAAGTATATGTCAACTTAAAGTAAAGTGCATTTAAAGGGGGTTAAAGCTATATTGTTGCTTTTAACTTTTTACCACCTGATCCTCCTAGCTTTTTTTTTTTTTTTACATTTTAAGGTACCATTCTAGGTTCTTGTTTCTCTGAGCCAGAAACTTTATTTCTAAGACTACCTTGTGGCCCACTAAATGTACAGTGAAATATATCCAATATATCCATAGTTATCTTTGTTCACAACTATAAAGCACCATGTTTCAGTGCAATTTTGGGTGGTCTTCTTATAGAGGATTCACTGTACTCATCAACACTGGCATCACATACATGGGCAGGTCAAAACTGTATCTCACAGCATGGTACCGTATATACTCGAGTATAAGCCGACCCGAATATAAGCCGAGGCCCCTAATTTCACCCCAAAAACCCAGGAAAAGTTATTGACTCGACTATAAGCCTAGGGTGGGAAATACATCATCCCCCCCTGTCATCATCCAGACCCCAGTCATCTTTCCCCCCCCCCCCCCTTCATCATCACCGCCTGTCAATCCCTTCATCAGTGGTTTTCAACCTGCGGACCTCCAGAGGTTTCTAAACTACAACTCCCAGCATGCCCGGACAGCCATCGGCTGTCCGGGCATGCTGGGAGTTGTAGTTTAGAAACCTCTGGAGGTCCGCAGGTTGAAGACCACTGCGGCCTTCGTCATCATCCAGACCCCCCCTCCCCACCGGACGGTCCCTGCAGCATAGATGGCCAATGGCTGTCCGGGCATGTTGGGAGTTGTAGTTTTGCAACATCTGGAGGTCCGCAGGTTGAAGACCACTGAGAAGGGATTGACAGGCGGAGAGTTCACTCGAGTATAAGCCGAGGGGGACGTTTTCAGCACGAAAAATCATGCTGAACAACTCGGTTATACTCGAGTATATACGGTACATACACAATGTACTATAAGAAACAGCGCTTGAGCTTGTCATTGTTTATGAAGTCATTGGGGGGTGGAAACTAGTAGGAAGGGTAACATTAGTTGGATTGGAAATGATGGATTGGTAGGGAAATTTTGGGATAAATTACGTGATAAAATATAGTCCTACAAAATCCCTTTAATCATCATCATAGGGTAGTGGTGCCCAAGCACAGTTTCCAGGAACCATCTAATATTTTGAGGCTTGATCAGGGCTTCACAGCAACAAGAAGACCTATACGTTGTACTAATGGGAAGGCAGAATGATGTTTAAAGGTGCTTTGTAGAGATGAGCGAACTTACAGTAAATTCGATTTGTCACGAACTTCTCGGCTCGGCAGTTGATGACTTTTTCTGCATAAATTAGTTCAGCTTTCAGGTGCTAGGAGACTCTTTCCTAGGAATGTATCTACCTTTTCCAGCCCATCGGAGCACCGGAATGCTGAACTAATTTACGCAGTATAAGTCATCAACTGCCGAGCCGAGAAGTTTGTGACGAATCGAATTTACTGTAAGTTTGCTCATCTCTAGTGCTTTGTAAAAGAGAAGACATATCTGAGCCAAATTATGACCTCAGACAAGACTTACAATGGTTTACTTGCCCTGACCCCAAACTGGAATGGCATTATGGGTTCCCTAGGAATGAAAACATTTTCATAAGTTCTCCTGTAATAAGGTTGGGAATCACTGCTCTAAGGTTGGGTTTGCTTAGCTGTCCTGCCTTGATGTGCATGTGTGTTATATTGTGTTAGACCACTTTAGGCTCTATTCAAATTTCATTTTTCGTTGTCGTCCAAAGTATATGAGAATATAAGTCTCTGCTGTATAAGAGTTTTGCTGTAAGGCTGCTGTTTCTTTAATTTTTTACTTTAGTGTATTATAGAACAAGAAAGCCTGTGATAGTATTCTACTGAAAACCAATCCATTTTCCTCTGGAACCGATTTAAAAGGGTATTCCAACTGAAAACACTTCATCAATATAGGGGATGTGTTCAAGTCTGACCACTGGGATTCCCAGCAATTTAGAGAACAGGGACCCGAATCTCATCTCAGAATAAAGCAGTGGGTTGTTTATGTATGCCTAATTGTCCTTAAAGGGGTACTCCGGTGAAAACCTTTTTTCTTTTAAATCAACTGGTGGCAGAAAGTTAAACATATTTGTAAATTACTTCTATTAAATAAATCTTAATCCTTCCAGTACTTATTAGCTGCTGAATGCTACAGAGGAAATTCCTTTCTTTCTGGAACACTGATGGCATCACGACCACAGTGCTCTCTGCTGACATCTCTGTCCATTTTAGCAACCATGCATAGCAGATGTATGCTAAGGGCAGCATGGTGGCTCAGTGGTTAGCACTGCTGCCTTGCAGTGCTGGGGCCTTGGGTTCAAATCCCATTAAGGGCAACAATAAATAAAGAGTTGTTATTATTATAATGACATCAGCAAAGAGCACTGTGCTCGTGATGTCATCAGAGAGAATTCCAAAAAGCAAATCATTTCCTCCGTAGTATTCAGCAGCTAATAAGTACAGGAAGGATTAAGATTTTTTAATAGAAGTCATTTACAAATCTGTTTAACTTTCTGGCACCAGTTGATTTAAAAGAAAAAAGGTTTTCAAGATCACAGGGAGTCTGACCACTAAGACACTTTTCCCTTATCCAATTGATTTAATATCAGTTTAAAGGGGTACTCTGGTGGAATTTTTTTTTTTAAATCAACTGGTACCAGAAAGTTAAACAGATTTGTAAATTACTTCTATTTAAAAATCTTAATCTTTACAGTACTTCTCAGCTGCTGTATACTACAGAGGAAGTTCTTTTCTTTTTGAATTTATTTTCTGTCTGACCACAGTGCTCTCTGCTGACACCTCTGTCCGTGTCAGGAACTGTCCAGAGTAGGAGCAAATCCCCAGAGCAAACTTATCCTGCTCTGGACAGTTCCTGACACAAACAGAGGTGTCAAGAGACCACTGTGATCGGTCTCCTGTTGGAGTTAGTGTTGGTGAAAGTGGGAGGTCACATTTCTCCCTCCCACACAGCAGTCACCCTACCCATTGCAGCACAGCTGAGCTCCCTTCCATGTGTGATGTGCCTAAAACTACAATTCCTTGCAGCCCTGTGAAGAATGATCTCCGCTCCACCCATTGAAGCAGACAGGCTCCTTTTCAACATCTGACTAATGATGTAATGTGTCGGGCCGCACTGCAACCTGGGAAAAGCCTGAGACAACACTCATTTTGTATTCTGCTAAAAATGAACATCGGGGCAAAAATCACATAAGAATTGTGAGGCCAGCCATCAAACACAGACACAGACACTGTATAATTAACTACACTAACTTTACAGCCCCTGTAGCACAGTCAAATAAAATAAAAAATCCTGGAATACACCTTAAACTGCAAAAGAGTTGGAGCTATGCTAATTTGATTCAAAGGGGAAGATTGTTGCCATTTAGGGAGCATTTTGGGAAGAGGAAAAAATACTCTTTAGCACTTAAGCACTTTTAGTACCAGACGGCAGATGACCAAATATTGAATTGACAGTTTTTTTTTATTTTAATAATTTTTTTTATATTAAAGGAGTACTCCGGTGGTTAATTTTTTTGACTATATGGCATCTTCTTTGTAAGTTTTTTTTTTTTGCAATATACATGTGTTATATGTTTTGGCAGCATGTGTGTGTTTTCTTACCTGTTTGTTGGGCAGGAAGTTCTGTAGTTCAGAGGGTTTTCTTTTACTGTTGTCCACAGCTGCCATGTTCTGAGCCTGCTGTAGACAAGATGTCCTAGCTTTTTTTTTCTCTGTCTGCATGAGAGAAATAAGCCCTGCCCCCTCATCTCCACCCTCCAGGAGGTCTGTATGAGAAGCCTGAGTACACAGCTCCTCCCCTCCCCCTGCTCTGTCTTCTGAGGACGCAGGTCTGCACAGGAGAAGCCTGAGTACACAGCTCCTCACCTCCCCTCCCCCTGCTCTGTCTTCTGAGGACGCAGGTCTGCACAGGAGAAGACAGAGAAGATAAGAGGAGGATCTGAAGGGGAGGATAACAAAGTGCACGGGCTGGGGATGTACAGACTGCAGAGGAATAAATCTCATACATGCTGAATGACACATGCTGGGAGTTGTAGTCCCTGTTATGTGTGTGTATGCTAGTGTTTACAAACCAGTGTACCTCCAGCTGTTGTAAAACTACAACTCCTAGCATGCCCAAAGACTGTCAGGGCATGCTGAGAGTTGTAGTTTTGCAACACCTGGAGGCACCCTGGTTGGGAAACACTGGTGTATGCCCTATAGAGGTGTGGTGAACTACAACCCCCAGGAGACTACAGAGGCAGCATGCTGGTGTTATACTGAGGACTCCTGAATGACACATGCTGGGAGTTGTAGTCCCTTTTGTGTGTGTATGCCAGTGTATCCCAACCAGGGCTGATTATATAAGTGTGCTGTGTATAAGGGGGCCAACCCGGGAAAATAGTGGGATGGGTAAAGGGCTGAACAAACAAACAAAAAAAAAGGAGCCGCCCCAAACCAGCAAGGCATGTGGCATGCTGGGATTTGTAGTTTTCAGCACAGCAAGAAACAGGAAATAGAAGCAAAGATAGGAAAACAAAGTGGGGGATAAAAAGACAACAAAGCACGGAAATAGAGTAGGCTAAACAAAACAAATAGGGTAAGTCAAAAACAGAAAAACACGTTGACCACAGGAGTACCCCTTTAAGTTACATTAAAAGATTGGGGGAGATTCAGTAATTCTGTATAATATTTAGACAGCGTAAACTTAAACCAAGCAGTCTGAGAATGTGCCAGATTTATCACAGTCTCACATTGGCTCACATTGTATGATAAATATGATGTATGTTGCTAGACACGTTGGAGGCTTTTCTCTGCATTTACACTACCTAATAGTTGGCCCAATTTTGGAGTATAGTGTTACAGTTTTAGCCCCATTCCCATTTTGCCAAGCCATGCCCCTATCATCTCAGTCATTCTTACCCCAAAAATGTTTAAAACATAGTAAATCAATAGAACACAAAAAATCAACAGAATATATAAAAATATTAGTCTTTGAATGCAGTGACACTAGAATAATTTTTTTAACAAAAGCAGCAAAACCTGTCCATATTTGATGTCGCCATAATCATACCATTCCCTAGAATAAAAGTAACTTGTTAAGATGCAAAAACCGATACAAAGACGGGCACCATCTGACACCATATAGGTATGTACTGGGTACAAACAGTTGCTAAAACATGATACAAAGGAACTAAAGAAAAAAGCCAGCAACCAAAAAGATGCACACTATGAGTAAAAAATGTAGGACTGTACAAATAACTTTATTGATGACACATATTGCCGCTACCAAAAAAGGAGAGTATACAACCAATTAAAAACATTTAAAACCATATCATACTGGCGGAGGGATGTAGTCCTTCTACGCCCCCCACACACAAAGGGAAACAAATAACCCCTGACGACAAATGGAAGCAGTCCCAAACCACAATACACAAATCAAATTAGGAAATATGGGTTACTATAGCAAATAAATAGTATAAATATCCACAATAACAAAGAATAAATACCCCCTATAAATGATGCCAATTCTAGACCAATAGTGTAAAAAGTGCAAAGGTGTAAATAAATATAAGTACTGAATAATACTAGTCTGTGTCTGTAAAGTAGTTACCGCTCAGGAACCCAAATATGTAGCTGTGAATGTCGGGACTGCCTACATCCCTGTGTGGGGGAGAAAAGACCCCACGCGTTCCGCCTCCTCCTTCCTCAGAACTCCTTAGTCCTTTGTAAGATGCAAAAACCCTGACAGAATTGTGTTTTTTACATTCCACCAAGGAAGAGTTATTAAAAGATAAAAAGCATATATATATATATATATATATATATATATATATATATATTGCCACTGAAACATACACTTATCCGACAAAAAGAAACTCCACATAGATCTACACTCAGGGCTCAAGTCCCGCAGGAACGTGTGGGAACTGAGTTCCTGCACTTTTTCCACAGCAGGGATATTGTTCCCATTAGCAGGACCAGCCCTTGAATGGGAAACTTGGGTGAGTTACCACACTTTTTTTCCCCCAGGACTTGACCACTGTCTACACTGACTTAAATTGTATGGCTTCTAAAGTGACAATACAAACATAAAGAAAAACCAAACAAAAAACTAACACTTGGTCCTTAAAGGGGTACTCCGCCCCTAGACATCTTATCCCCTATCCAAAGGATAGGGGATAAGATGTCAGATCGCCGGGGTCCCGCTGCTGGGGACCCCCTGGATCTACCATGCAGCACCCACCTGACAGCTCCCATAGACTTGCATTGAGGGGCGGGGTGTGACGTCACACGGAGGCGGAGTCGTGATGTCGTGATCTTCCGTCACGGTGGTCGAGATGGACTCAGCCTGAGGACCTCCAACGGTTCCGGTAGCCGCTACAGGTGGGTGCTGCATGGTAGATCCAGGGGGTCCCCAGCAGCGAGACCCCGGCGATCTGACATCTTATCCCCTATCCTTTGGATAGGGGATAAGATGTCTAGGGGCGGAGTACCCCTTTAAATTGGTTGTGGGCTGAACTAGTTAACTAATGTTCCCAGGCTGTTTAATAAAAAGGAAAAAAGCTTTTTGCTCCCTCGTAGCCTCTTGTATTGAGGCCAGTCTCACCCTCTGCAGCACTTCAGGGAACTACATACACTATGTCTCCTCACCACTCTGCAAATCACTGACTGTGGCGGACTTCGCTGCAGCCATTGATTGGCTAATAGGTGTGTCACAATGCGTCTGCAGCTCCATGAAGTCCTGTGGTGCCAATACCAGAGGCTACGAGGGAGTCAGGAAGGTGAGTAGAAGCTTTTTTATTTTTTTATGTAGCCTAGGCTCATAGGTTAAATAAAATTTGGCTGTCCAGGTATGGTGAAAGTTGTAGGTTTGCAACAGCTGGAGGCTCACAGGTTAGGAAACACTGCTATATGGTAACAAAATATGTGCAAACTCTGTACAGACTTATCCTGCAGTCATTTTGGCATCCATTTTATTTTAATTTTTTTAGCTTGCCATGTTGGGCTATTTTTACAGTACATTCTTAATGCCATTATACTGTATACGAAAAAGCGTAAACAGTTAAAATGTATACCCCTTTTTTTTATGATGTTACCTAGATATATCTTGGAGCATATTCTCTTGGATGGACTCTGCCTAGAAGTATGTTCACATGTGTGGTTGTTTAGAGAGTTCCCTGCACGGGTTTTATGCTGCAGATGATTTTCTGCAGCTGGTTTTCCACAGTGGAAAATCCCTAGCAGACTATGTTGACTTCAATTTTCAGCTGCAGAAAATTCTTCCACGACTAAACATTCACTCATGTGAACATACCCTTAGGCTGGGTTCACACGGGTGAAAATGTGTGAAATGTCAAATTCCGCACATTTGAATTATCCGGCGGGTGCTAGGACCTCTTAAGAATGTGCCATCTTATAGAGGGCAATGCATTTCCAAGTGAAATCCGCATATTCTTTCTGTGGACACCAGAATCAGGATTTTCCGCTGTGTGCACAATGCAGCAGAATCCCATTGAAATCAATGGGACTCTGCTGCAGCGTAATGTCTGTGCAGAATTCACATTCTATCGTGTGAACATGGCCTTAATAAGAAGTATAGGACATATGGAAGGGAGTGTCCTGGATTGAAGCTCTGAAAAACTCTGTTCTGTAAATTATAGGATGATTGAATCTAATCATTTAGCACTCACTTAAAGGGGTACTCCGGTGAAAACCTTTTTTCTTTTAAATCAACTGGTGGCAGAAAGTTAAACATATTTGTAAATTACTTCTATAAAAAAAAATCTTAATCCTTCCAGTACTTATTAGCTGCTGAATGCTACAGAGGAAATTTCTTTCTTTTTGGAACACTGATGACATCATGAGCACAGTGCTCTCTGCTGACATCTCTGTCCATTTTTAGAAACCATGCATAGCAGATGTATGGTAAGGGTAGCATGGTGGCTCAGTGGTTAGCACTGCTGCCTTGCAGTGCTGGGGACTTGGGTTCAAATCCCACTACGGACAACAATAAATAAAGCGTTATTATTATAATAACATCAGCAGAGAGAACTGTGCTCGTGATGTCATCAGAGAGCATTCCAAAAAGAAAAGAATTTCCTCTGTAGTATTCAGCATCTAATAAGTACAGGAAGGATTAAGATTTTTTAATGGAAGTAATTTACAAATATGTTTAACTTTCTGGCACCAGTTGATTTAAAAGAAAAAAGGTTTTCACCGGAGTACCCCTTTAATTTATTTATAATACTGTATGTTCATTTTCTATTGTTGTTTTGTTTATTAAGGTATAAATGATATCTCTTAAAGATCTAATTCTTCCTCCCTTTCCCCTCTTCTTCTCAGATGTATCAGTTCAGCATTTTGCTTTGTGGAGGTGCCCCAAGGAATTTAGCTATTTTTTCCTATTCTGCTTCCTCCACCCTTCCTTTTTCTTCTTTCTTTGATATCATTGGTTAGAGACAGAGAAAAAAAACCTATATAGTACTACAGAGCGGATATCATGAAGTCATTGTTATTTGTTTTGATTTGTTCTAGAAATGTCTTCAGTTGTCCCATTCTAATTCTGGCTTGCAGATATCATCCTGCAGAAACAACCCCATTTAGATGCAGGAAAGGATGAGTCTGCCTCGTGTAAACATACCCTAATGTCGCATGTAAAAACCTGGAAAATGACATTTGTAATCAGATTGGTGGCCATAGGCAACACTTACACAATGGAGCAAATTTACTCCGGCAAATGTGCCAAAATTCTAGTGCAATTGGTGCAAAATAAAAAAAACAAAAAAATTCTGTTTTATACATTTTTCACAAGAAACTTCCCAACACTAAGCTTCCCTTCCAAACACTGTGTGGTTTATTGTAAAGAGGTGTGTCTTAGTAAAAAGGAGGCGTGGCTTACGTGTCTAAGGCAGACTGTACAAGTAGAGTGCTGACAAGCAGCAGAAGTCCTCTGACCACCGTATTAACTGATCATTGCTCTGTGGGGGGTGAAATGAAAGCCCCCAAACCCGTGGACACCTGTCATTTTTATCTTTTCAATGCTGTGATCGGCTGCTGGCGTAACTTACCAGGTATTAACTGCACTCAACTCGCGAGTGTGCTTCATACACACAGAGCATTTACAGGGTGTACATGCATGTCATGCATTAAGGGGTTAAAGTGGACCTTAAAGGGGCACTCCACCCCTAGACATCGTATCCCCTATCCAATGGAAAGGGGATAAGATGTCTGATCGCAGGGGTCCCACCGCTGGGGACTCCCGTGATGTCTCCTGCTGGATCCCCGTACATCAGCAGCCTGGAGGTATGTTTTCTCCGTGGCTAATGACAGGTGATACAGGGGACAGGCTATCGTGACATCACAGCCCCGCCACCTTGTGATGTCCCGCCCCATCAATGCAAGTCAATGGAAGGGGCGTGGTGGCCATCATGCCCCCTCCCATAGGCTTGCATTGAGGGGGCGGGGCGTGACCGTGACGTCACAATACCCCATTCCCTATATCGCCCGTCATTAGCCACAGAGCAAACATAGCTTCAGGCTGCTGATGTACGGTGGTGCAGCAGGAGAGGACCCCCGTGACCAGACATAAGATCTCTAGGGGCGGAGTACCCCTTTAAAGCTGTATAGGGTTTTTGACCCTGGATCCATACATAAATTTCATTAGTTAATTAACCAAGATACCATAGTTTAAAAGGTATGTAAAATAGGCTTTGGAGCCATGCTCCCTGCCCCCCCTCTCCCCGCCCCCTCAGCTTATAGATTAAAAAGGAAAGGAAGGTTTACAGTACAGCCTAGTGGTTGTCAATCAGGTAGAGGAGGTGACCTGTGCACAGAGGGAGTGACTAAATGATGAGGGGGTAAGGGGCTCCCAAACCTAATTTGCATATATTTTTTAAAGGGACTCTCTCATCAATCAGATTTTACCATATATAACGCATGGCAGCATGATATATATATATATAGTAAACTCTTCTTCCTCACCATCCCCGGGAGATGTTTCATCCTGCAGGGATGGTTAGGATATGAAGTTAGAAAGTGTTCCATGCTGGCCCAGTAAGTAGTCCTCTGGGTGGGGAGCTATACTCACCTAGTCCCATCTTCTCTGGCTGTAATCACGCCCCACATGTGATTGACAGCCTGGCCATGTCATCACTCTGCTCTATCTGTGATGAGGACTATCAATCATGGCGAGGGGGGGAAGATTACAGCCAGAGCAGCAGGACTACTGGGCTGGCAGGGAACACTATCTAACTTTTTATCCTCACCATCTTTGCTGACAGGAACGTCTCCTGGATAAGGAAGAAAATTTTACAATATATGACATGTTGATGGGGTTCTGTAATGTTCGGGGCCCTGATATCACTAAAGCTCTGCGCACTGAGCACTTCCTGGGCCCTGGAGCTGTCAGCAGTTTTGATGGTTTGCAATTGCAATATTGTTTGTTGTTTGCATTCTTTAATGCCATGCTTTTTTTTATATATTGGATTTACCTGTATAGGGAAATTGCAGCATGTCTTGACACAACTCACAATTATACAATTCCGATGTAACAAAAATGCTACTTCTTAAATCCCATTTCATTGGTAGGAAATATCTTTAAGAATTAAAATTCAAGCATTTGTATGCATTAAAACATCAGGGGGAACTTATCAAGGGTGGTGCAGGTGAGTGTCTTTTTACCCCATTAATTTGTGTGGTGTAAACTGTGTATGTGCACCAAATGTATTACATGGTGCAGGGCATGTAATAAAATATGGTGGCAGTACACATTTTTTACTTCAATACTCCACTTTGTATGGTGCTTCCTTTGCCACTTTTTGTTCGAAATTTTAACCCGTGCAACAAATGTGCGACTTTTCAAAAATGCCTTTCACTGTCAGTAACGGAATCAAGGTCTGGGCTGGTGTAGATTTGCGACAAATTGAGGGCTTTGCGACAAATTGTGTGATAAATCTCACATAATACACCCTGTTCCATTTTCAAGCAATATGGGGAAGAAAAAGGATCTCTCTGCTGCCGAAAAGAGTGAAATAGTTCAATGCCTTGGACAAGGTATGAAAACATATTTCATGAACACTTAAAGGGGTATTCCAGGCAAAAACTTTTTTATATATATCAACTGGCTCCAGAAAGTTAAACAGATTTGTAAATTACTTCTATTAAAAAATCTTAATCCTTTCAGTACTTATGAGCTTCTGAAGTTAAGGTTGTTCTTTTCTGTCTAAGTGCTCTCTGATGATGCCTGTCTCGGGAAACGCCCAGTTTAGAAGAAGTTTGCTATGGGGATTTGCTTCTAAACTGGGTGTTTCCCGAGACAGGTGTCATCAGAGAGGACTTAGACAGAAAATAACAACCTTAACTTCAGAAGCTCATAAGTACTGAAAGGATTAAGATTTTTTAATAGAAGTAATTTACAAATCTGTTTAAAGGGGTTCTTCTGTGCTTACACATCTTATCCCCTATCCAAAGGATAGGTGATAAGATGCCTGATCGCGGGAGTCCCGCTGCTGGGGACCCCCGGAATCATGCACGCGGCACCCCATTTGTAATCAGTCCCCGGAGTGTGTTCGCTGATTACCGACGACCACAAGGCCGGCAGAGTGTGATGTCACGCCTCCGCCCCCGTGTGATGTCACACTCTGCCCCTCAATGCAAGCCTATGGGAGGGGGCATGACAGCAATCACGCCCCCTCCCATACACTTGCATTGAGGGGCGGAGCGTGACGTCACACGGGGGCAGAGGTAATCATACCGGAACGAACACGCTCCGGGGACTGATTACAAACGGGGTGCCGCGTGCATGATCCCGGGGGTCCCCAGCTGCGGGACTCCCGCTATCAGGCGTCTTATCCCCTTTTTTTTTGGATAGTTGATAAGATGTGTAAGCACCGGAAAACCCCTTTAACTTTCTGGAGCCAGTTGATATATAAACAAAAGTTTTTTCCTGGATAACCCCTTTAAGCTTGATCATCGCACTATTAAGAGATTTTTGATTGATTCAGAGCACAGACGGGTTTGTGCAGATAAAGGCACATTGAGGAAGATTTCTGCCAGATCCATGCATCGGATCAAGAGAACAGCTGCTAAAATACCATTACATAGCAGCAAACAGATATTTGAACCTGCTGGTGCCTCTGGAGTCCACACGGACATCAAGGTGTAGAGTCCTCCAGAGTCTTGCAACTGTGCATAAACCTTCTATTCGGCCACCTCTAACTAATTCTCACAAGCAGAAATGGCTGCATTGGGCAGAGAAATACATGAAGACAAATTTTCAAAAAGTCCTGTTCACTGATGAGTGCCGTGCAAACCTGGATGGTCCAGATGGATGTGGGTGGTTGGTGGAGGCCACCCTGTTCCAACAAGGCTGCGATGTCAGCAAGGCAGGGGTGGAGTCATGTTTTGGGCCGGAATCATGGTAAGAGAGCTGGTTGGCCCCTTTAGGGTCCCCAAAGGTGTAAACAGGACCTCTGCAAAGTATGTGGAGTTTCTGACTGACCACTTTCTTCCCTGGTACAGAAGGAAGAACTATGCTTTCCGTAATAAAATCATCTTCATGCATGACAATGCACCATCCCATGCTGCAAAGAATACCTCTGCATCAATGGCTGCTATGGGGATAAAAGGAGAGAAAGTCATGGTGTGGCCTCCATCCTCCCCTGACCTTAATCCTATTAAGAACCTTTGGAGCATCCTCAAGCAAAAGATCTATGAGGGTGTGAGGAAGTTTACATCTAAACAGCACCTCTGGGAGGCTATTCTGACATGCAAACAAATTCAAGCAGAAACTGTCCAAAAACTCAAAAGTTCAGTGGATGCAAGACTTGTAAAGCTGCTAAAAAATAAGGGGTTGTCAGGGTCCGGATAGGAATGCAGTGAGGATACTGGTGGTGATTCCTCTGTGTCAGTGGGGTGATGACGTGGGCCGTACCAGGGGAACGGAGTCTAAGGGGTTACTGGTTTTCACAAGAGCCTGCCGCAAAGCGGGATGGACTTGCAGCAGCAGGTGACCCCCAGGTCGTTCCACCCGATAGCGACTCAACCCCAGCTGATGGCTGAGACAGGCGCGGTACAAGGGACAAGGCAAGAGCAAGGTCGGACGTAGCAGAAGGTCAGGGCAGGCAGCAAGGATCGTAGTCAGGGGCAACAGCAGAGGGTCTGGAACACTGGCTTGGAACATACACAAAACGCTTTCACTGGCACTGAGGCAACAAGATCCGGCGATACCAGGAAGGGGAAGTGGGTTTTTATAATGAGGACACAGGTGTATGTACTGATTGGGCCAGGCGCCAATCAATGGCGCACTGGCCCTATAAATCTCAGAGAGCCGGCGCGCGCGGCCCCGCTCCCTAGGGCGCGCTGGGTACCTCTGAGCAGACGGAGGATGGGACAGGTGAGGGGATTGGGATGCAAGCCGCGGGCGGGCGCGTCCCGCTACGCGGGTCGCATCCCCGCCGGTGACACTAATGCAGCACTCCCGGTCAGCGGGTCTGACCAGGGTGCTGCATGGAGATGAACGCCGCGAGCGCTCCGGGGAGGAGCAGGGACCCGGAGCACTCGGGGTGACAGGGGTCCTATGTTAAAATGTAACGTAACCGTTTAAAATGTTTAAAAAGTTAAAATGTTGTTAAAAGTTTGATTTAAATAGTTTTTGATTTTAGTAAATATGCTGCAAACACAACAAATGACAATTTTCAGTTCTTTACAACCTATAAAGTGTTTTGAAACTTAATTGTGTAATAATTTGGAACAGTGCATTGTAAGTTTTTTATGTTTAAAAAACAATATTGTTGTCATTAGGAGGTTTGTTCAATAAAATTTGAAATGTACTCTTAATAGTTGATAACCTGGGAATTATGCTGACTGTTATTTACATCAATTATTTAGGTAAATGAGAAAAATATAATTTGCATAATAATTTGGAACAGGGTGTACATTCCTGACCATTGCAAAATGTTAAAAGAGATCTGTGGTGTATAACACTTATTCCCTATCAGCAGGATAGGGGATAAGTGTCTGATTGTGGAGGGTCCGAACGCTGGGACCCCCACAATCTCCTGTACAGGGCCCCGGCCCTGCCACGGCTCTCCAGTGCAGGGGGCATGTTGGCCGCAGCATCACACCGCGACTGACACACCCTCTCCATTTATCTCTATGGGAGAGGTGGAGACACAACGAACCATGGTGTAACACTTGCCTTACATTTTTGGTTTTGTTCATCTATTTGTAATGCATTTTTTTTTTTTTTCACCAAAACCAGGTATGGATTAAACCTGCAGAGAAAGTATCTCAAAACTTAAGCAAAACATGAATGTCTAAGATCACCCTAAGAATCTTTGCTTCCTAGTGAGCGGTATTGCCTTGTTAGCTTTGTATTGTGTTGGATATGGAATCTTTCGAGTTGAGTTTTTTTCTATAGCAAACTCTGATAGCTGCAGAAACATCAGCCAGTTGGCAGTATAGATGGTTCCAAAATTATCATGATCCCACTCAAAATGGAGAGTATCATTAAACGCAGTCAGACTGTCTGTAATGCAAAAGTAGACACACAGCAGAATGAATATGTTGAAATAGAACTTTGGCAACAAAATCTAAGCAATCTAACTCTTAGATAACAATCCAGTCCGTCTCCATATTATTAGAGCAGCCTGCGCCAAGTGGCATTACTGGTAAGCATCATTTTGTTTGGCTACTGTTGTCAAACAAGGATTATCTTCATATGGACTATAGAGCATATACTGTTGTTAGGCTCGGTTCACACTTTGTTATTGACTTTTGTCCAATGTATACATTGGTTGTATAACTTTGTTGGAAGGCTGCATGAAAAAGTATAGAATAATAGGATGATATACTAAAACAGTCCACTATACCAAAAATGATATGTTGATGCATATGACGACAAATTTGTTGCAGAAATATTTGTGACTTAAAATCATTTTCCTTTATGTGAACAGCATTGTTGCACATGTACCTTAACTCTCTGTTGTGACAGATTTCTGTAGCAATCATATGTGCATCAGAAATCCACTACATGTGGGCATAACTTAAATGGATTTATTTCACTACAGTAGTAGTACCAGTAGTCCAGTAGAACTAGTACCACCAGTCACCAGAAGTAATGCATGGAGACTATACTGCTTCCTATTACTGAGCTGTTTGGTCTCCTGTGCTCCTGTACATATGGCTTGAGATGAAGCATGTTAAATTTGTATTGTATCGGAAAAAATCTTTCCTTTCTTCTGTATGAAATTGGAAAAATATAGAGGAACGTTACATCCCAATGCACTTGAATTGAAGCCCTTCTTCAGCCTTCGTAAAGGCTTTAACGGCAGGGTCACACGGGGTGCTTATGCAGTGTATTTTATGTTACGGTGCGCCAACAGCAGTCACATATTTGGCCGGGTAGCTCTGTGTATCCACTCGTGGTGGATTTCTAAAGTGGGAAATTTGCCACTACGAGCGGACACACATGCACTGACTGCAGTCAGTGCATCCACAGCTTGAAATACTCTGCGAATGTGCCTCGTGTTACCCTGCCTTTTAAAGGGGTATTCCGGCTTTATATATCTTGTCCCCTATCAAAAGGATAGGGGATAAGATCTATGATCGCAGGGGTCCCGCTGCTGGGGACCTCTGCGATTTTGGTGCAGCCCCCGGCATTCTGTGCCGGGGGCTGCCTCCGAGACAGGGACGTGATGTCAAGGCCACGACCCCTAGTGACGTCACGCCCCTCCGATAGGCATGAATGGAGGGGCGTGATGTGACGTCACTAAGGGGCATATCTGTGATATCACGTCCCCGTCTCGTAGGCAGCGCCCAGCACAGAATGCCTGGGGCTGCACCGAGATTGCGGATGTCCCCAGCAGCGAGACCCCTGTGATCGTACATCTTATCCCCTATCCTTTGGATAGAAGATAAGATGTATAAAGCCAGAATACCCTTTTAAGGGGTATTCTCATCTCAATTAACATAGTTTAACTTTTATGGCATGGCAAGTTAAGTAATTTTGCAAATGCATTTGTTTAACAAATAATTTAGCCTTCTCATATTCATGCTCCTTTCCTCCGCTTGTGTGTCTGTGTACATATATGTGTGTGTGTGTGTGTATCTCATATATATATATATATATATATATATATATATATATATATATACACATACTTGACATTTCATTGCCTTGGTTAGGCTTGGTCAGGCTGGTGTATGTGTCTATATAGAGACTTTATATATATAGACCATATCTATACATACTAGCCTGACTAACCAGACCCCCCCCCCCACAGTCTTTATTTAAAAAACAAACAAAAAAAAACGGAATCTTAAAAAAAAAATGCATTTGTATCCTATTTGGCATGGAATGTTGTAAAAATAAAAATTAGGGTACTGAATATCTGTCCCGATTCTCCACAGCTTCCATTCTCCACTGCTTTTGGCCACTTCCTGATTCCCGCCGGAACTGCTTGCTCAACCAAACACTGTCTGAGGTGAGTCACTGCTTCCTCCGAAGCAGTTAAGAGCGGCAGGGACTGGGAGCTGGTGAAGCTAAGCTTACGCCATTGGAATACCCTTTTAAGCTTCACATACGGGCTCTTAATCAGCCCATATTAGAGGTTTGAAATGCATTCAATGTAGCAATGTTTTCCCAGTGCAGGATAAATTTAAGGAATACTGTAGTGGAATATGATTTATCCCCTATCGAAGGATAGGGGATAAGTTATAGATCGCAGAGGGAAAGTCGTGGGGACAGGATCCCAGGACTTCAAGCTGGCGGAGTCTTCCAGCTGCCATCGCCTTCAATCACCGGCGATCTATGGGCATCGCCGACTTGGTCTTTATGCCTGACAGCCAGGGCTGCGAATACTTTGGCGGCAGCCGCTGCCACTTGTTGTGGACTCGCCTTTCTCAAGCTCACACACTGCTCTTCCTCCGCCATCTTAACAGCTCTCATCACACGAGGTAAAGTTGGTGGGTGGAGTCCTGCAGTTTACTTTATAGCAGGTTCCCCCAAAATGGCCACCAACAGGAAGTGCAGCCTCTTCAGCCATCCCCTGTGCAACAAGGGGGGGGATGGTCCTTTGAGTTCCACTTTGGCTTTGGCACAGCAACCTGGTTCCTGCACCTAGGGGCGGGGTGTTTTTTCTGGCAGGAATTCTTTGCACACTTTCTGGATGAACCCCTCCTGGGGCAGACTGGAATTTGTTGCACAGCATGAATTCTATGAGCTGCTTACACATGCGGTCTGACTTGAAGTACACAGTCTCTGGTCACAACTTTCACACACTGTATGCCCCTTACTAAAGTGCTCCCCCTCTATTTCAGCAGTGCTGGTCGGCACAAGCAAAGTCCCATACAGTAATTCTGGCGCACAATCTTTATGTTGCTGATGCATGATGAAAAAATGATGTGTACCGTACCATGCTACACATCCCTTCACAAGGGCACTGTGTTGGGAAATGTAAACCTATTTCATTTTATTGTATTTTCATACATTTATATTGTATATGAAGCACGGTCCACATCATTTTTTCATCATGCATCAGAAACATTAAGTTGACTGGTGACGTCTTTGAGGCTTGGACTATTGTGGTATTTATTTTTATACGTATTTTAACTCCTTTTGGGTGTAGGCTTTTGTCCAATATAGCCTCAGATTTAGTTTAGTCGTGAGCTGCCCACCTTTTTCTTTTTATTCCTCTTTCAATATAGAAACTATAATTAGCCTATCAGTGGGCCGAACAATGGTGCTGCACGTCTGCCTGAGGAAGTCCGAAGCCACAGGACAGACTTTGGTGCTGGGACACCCTATATATATGTATATATATATATATATATATATATATATATATATATATATATTACTAGAAACTGGTGTATATACCACCAAAGATAAAGGTTAGGTCTCCCGATGTATTAATACAAAATCAAAAAAACGGGAACCTTGCTATAAAACTTCACTTTTAATAGTCCTCTTTAAACGAAAAGAAAATATTATTTTTGTAAAAATGACAGTATTCTTATATAGATTTTTTGACCGCCACCATTTGTTTTAATGCTTGGCAATTTTGTCAGCGTCACACTTTAGTTCATCACACATGGTTACAGCTGCCATTAATCCAGCATAACTCATATATAAGTTCTCATATGTGCTGCAATATTACAAACAAGAAAAAAAAGAACACGTCTGTCCATTTTTCATATCACAGCATCAACTAGCATCCATATCTGTTTTTTTTCTCTTTTTTCCGGGCATTGGTTGTAGGAATACACTATTAAAGGGATTGCAAAAAATAGGAAAAATAAAAAAGCTGAAAAAACACAAGTGCACCAAAGCCAAAGTCCTATTCATGATTAGCACACATTATTTGTAAATATATGCCTGAGATCTTTTCGGTCACCATGTACACAGAGATGAATTGCAACACTTTGACGTTATTCATGGGAAACCAGATTCTTAGTCAGTCAATATATATATATATATATATATATATATATATATATATATACAGTCCATATAAAGCAGCACATCCAGTTTAGGGTGAGGTGGGTGCAGGCACAGTTGAACCTCGGTGCTCTGGTTCCTCTTGATAGTTTAAAGTATGACGGCAGCACACCAAAGTAGTGAATCAATAAAGTGTTACTTTATTCCAGGGATATAGAGACAACGTTTCACTTGAAAATGGCGGTGAGAGACCGCTGAAACGTTGTCTCTATATCCCTGGAATAAAGTAACACTTTATTGATTCACTACTTTGGTGTGCTGCCGTCATACTTTAAACTATATATATATATATATATATATATATATATATATATATATATATATAACTCAACGTGTGTATGTGTGTGTGTATGTATGTGTGTGTGTATGTATGTGTGTGTGTGTGTATGTATGTGTGTGTGTGTGTGTGTGTGTGTGTGTGTGTGTATGTATGTGTGTGTATGTGTGTGTGTATGTATGTGTGTGTGTGTGTGTGTGTGTATGTGTGTGTGTGTATGTATGTGTGTATGTATGTGTATGTGTGTGTATGTATGTGTATGTGTGTATGTTCCAGCACCACTTCCAAACGACTAAAGATATTAACATAAAACTTGGCACACATTCTATAGGAAATATATGTTACTGCATTACTTCAGCTGGAGGTATTTCAATAATACTCAGTCACGTTACTTATATGTCCACTGAAAATATGGGATAGTTAATTGAACCCTAACCTACTCTCATTTGCGAGGGTTGGGGTTTTTGTTTTAAGTCCAATGCAAATCTATGGGAAATGTATGTTCCAGCATAACTTCCGTATGGCTGGAGATATTTAGATAATACTTGGTCACATATTACTTATATGTCAAATAAAAATATATAATAGTTAAATTAACCCTAACCTTCCCCCATATGTGAAGGATGGGTTTTTTGTTTCAAGTCCCATACAAGTATATGGAACTTCTGCTACCTTACTCCACAATCCCTGCTTTGCTTCTCCTGGTGAATGTGTCAATCTGGCGGGCAAGCCACACCCTCCCTGCATTCCATGCCCCATCTAGCAAATATATGCCCACCCTTTAAGCCACACCCCTTTTATTTTCATCTTACAATTACAACTCAGCCCCACCTGAGGACGGGATATGAGGACTAGAAATGAGGTTGGATATGAGGTCGGAATATGGGGACGGGATATGAGGTCTGGATATGGGGACTGGATATGAGTATGTGATATGAGGTCGGAATATGGGAACAGGATATGGGGACGGGATATAGGGACGGGATATGAGGTCGGGATATGAGGTTGGGCTATGGGGTCGGGATATGGGGATGAGATATAAGGACGGAATATGGGGACGGGATATGAGGTTGACATATGAGGACAAGATATGAGGTCGGGATATTAGGACGAAATATGAGGAGGAGATTAGGGGTTGGGATATGAGGAGGGGATATGGGGTTAGGATTTGAGGATGGGATATGAGGACAAAAGCTTCCTCCTTTGTTGCTTTTTCTCCTGCCCAGGAATTAGGTAGGAAAAAGTGCCAGGTAGTCAGCTAGTACTTTTATATAGTGCAATGTCATTTTCGTCCACAACACCCAGGTGAACATTTATGTTTCTATGCACACTTTGTGTTTTTAATGTACTTAGATTATATAATGTGACAACTTTTCCTTTAACATCACAGTGTGTATGGCGTTTACTAATATGAATATGCTCCCACCACCCACACTGCGTTTTTTTTGCAGTTTTATTGCAGTTCACAAAGTTCAAGTTGCATTCATTCACAGTTCAGTGGATATTGTATCACCATCCGTTGCTATTTTATTGTATCCTGGGCTAAAGGAGGTGCATTATCCGTGACTCCCATTCACTTAATAGCAATATTCATAATGTCCACACATTTGTGTAGTTTTCTCAAAGCTGAGGTCACATGTACATTTATACATATATATTTGTATACAAGCAAGATAGAAGCACCACATCCAGTGAAGCAATGCTGTGTAGGGGGTGCATGCATGCATATGATTGTGGTAAACCAAAATGGCACTATATTTTTTGAATAAATGCATATCCAGTGCTACGGTGATAAATTCTATAGTGTACATGAGAGAATACAATTTTTCAGTAGCCTCACGCTGCTGAAAAAGGTAGCGTCCGACTACTGAAACGTTGTGTCCTCTTGTACACTATAAAAAATAATAATTTATATATAGTATCTATGGCTTGCCATGCATTTCACTACCAGTCAATGTAAGACCTATGGCTCTGGATACAGACATAGCATTGCATTCATGTTGGGCATGAAATCTTCTGTGGTATGCTGTAACTAGTCCCACCACCAATTTATAGACAAAGGAGAAAATTCACTTGCACTCACCGGTTTAGTCAGTGTTCCGGATTATCCGTTGTGCTGGGAGACGAATGGATGAGGGTGCTCAGAGGCTAAGAGCCTGTTAGCCTCTGAGCACCCTCATCCATTGGTCTCCCAGCACAACGGATAATCCGGAGCACTGACTTCCACTAAACCGGTGAGTGCAAGTGAATTTTCTCCTTTATCTATATACAACAATACTTGTACTCTGTTTCACTTAGCACCCCGGCAGGGAAATTAAATGATAGCAGCTACGGCCACTGATACCGCATCTAACGCTCCAACATCCAGCAATACATCCACAATAGGAAATAAAAGCAGTATCCTCCAAATGTTCTATAAATCCAGCATATATATATATATATATATATATATATATATATATATATATATATATTATATATCTACACTGTGATTTATATTAGATGCATCCATAATGTATCTTCATTATCTGGACAATAAAAGTGAGTCAGCTTGATTTATATATGACATTAGTGGATAGTTTATTGTCAATCTGTACATATTACTGTATAACCATATACCTGAAGCCTATAGACATGCTATTGATGTTCATTACTTACCGTACTTTGTTACTTTTTCTCAGTGGTCTACAAACAGTCTGTCTCCGGGCTTTCCGGGCATGCTGGAAGTTGTAGTTTTGCCACAGTTATAGGCACACTGTTTGGAAAACACTTTTTTTTTTTTTACATATAGGTTAGAAAAATGCTTACGAGTTTAGTGCATCAATACAGTGTGTGAAATGCCTTCTCTCGCAGGGGAACGCTGCTGAACTTCGCTACCTATAATGTCTATGGCAGAAGTATGCATGGAATGTTAAGCAGTCCTCTGAAATCCAAAGTGGAGCCCATGGTAGATTGTGCCAATTCCTGTTTACTAGCACACTGAATAGCTGGCATACCACTTTCTTGTAGCTGGATATTTCTGTAAACAAAAAGCCTTTTCCCATGCTAGGTGACTTTGCAGAGCTTAGCCTGTCACATTGTTCTCATTTTTCTGTCATTTCTTTTTTTTTTTTTTTTTTTTTAGAAAAGACTACACATATTTGCCTCTGACCAGGCCTGATGCATGCTGTGTTTTCTATAAATGATATATGTAGTTTATGTATCTTAGTGATCTGGTGCTTTTATACCAAGGTTCTCTGAGAGTTATGTATAGCTGTCATTGGAGATTTTGTGTTCTGTCCCCATTCAGACTTGCCTCCGTTTATAGCTAACAAAAGTCCTCGATCTAGCTGCCTATAAACTACTATGTGTCCGTACTGCACTGTGGGGTATATGCAGGGGCATATGCAGAAGGGGATTAAAAAATGGAGTTTAAAAATAACTAAAAATATTTCCACAACAGGACCATATATTACCACTGCAGTAACTAAGTAGCACCATCACTAAATTGTGGTGTCCCAGCACCAAAGGCCGTCCTGTGGGCTAAAGATTGTCTCAGGCATCCCTGCTGTCTATATGTTGGGCCCACTGCTCCATTGTCTAACCTGTAATAATGTGATTTATTGCTGTGTCATGTCATGTGTTCATTTATGTCCTGTACCTTTAAGGGATTGTGGCAGAGGGACCAGGTGATCCTGACACCCAATGAGAGACCCCCAAACCTATCCCTTAAAGAGGTACTCTGGTGGATTTTTTATTTTATTTTTTTAAATCAACTGGTGCCAGAAAGTTAAACTTATTTGTAGATTAATTCTATGTAAAAATCTTAATCCTTCCAGCTGCTGTATGCTCTAGAGGAATTCCTTTTCTGTCTGACCACAGTGCTCTCTACTGACACCTCTGTCTATGTCAGGAACTGTCCAGAGCAGGATAGGTTTGCTTAGGGATTTGCTCCTGTTCTGAACAGTTCCTCACATGGACAGAGGTGTCAGTGTGGTGTCGGTTAAGGCAATGTGTATATTACCCATTTCATGACGCCAGGGCGTGGTTGACCTATACACCACCTGAGGTAGACCAGCTTCTCCTGTGCCAGGCATGGGGCAAATAATCACTCCAACACAAGGTTACAGATAACTGGCTTGCTTTACTGAGGCTGGAAAGATGGTACAATCCATAAAGGAGGTGCATAGTGAACTTTGGGAAGCTTATCGGCTTGCTGGCACTTATAGTTGATTGTGCTATATATGACTGACTTGACTTTTATGCAACTCATGCTAGACTTAAGTGACTTGGAGTTGACTAACTCGACTTGAATTGATCACTGGACTGTAGTGCTTACTGCAAGGCTTTGACTTTCACCTGGGTACTGGGGTTAACTGGTAGTAGATGTGTGGTTGCTGGACTAGACCTCGGGCCTCCTTCAGATCACCTCACAGACAGACTTCACACTTCACCAAACTGTACCATAGCAAGAGAGCTAGAGAGTGAACTGAACTCTGAACTCACTATATATGGGAGAAATTTAGAGAGATCCCATTGGATGGGCAGGAGTACAGAAGAACAAGCGATTCTGTACAGGGTCACCAAATCAGAGTGGTGCCATGGGGGTGTTAGGAGAAATACCTGATCACTTTGTGACACCAGGGCACCGTTAGCCTATACACGGTCCATGGTTAGAGACATTTTCTCCTGGGCCAGACACAAGTAATAAATGAACCCACCAGTGTGAGGTTATGGATAACTGTCTTTACTGAGCCGGGTGCAGATTATATTATACAGACAGTTAGTTGTGGGTGAGAGGATGCAGTGTAACCCATTGGGAGCCTTGTTGCCTTGCTGGGACATAAAAATGAATACTGGCTTGTAAGACGGGAAGATGAATCCTGGTAGGTAGGGTTCTGTCAAGGTATTAAAGCCTTCTCTGCTGGGGCATGAATTTCTCCTTGAAAAATGACCAGATGAAGTAGATTTGAGCTAGGCCTTTCCTTAGAGCACACAGCACAACACACCTGAACCTCACTGTAGCTCAGCTTACACATTACTGAACACTGGGGAAACTCCTCCCCTCATTACACTACGTAGGGGAGACTATAGGGGTTCCCATTGGCAGGCAGAATCACTTGGGGTTCAATGCTCTCTCTTAAGGGTACAAATAACAATAGAATCAGGAAAATATATTGCTTTTCAATAAAGTGTAACCATAATTGATATAACAGTAAGTCTCTGGTGGGCCAACACTTTGTGCTGCAAAGCTGTCCGAAGCAGTCCAAAGCCACAGCAGAGAGCACTGTGGTCAGACTGATCAACTAATTGAAGGGGCTACGGCACTTGGGTGAGTGATTTGTTCTTTTGTTTACCATGCACAATTCTGTACATTTTGTAGTACAAAAGTACAGATGTATAGAGCTGAGAAGTAATGAGGAGGCTACGGCCCTCTCCTTGGTGCTTTGGACCCTTTAATCAGCTGATTGGTACAGATGAAAGGAGTTGGACCCCTAGGATAGTACAGGGTGGGCCATTTATATGGATACACCTTAATAAAATAGGAATGCTTGGTGATATTAACTTCCTGTTTGTGGCACATTAGTATATGTGAGGGGGGAAACTTTTCAAGATGGGTGGTGACCATGGCGGCCATTTTGAAGTTGGCCATTTTGAATCCACCTTTTGTTTTTTCAATAGGAAGAGGGTCATGTGACACATCAAACTTATTGTGAATTTCACAAGGAAAACAATGATGTGCTTGGTTTTAATGTAACATTATTCTTTCATGAGTTATTTACAAGTTTCTGACCACTTATAAAATGTGTTCAATGTGCTGCCCATTGTGTTGGATTGTCAATGCAACCCTCTTCTCCCACTCTTCACCCACTGATAGCAACACCACAGGAGAAATGCTAGCACAGGCTTCCAGTATCCGTAGTTTCAGGTGCTGCACATCTCGTATTTTCATGACCCCAAAGATAAAAGTCTAAGGGGGTCAGATCGGGAGACTTTGGGGACCATTCAACTGGCCCACAACGACCAATCCACTTTCCTGGAAACTTCATCTTGGAATGCTCGGACCTGACACCCATAATGTGGTGGTGCACCATCTTGGTGAAAAAAACTCACGGAACGTGCCAGCTTCAGTACATAAAGAGGGAAACACATCATCATGTAGCAATTTTGCATATCCAGTGGCCTTGAGGTTTCCATTGATGAAGAATGGCCCCACTATCTTTGTACCCCATATACCACACCATACCATCAATTTTTGTGTTCCAACAGTCTTGGAGGGATCTATCCAATGTGGGTAAGTGTCAGACCAATAGTTGTGGTTTTGTTTGTTAACTTCACCATTCACATAAAAGTTTGCCTCATCACTGAACAAAATCTTCTGCGTAAACGGAGGGTCCTGTTCCAATTTTAATTTTGCCCATTTTGCAGCACCTGAAACTACGGATACTGGAAGCCTGTGCTAGCATTTCTCCTGCGGTGCTGCTATCAGTGTGTGAAGAGTGGGAGAAGAGGGTTGCATTGACAATCCAACACAATGGGCAGCACATTGAACACATTTTATAAGTGGTCAGATACTTGTAAATAACTCATGAAAGAATAAAGTTAAGTTAAAACCAAGAACATCATTGTTTTTCTTGTGAAATTTCCAATAATATTGATGTGTCACATGACCCTCTTCCTATTGAAAAAACAAAAGTTGGATTCAATATGGCCGACTTCAAAATGGCCGCCATGGTCACCATCCATCTTGAAAAGTTTCCCCCCTCACATATACTAATATGCCACAAACAGGAAGTTAATATCACCAACCATTCCCATTTTATTAAGGTGTATCCATATAAATGGCCCACCCTGTAAATCAGTATTAAAGCCTTGAAAACACCGTTTTTAACCCCCTACTTCTCCAGTATTATTGCTCAAGTCATCACTGCTGATCTCAGACAACCCCTTTATTTACTAAAATATTTAACCCCCCCCCCCACACACACACACACCTAATTCTTTACACATGTAGAAAACTCCCTACAGTTCATAATAATAATTAGGCCCCATTCACAAGAATTCTGCCCGGTAATTCCACAAGGAGATTCTAAGCAGATTTTGAATGCTGTTGCCTCCTACAGAATTGGTGCATAATTTCTGCCTGGACATTAGCCACTGTCCCATTCACTACAGCGCTGTCGTGGGACTGCTTGAACAGCTGCCCCATTGGAAGTTCCATGACAGAACTTCTGACATGTAAACTGTGCAGCAGAAGCTCATTGAATTTCCAGTGTGAACGGAGCCTTATTGTAATGCTATGAGAGTAATGAAACTTAAATGGGTTTTCCCACTAAGCAATGTGCTCTTAATAGGTAAAATTACCTACGTCACTGTACCGTTCTTTTGCCCCATGGATCTCATCACATTCGGTTTCTCTCTGAACTATGACCCATGCAACAGAGCTCACATATCCCACAATCCCCCTTACTTGCACACACAGTAGAGATTATCAAGCAATTTGCAGAACTGAGTATATATATATATATATATATATATATATATATATATATATATATATACAGTACAGACCAAAAGTTTGGAAACACCTTCTCATTCAGAGATTTCTATATTTACATGACTATGAAAATTGTAGATTCACATTGAAGGCATCAAAACTATAAATTAACACATGTGGAATTATATACATAACAAAAAAGTGTGAAACAACTGAAAATATGTCATATTCTAGGTTCTTCAAAGTAGCCACCTTTTGCTTTGACTTTTGCTTTGACTTTGCATTCTTGGCATTCTCTTGTTGAGCTTCAAGAGGTAGTCACCTGAAATGGTTGTCACTTCACAGGTGTGCCAGGGTGGAGGAGGAGGTGTGATGGTGTGGGGGGGCTTTGCTGGTGACACTGTTGGGGATTTATTCAAAATTGAAGTCATACTGAACCAGCATGGCTACCACAGCATCTTGCAGCGGCATGCTATTCCATCCGGTTTGGGTTTAGTTGGACCATCATTTATTTTTCAACAGGACAATGACCCGAAACACACCTCCAGGCTGTGTAAGGGCTATTTGACCAAGAAGGAGAGTGATGGGGTGCTGGGCCAGATGACCTGGCCTTCACAGTCACCGGACCTGAACCCAATCAAGATGGTTTGGGGTGAGCTGGACCGCAGAGTGAAGGCAAAAAGGGCCAACAAGTGCTAAGCATCTCTGTGAACTCCTTCAAGACTCTTGGAAGACCATTTCAGGTGACTACCTCTTGAAGCTCATCAAGAGAATGAGTGTGCAAAGCAGTAATCAAAGCAAAAGGTGGCTAGAACCTAGAATATGACATATTTTCAGTTGTTTCACACTTTTTTGTTATATCTACAATTCCACGTGTTAATTCATAGTTTTGATGCCTTCAGTGTGAATCTACAATTTTCATAGTCATGAAAATAAAGAAAACTCTGAATGAGAAAGTGTTTCCAAAATTTTGGTCTGTACTATATATATATATATATATATATATATATATATATATATATATATATATATATGTATATGTATATACACTGTATATGTCCAGCAGAACATTTAAGAAAAGCTTATATCACATTATGCCTCATGGTAAAACTCCTTTCAATAGCTTTAATCTCTTTGGCCCATACAGTCCTGAAGAATACTAACTACATCTCTGAACTAGAAGCCAGAATTCCAGAATGTGGTGTGTCATCTTTATTTTGTTACTACTGAGCGCAAAAAATGGAATAGGTATTTTCAGACCCAACAAAATTGGCAGCTGGGGGCGGGGGGAATGGGGGATTTGTTTAAAACTCTTCCAAAGCAGAAATGGACTTGGTTGCTCTGGCAACTCTTACACTTCTTTTAATATTTCATCATCACTGGTTTAAAGACATGGTGCTTTTTATATACCAATAGAACATAACAGTAGATGATAAAAAGTCATTTGAACATGGCCACCTTCAGGGGGGGTACAGCCAGTACTCCAGTAAGGGGCACGGGCTCCCTCGAGCCAAGCTTTTGCCCTTCTGCTCCACGGGAGGTTTCTGTCCTCCCTGAGCTCGCCCTCCTGCAACAGCCGCAGAACAAAAGGGACATTGGAGTCTGAGAGGGGACCCACTGCTGCCAGCACCATTTTCCTTAATTTTTTTGTTTTAAAACATTCAGCCTGCTGGCCTTTTAATAACAGTGTAGGGGCTGTGGCCGCAGCCGCGCTGACTCTCTGGGAGAAAGCAGAGAGACACACTCCCCCCTGCTCCATTGCATGCAGCCCTATTTGGTGGAGATGTTGGGTGCTTTTCTTCCTGCTCCACAGCATATTCTGACAGCCGCCCGCCCACCGGGAACATGAAGACTTCCTCTGCCCATTGCTGGGGCCACCCATAAGAGTAAATTACTTTCTGAGGGGGTAAGGGTTACAGTTTGGGGGTCAATGGGAGGTAAAAGGGCACTATTTCAGTGTTTCCCAACCAGGGTGCCCCCAGCTGCAAAACTACAACTCCCTGCATGTCTTTTGGCTGTGTGGGCATGCTGGGAGTTGTAGTATTGCAATAGCTATAAGCACCCTGGTTGGGGAACACTTATCTATCTATATATCTATCTAAGCCAGGTCCATGCAGTAGTTTGGTATCAGTATGTGCTGGCCAACTTATCCTTGTTTGTGTTATACATATGGACATATGGGGGAGTTGCTACCTCCATGTTGGCTCCTGCACCCCACCCATCTTATAAGGTGCTGGATGTTCCAGACCTTACAAGCCTGGTGGTAACTGATAGCACAGGGGCACATTCACAGTGTAGGGTCCTTCCCAATTAGGTCACCTTATCGCAGTGGGATGGTCCAAACTATTTGGCCAAATGGTGAGCAAAGCACCTACATTTTTTCATTTTTTGCATTGTAGCAATATAGCATTTCTGTCACAATTCGGCTGGCTGGAGGTGGATCCTCTGTGCCAGAGAGGGATTGGCGTGGACCGTGTCGGTGGACCGGTTCTAAGTTGCTACTGGCATTCACCAGAGCCCAACGCAAAGCGGGATGGTCTTGCAGCGGCGGTAGCAACCAGGTCGTATCCACCAGCAACGGCTCAACCTCTCTGACTGCTGAAGATAAGCGCGGTACAAGGGAGTAGACAAGAGCAAGGTCGGACGTAGCAGAAGGTCAGGGCAGGCAGCAAGGATCGTAGTCAGGGGCAACGGAAGGTCTGGAGCAGAGGCTAGGAACACACAAGGGAACGCTTTCACTAGCACAATGGCAACAAGATCCGGCGAGGGAGTGCAGGGGAAGTGAGGTATAAGTAGGGAGTGCACAGGTGATGACACTGATTAGGCCTGCTGTGCCAATCAGTGGCGCAGTGGCCCTTTAAATAGCAGAGACCCGGCGCGCACGCGCCCTAAGGAGCGGGGCCGCGCGCGCCGGGACAACACAGACGGGGAACGGGTAAGGTACGGGAGCCGGGATGCGCATCGCGAGCGGGCGCCTCCCGCGTCACGAATCGCATCCCAGCTGGGAGTGATATTGCAGCGCACCCGGTCAGCAGGTCTGACCGGGGAGCTGCGAATGAGAGGATGCTGCGAGCGCTCCGGGGAGGAGCGGGGACCCGGAGCGCTCGGCGTAACAATTTCATGTTTTATCTGTATCTTTGCGCTAGCAGTGTGCTGCTGCATTCTATTGTTTATCTATCTATCTCATATCTACAGTATCTATTTATTTATCTATCTATCTGCAGATATATGAGCCCTGGTTAGAGGCTCAAATCATCAAGAAAATCAAAGAAGTCTGCCGCACACAGAAGTTCAGTGCAAATAGCAAGGGGTTTATTCCATTTCCAGTGCAAAAAACAAGTGCTACATTTTAGCAGCATGCTTGAAAATGGCAGCATGAGGCTGCTGATACGTAGCCCTTTTTTAAACTGGAAATGGAATAAACACCTTGCTATTTGCACTGAACTTCTGTGTGCTGCAGATTTCATGGACTTTCTATCTATCTCCTATCTATCTATCTAACCAAAGAATAAGTTGTCCAGCACTATTGATTCCAAACTATTATATAGACCTGGCTTACAGGTGCAGGCTGCTGGGCTAAATCTATCTATCTATCTATCTATCTCCTATCTATCTATCTATCTATCTATCTATTAATCTCAAATCTATCTATCTATCTATCTGACTCTCCATCTATCTATCTATCTAACTAGCCAAAATAAACGAGGACCGCAGCACTCCAAGAGTGAGGTGAAAAAGGTTAATTGACCTGATGTCAAGGAACAACGTTTCAACTGCCCAATTGCAGTCTTTCTCAAGTCTTTACACCGCCTGCACCCGCTATTACATCAGTGAGAGGTTGTGCTGCTCTCTTCACTATTTTGGCTATCTATCTATCTATCTATCTATCTATCTATCTCATATCTATCTTATATCCAGGGGCAGACTGACAGGTCAGGCTCCTGGGCACAGCCTGAGGCCTGGGACTAAGAGAGGCCCAGAGCTGACAGCGCATTTTTTAAAATCTACCTTAAGCCTACTTAGACTGCAGTCCAGAAAGGGGGCCTGCTGCCAGCCCCTAACCCCAAAATCTAAGCCCTCCTCCTACTCACAAAAAGCACAAAAATCAGCACAGGGGAGGCCACTATCTACTGAGAGCATTACCTAACTGGGGGCAGTATCTACTGGGGGAAGTACCTACTAGGGGCATTACCTACCTGGGTGGCACTATCTACTGGGGGCATTATCTACTATTTTCTGGGAGCACTGCATACCTGGGGGCACTACCTACTGGGGGCATAACCAACCTACTATAGGGGAAATTTGCTACTTACCTAGGGGGGCACTACCTAATAGGGAAGGAAAAATTACCTACCCACCACCACCCAGTCCAATTACCCTTTCACCCCAACACAATTAACTACTCCCTCATACTATGCAGGGCACCAAGGGGGCATTGCTTGGGCACTGAGGGTAGGGAACATGTGGATAATGTGCTGAAAAAGTGCAGAGCCTAATATGTTTGTTGTCTGGCAGATTCTGTGGAGACGAGTCATGGTTGGAAGAAGATTTAATGATGGTCTGAGCAAGACAGAGAAGAAAAGGAAAGAGAACGATTCCAAGAAGATGCCTCTTGTGAGTTAGTAGATGTAACTGCACTTATATAGTCTGCAGCGCCTGTGTAGAACCGGGGTCACCACTATATATGTTTTGTATGGCTCTATGTTCAGTGATTCGTATACAGACACTTTGTGGGGGTAATGGTAGTGGTCATGGTATAGCGGTATTATTCTCCCTTGTGTACTGGTATTATTGGTAATATATTGGTATCAGTATAGGGGATTTGGTCAGTAACTGTATGATGGTAATCTGTATGGTGATGATATTCCTCCTTGTATAATGGTATTATTGGTAATAATGGTCCCAGTATACAGGATTTGGTCAGTAACAGTATGGCGGTAATATGTATGGTAATATTTTCTCCTTCCTTCCTTACTGAAATAAAGGGCTTGTGATTTTCTTGTCCTGTCTTTTTTTAAATATTGTTTTAATGGACAAGGGAGAATATAGTGGGTGGGCCCTGGGGGCAGACTCTAGGGGGCGGGCCACGGGATTAGGGGGCCCAAGCCTTGAACTGTGTACGGGGCCCCAAAATTTCTGATGGCAGCCCTGCATTTGAATGATTATTTAACAGTTTGGATTGGACAGTGAAATGAACATCACACTGAGTAGTGAAGAAGCAGTTATTTGGGTATAGGTGGAGGATCTCTGCAGTACGTTCCCAGCTTGTTATGTATTTGTGGATTGTCACAACTATTAACATGAAGTATCCAGATGGCAGATTGCTCTAGCTGCTCCGACCTATGGCCATATGTTGTGTGTTATTTTTGTATGTAACATCTATAATTGTTACTCAGCACAGATTCCTCTCTGACAGTCATAACACAACTACGTATTGGTAACATGCACTAATATTAGAAACATATGTAAGGATCAGAACATCTGAATACATTTCTCTTGGCTAATACATGATTTCATATACGGTTTACTTCCATGGATCACAGTCATTGTGAGGCATCTCCTTGTATTGTTAAAGGGGGAGTAGTATAATTTTCCCTTGTGAATTTTATGTAGAAGACAGTTTAGGACAGTGATGGCGAACCAATGACCAACTCTGTGGGCACACGGCCATAGTTCGCCATCAGGGCCGGACTGGCCATCGGGCACACCGGGCATATGCCTGGGACATCCAGTGGGCCATTTGACTTGGCGGAATGTTTAGAAATGTATTTTTTTGTTAATTTGCATCTCCGACCACTCTATCCCCCTTCCTCTGGCCGCTCTATCCCCCTTCTTCTGGCCGCTCTATCCCCCTTCCTCCGAAAGCTCTATCCCCCTTCTTCTAGCCGCTCTATCCCCCTTCTTACAGCCGCTCTATCCCCCTTCCTTCGGCCGCTCTTTACCCCTTCCTCCAGCAGCTCTATCTCCCTTCCTCTGGCCACTCTTACCCCCCTTCCTCTGGCCACTCTATCCCCCCTTCCTCCTGCCGCTCTATCCACCCTTCCTCCTGCCGCTCTATCCCCCCTTCCTCCAGCCGCTCTATCCCCCCTTCCTCCCACCGCTCTTTCCCCCTTCCTCCGGACTGCTCCTCCCCCCCCCTTCCCCAGCCACGCACACTGCTGCGCTAACAGCAGGCACAGGGGCTGCCCCGTACAGGTGTGCACGTCTGCTTCCACCTCCTGCGATGATCCTGGACGCAACTCCTGGCGCCGAGTGTCCATTCCTCGGCGTGAGGAAGTGGCCGACGGTGAAAAGTGTGCATCAGATGGGAGTGGATGCGCCCGGCCTCTGACCCAAACATGGCGAGAAAAGTGCACAGACCGAGAATGGGAGGGGGGTGGGCTGTATGTATGGTGTGCATTATGAATGTATTTATTATGTATGTATGATGTGTGTATGTATGATGTATTTATGTATGATGTGTGCAAGTATATATTATGGATTTGTGTATGCATTATGTATGATGTGCATATGTATATATTATGTATGTATGATGTATGTATGTATTATATATGTATGATGTTTGTATTTATGCAGTATGTATAATGTATAATAAATATATATATATATATATATATATATATATATATATATATATATATATTATATCTGTGTGTTATGTTTGTATGTTATGTATGTATAATGTGTGTATGTATGTATATATGTATTATGAATCAGAACAAAAGAAAAAAGAAAGTTGCCTCCAGCTCCTCCAAGGATAACTGTGCATGTAGTATTAAAACTTAAAACCTTTAATCTGTAATGCATTAAAAATAGAAAAAGATGGACGTCATAAAAGAAAAGTGAAACTCCAGTGCGTTTCGAGCTACATGTAACCGTGATTAAGAGCTACATTTAGTTCAAAACGTCTTGGCGTTACGCTTTCCTTTTATGATTGATGTCCACCTTTTTCTATTTTTAATGCATACAGATTAAAGGTTTGATGTTTTAAAACTACAAGCACCTTGAAAGAGGCATCTTTCTTTTTTCCTTTGTTCTGATACATGAGACACAGTCTGTTCTCTGCAGTCCATGCTCTTCTACCAGCAAATATACTAAAAACTACTACTGCACTGACCTAGCATCCAAGCCGGTAGCTGAAATAATATTTTTTTAATTTTTTTTATATGTATTACCGTATATACTCGAGTATAGGCCGAGTTTTTCAGCACGATTTTTCGTGCTGAAAACACCCCCCTCGGCTTATACTCGAGTGAACTCCCCCACCCGCAGTGGTCTTCAACCTGTGGACCTCCAGAGGTTTCAAAACTACAACTCCCAGCAAGCCCGGGCAGCCATCGGCTGTCCGGGCTTGCTGGGAGTTGTAGTTTTGAAACCTCCGGAGGTCCGCAGGTTGAAGACCACTGCGGCCTTCAACATCATCCAGCCCCCTCTCACCCCCTTTAGTTCTGAGTACTCACCTCCGCTCGGCGCTGGTCCGGTCCTGCAGGGCTGTCCGGAGAGGAGGTGGTCCGGTGAGGAGGTGGTCCGGGCTGCTATCTTCACCGGGGAGGCCTCTTCTAAGCGCTTCGGGCCCGGCCTCAGAATAGTCACGTTGCCTTGACAACGACGCAGATACGTCGTTGTCAAGGCAACGGCTCTATTCCGGGCCGGAAGCGCGGAGAAGAGGCGCCCCCGGTGAAGATAGCAGCCCGGACCACCTCCTCACCGGACCACCTCCTTACCGGACAGCCCTGCAGGACCGGACCAGCGCCGAGCGGAGGTGAGTACTCAGAACTAAAGGGGGTGAGAGGGGGCTGGATGATGTTGAAGGCCGCAGTGGTCTTCAACCTGCGGACCTCCGGAGGTTTCAAAACTACAACTCCCAGCAAGCCCGGACAGCCGATGGCTGCCCGGGCTTGCTGGGAGTTGTAGTTTTGAAACCTCTGGAGGTCCGCATGTTGAAGGCCGCAGTGGTCTTCAACCTGCGGACCTCCGGAGGTTTCAAAACTACAACTCCCAGCAAGCCCGGACAGCCGATGGCTGCCCGGGCTTGCTGGGAGTTGTAGTTTTGAAACCTCTGGAGGTCCGCATGTTGAAGGCCGCAGTGGTCTTCAACCTGCGGACCTCCGGAGGTTTCAAAACTACAACTCCCAGCAAGCCCGGACAGCCGATGGCTGCCCGGGCTTGCTGGGAGTTGTAGTTTTGAAACCTCTGGAGGTCCGCATGTTGAAGGCCGCAGTGGTCTTCAACCTGCGGACCTCCGGAGGTTTCAAAACTACAACTCCCAGCAAGCCCGGACAGCCGATGGCTGCCCGGGCTTGCTGGGAGTTGTAGTTTTGAAACCTCTGGAGGTCCGCAGGTTGAAGACCACTGAGGGCGAATGATGAGAAGAGGATGATGAAGGGGGGGGGGGGTGTGGGGATGATGAAGGGGGGTGGGGATGATGAAGGGGGGGGTGTGGGATGATGACAAGGGGATGATGAAGGGGGGATGTGTGGGATGATGACAAGGGGATGATGAAGGGGGGATGTGTGGGATAAGGGGATGTGTGGGATGATGACAAGGGGATGATGAAGGGGGGATGTGTGGGATAAGGGGATGTGTGGGATGATGACAAGGGGATGATGAAGGGGGGATGTGTGGGATAAGGGGATGTGTGGGATGATGACAAGGGGATGATGAAGGGGGGATGTGTGGGATGATAAGGGGATGTGTGGGATGATGACAAGGGGATGATGAAGGGGGGATGTGTGGGATGATAAGGGGATGTGTGGGATGATGACAAGGGGATGATGAAGGGGGGATGTGTGGGATGATGACAAGGGGATGATGAGGATGTTAATGACGGGTCTGGATGATGACAGGGGGGGATGAGGTATTTCCCACCCTAGGCTTATACTCGAGTCAATAACTTTTCCTGGGATTTTGGGTTGAAATTAGGGGTCTCGGCTTATACTCGGGTCGGCTTATACTCGAGTATATACGGTATGTATGTATTTTATATTATGTACGTATGTGCTGGCACTTTGAGGGAAAAAAAGTTGGCATGCATTACGGTTTGGGCACTCAGGCTCAAAAAGGTTCGCCATCACTGGTTTAGGATGTAGGTAAAAGAGAAATTGGAGAACACTAAGTCCATGGTTCAAAATTTTCACAGTTTCTCTGCCTACAATCTGCTGACATCTTACTGGTTTACAGATGAGTGAATTATTGTATACCTCATTCAAATTATGTGGATAAAATCTACACAAATGAATGAACATTCATCGTCTGGCAGCTAAGAAAGGCCTGACCGCCAAAATGTGTCCTGTATATACAGTGGACAAAAAAGTATTTAGTCAGCCACCAATTGTGCAAGTTCTCCCACTTAAAAAGATGAGAGAGGCCTGTAATTTTCATCATAGGTACGGTATACCTCAACTATGAAAGACATAATGAGAAAAGAAAATCCATAAAATCACATTGTCTGATTTTAAAAGAATTTATTTGCATATTATGGTGGAAAATAAGTATTTGGTCACCTACAAACAAGCAAGATTTCTGTCTCTCACAGACCTGTAACTTCTTCTTTAAGAGTCTCCTCTGTCCTCCACTCCATACCTGTATTAATGGCTCCTGTTTGAACTTGTTATCAGTATAAACTGTCCACAACCTCAAACAGTCACACTCCAAACTCCACTATGGCCAAGACCAAAGAGCTGTCAAAGGACACCAGAAACAAAATTGTAGACCTGCACCAGGCTGGGAAGACTGAATCTGCAATAGGCAAGCAGCTTGTTGTGAAGAAATTTACTGTGGGAGCAATTATTAGAAAATGGAAGACATACAAGACCACTGATAATCTCCCTCGATCTGGGGCTCCATCTCACCACGTAGTGTCAAAATGATCACAAGAACGGTGAGCAAAAATCCCAGAACCACTCGGGGGGACCTAGTGAATGACCTGCAGAGAGCTGGGACCAAAGTAACAAAGGCCACATCAGTAACACACTACGCATCCTGGGACTCAAATCATGCAGTGCCAGATGTGTCCCCCTGCTTCAGCCAGTACATGTTCGGGACCATCAGAAGTTTGCTAGAGAGCATTTGGATGATCCAGAAGACTGTTGAGACCCAATTAGCTCCTAGCAGGCTATAACTACCCCTCCCCCTTACTACAATAATTAATTAAATAATAACTGACACAACAACAATTCAACTTTTCCGTGGGTGGGGATCGGCCACAGCTTTATTTATAAAATTACTTATATAAATAACAATTTAACTGTAACAAAGACACCGATTGGCTTCTTGCCAATCCGAGAGGTGCTGCCACACTGTCCTGTGTGGAGGTCTACCCCGGGTTGACCCCGCTTTCACCGCCTTCTTACCGCCAAGCTGTGACTTACAATAAAAAGAGATACAAAAAGGGAGGAAGGGAGGGCAAAACTCCGGGTCCTGGGCAGATTGAGGGGGGGAAGGAAGGCACCACAGCTATAAATACCCAGGGGAGGGCCCCTGAAAGCCTGGGAAACTATTAAACCCCTGATTGGTGCACTCCTTCCCCCCCACCCATGGGACATACCACTATAGTTACCAACAAGTTTTTACAGGCGGGGGAGGGGGCTAAAAAACATTGCCTGTATATTTCTTAACCCCTTAACTGCTCACCAGTCAGGGGGCAAGCTAGTTATGCACAGCTTGCCCCTCCAGAGTATTGGGAGAATGTCATATGGTCAGATGAAACCAAAGTAGAACTTTTTGGTAAAAACTCAACTTGTTGTGTTTAACATAGAAACATGAAAACATAGAATGTGTCGGCAGATAAGAACCATTTAGCCCATCTAGTCTGCCCAATAAAAGTGAGCGCTTAGCAGAGGATGGTTTGGAGGAGAAAGAATGCTGAGTTGCATCCAAAGAACACCATACCTACTGTGAAGCATGGGGGTGGAAACATCATGCTTTGGGCTGTTTTTCTGCTAAAGGACCAGGATGACTGATCCGTGTAAAGGAAAGAATGAATGGGGCCATGTATCATGAGATTTTGAGTGAAAACCTCCTTCCATCAGCAAGGGCATTGAAGATGAAACGTGGTTGGGTCTTTCAGCATGACAATGATCCCAAACACAACACTCGGGCAACAAAGGAGGGGCTTTCTAAGAAGCATTTCAAGGTCCTGGAGTGGCCTAGCCAGTCTACAGATCTCAACCCCATAGAAAACCTTTGGAGGGAGTTGAAAGTTTGTGTTTCCCAGCAACAGCCCCAAAAACATCACTGCTCTAGAGGAGATCTGCATGGAGGGATGGGCCAAAATACCAGCAACAGTGTGTGAAAACCTTGTGAATACTTACAGAAAATGTTTGATCTCTGTCTTTGCCCACACAAAGTATATCACAAAGTATTGAGATGAACTCTTGTTATTCAAAAACTTAAAGAAAGGTGTGGAGTCAGCTACTACTCGTGAGTGGGTGACACAAGGCAGCGTAGGTAGCAGAAGTTAGTATCGGTTAACTCCCGGAGGTGCTCTGCTAAGTGCATATAGAAACAATTGTTCCTGGATGTGATCCTGGGACCTGCAGAAACTTCAACTAATGTAAAGGTGTGAATAGCGGCACTCACCGGATCTTGCTGATTAAAATCTTGAATACTTTATTAGGTCATCTTAAAATCCATAACAAGGCAGCAGGATATGAGGAGGGACAGACAGATGGGGACAGCAGTAGCTACATTGCGCCACATGAAGCGCAAGACACGTGCAAAGTAGCTACCACTGTCCCCGTCTGTCTGTTGGACAATTTTGATAACAAAGATTTACTCAGGTACCTCCTATTTTTTGCAAATTACATCCAAATGTAGATACAATTTAAAGGAGAAGTCCAGAACTAATTGACCTCATGATAAATTGCTGAAATGTAGATAATGTAGAGCCTTACATTTTATGTTTCTTTGCTGGAGCTGAAACTAACATCCACCATTTCCCAATTGTGCAGAATGCCCATTCGGCCCAGTAACTGATTTATAGAGTACAAATTTGGAGCACATTTTTATTTTAATACCAAAATAAGTCAGCTGGGTTTTCATTTTTATGCGTAGATTTCACCAGCCAGAAACCGCATTATATTCCTTTGTGCCAACCATTCTGGGTATATTTTTTTATTAGTGCATCTCCATGGCATTCCCTGTATATGTATTTTTGTTGTGGTTTGGCTACGCATGCTATAATTTAGCTAAAGAATACACAGTACTAATTATCCAAAATTATACTGGGATTTGGTTTCAACATCTAATGGCCGATAACATTCGTATTGGCTGCAGCATTGGTTTCCGCTTTCAAATATTTTTAATATTTGACGCAATTTGCCTTATTTGGCCTATTTTTGCCTGGTCTTAAGATTGTGTAAACAGAATTTCTTTTAATTACTGCTAAACTTGCAAATAGTTCTCTCTCCAGGGATCTTATTTCCTATAAATCTGTCTTCACACTTTTGGCAGGATGTAAATAGCAGTTATATAAAACTATACAGACCATATAAACCACTATATCATTATACAAGTTATACTTATATTTCTGACAGGGAGACATTGAAGCAGATTTGCTAAAATTGACTTCTTAGAAAGTGTAAACTTAGACTAGAGAGTTAAAAAATGTAACCAATGTAACAAAATGGCTCAGGCACATTTTTACATTGTCTAGTCTAAGTTTGTACCATGTGACAGAATTCTTATTCAATTTAAGCGCATGTGGGGAGATTTATCAAAACCTGTGCAAACGAAAAGTTGACCCATTACCCATAGCGACCAATCAAATTGCTTCTTCAGAAGCAACCTGATTGGTTGCTATGGGCAACTGGTGAAATCTTTTTTTTAACCGATCGAAATGACACAATTGTCAAAAAACTAGTGTTTGCTTGTTCATCAGCTGATCCCTGGCTCTGGTGGTACTGACCAGTTTGGCCAATATTCACTCATGCAATAGAGCCCTAAGGCTAGGTTTCAACACAGGTTTTTTTTTTTTTTTTTATACTACCACAGCAGTTTTTAAAAACAAAGCAAGAAGCATATGTATAAAGGAATGGGAAATATAATGGAAGGACATATGCTTCTGCTTTCCACTGGATCCACTTCTGACTTTTACTGTTGAGCAGTAATATTCGTAATGCGAATATCGGCACTTCGCGATTTTGCGGATATTTAGAATATAGTGCTATATATTTGTAATGACGAATATACATTTTTTTTCACATGAAAATTTTTATGAAAATTTTCGCATGAAAAAAAAAAAGGGAACAAACATAACAAATATGGGAATTTCGCGAACATAGGATGAATAATTGTCAATATATTCATGAAATATCGCAAATTCGAATATGTCCCCTGCCACTCATCATTACTGACTTTGGCTCAAAAACAGCAGTGGCAGTTTTCCAGAAAAACTCCAGAAAAAAACCTGTGTGAAAACCTAGCCTTAGGGTACGTTCACATGGGCGGATCCATTTGCAGATTTCCCGCTGCACGTTTGAAAGGGGGTGGGCTCTTTACGGTTGTCTGCAGCAGATTTTCCGCTGTGGAATTTACACTGCAGAAAATCCGCCGCAAGCCCCATTGAAGTCAGTAGGGTCTGCGGCGGATTTTCCGCAGCGGAAATTATGCAGCGGAAAATCTGTTGCAGACAGCTGAGAAGAGCCCGCCCCCTTTCAAATACGCAGTGGGAAACCCACAAATAAATCTGCCCGTGTGAACATACCCTAAGAGTAGATTCACAGTGTTTTTTCAAGAAAAATGCTAGAAAAAAAGCAAAAAAAACAATGCATACAATTGCTATAACAAGATGTTAGCTAGAAGTCAGTAGGAAAATATATAAAATGCTTTACCTTTTTTCTCAGTGGCAGTTTTCTTAAAACACAGCATGCTGTAGCTATGGCATTTTTTTTATCCAGTTTGTTCTATTATTCATAAGATCTCTTTAGTGTATAACCTGCTTAAAATATATATATATATATATATATATATATATATATATATATATATATATATGTACTAAAGCCTACTATTTAAAAAAAAACAAAAAAAAACATTACAATAATTGCATTAAAAATACACAAAACACAAAAAAAAATCACATTCTTTCTGAAGGAGGCCTAAAACACTTAATAAATGCATTACACAGCATGCGCACCCGTTTTTTGCCAAACATTTTGCTCGGAATGCCACGTGGAATTTTGCATCGAAATTCCTCTGCATCAGAGTCCAATTGAATTCAACGAAATTATGTTGCGCTGTGCACACAGCAGAATTTCTGTCCAGATGTTTCCGGCACGAAAATTCCAAATTCTGTTTCCGCAGAAAGAGTGAACCTGTTCATTCTTTCTGTGGACTCTGCACGAAATGCATAGCTGTCTATGTGACAGCGCCTTCTTGTGCAGTCCTAGCGCCAGCATATTATGGTGGCCTCCGCAGTGTCCGGACTGTCCGCACAAAGATTTATCTGCTTACAAAATCCATGGATGTAAGTGCTGGCTGAGGATCAGAAATAGAAATAACCTCATTGTCAACTTTTTAAAGGGAAACTATCATCAGGTGTATGTTACATATTAGTTTATGAAAAAATGCAAGCAAAATAGCTGCCATGGGTCAACTTTGTCTCTAAACATAGTGTGGTGTGCCGGTACCGTATGGTATACCGTACCTTGTATGGTGGTCCTCAAAGTCAGAGTTACTTTGTCCCGGTAGGGTCCTCCTGGTGGGATAGCCACTAGTCGCCTCTTCCTTCTTCAATTTTATGATGTTTACATGCATATGTAATTATATATTTAATGTTGAATATAGTGTTGCAGGACCTTAGGTCACATGACTAATGTTAATTCTAGTAAGGTATGTTGAAGGACCTTCCTAGGTCACATGGGTGGTCACATGTCTAGACCATAATTCCTTGTAAAGTGAATGACAGATGGTATGGACCAATGAGCTCAAGGCCAGCCCCTGCCCATATAAGGGAGCTGCCAGCCAATCCTCGCTCTCTTGGGTTCCGGACTATCAGAGAGGAAAGATCCGTGCAACTTACAAAGACAAGACCAGGCCGAAGCCTGATAATACCAAATCGTGAGTTATAATACAACTCCCTGCTGGACCTAAACTCAATCCCCTAAATCCAGTGAAACAGCGCATATAAATCTCCTGAGCTTAAAACTCACAAGGTACCAACCAACTGTCAGGATCATCATAGACTCTTGTACAAAGACTGTTCCTGTTTGTTTCTGCATAAAAGCTGCAGTAAAAGTTCCGACAGTTTTCTGAAACTTCCAGTTGTGGACAATCATTTATTATACCTCCCTATCACTCTTTGGACGGGTGGCGATAGGACAAGCATATATAGAGGAGCCCCCACCCTGGTGTCACGGCAGTTAAGGGTTAAACCAGCACCCTTTCATCACTGCACAGCTACACTCCATATACCCTATACCCCCACAAGCTTACCACAATAGGATATTCCTTTACTCCTGAGCTCCCATTCCAGTGCCTTCCAGTCCCTTGCTCTTCTGGGATATGGGGATCTATGCTGAATGTATGCACATTTATTCACTTTAAAATATATGTTGCTTTATTCTCAGCATTAAGGTTTTTACTACAGCACTTTAATGTTAGTATTTTGACTCTTTCATCTGTCATATGGGATATCTGGGTGTGCTGTTTATTGCTTTACTATATGTTCTATGTGCATATACACATCCAAATATCACCAGTTTTTATCTTGCTCACTGAGCCCCGGGGGTCCCAGCGGTCGGACTTGCCGTGATCAGACACTTATCCCCTATCCTGTGTATAGGGGATAAGTGTCTATGGCTGAGGTACTCCTTTAAATGGGAGTTCTAAAACCCCTCTTCCTAGTGGCTAGATAAGTGATTCTTTGACAATGGAGGTTTGCCGTGTCACCCTCGCTTCATGAATGGGTTGCAGAACTATGTCACCTCATGAGGATGGAGATGTTGACTGTAGAGGAGCATGATTCTACCTCTGTGTTCCTAGAAATTTGGCATCATTGGAGTCTTTTTATAGGTTCCCCAGAATTCTTAGCTTTTGTACAATGAGACCAGTGTGAGTATAGGAGGTTGACCAACAAATTCAGTTTTCACCCCTTTTTTCAGTTTTTGTCCCCCTTATTCCCTTTTTTTGTCTATCCTTGATCGCTTGCTTTCATTCTTCTTATGTTTTTGTTTTTTCTTGCTATAGTAGTTTGCCTATTTTTTAGGGGCTGCAGTCTCAGCTAGTATGGGTACTCTTCATTTTCTTGCATTGTCACTCAATGTTATGGTTATTTGTACAATATCATTGCACTAAACCTTTTAAGCATGGACAATCTGGCATTAGCACCGAGATTAACACTGAGAAGGAATAAGCATTGCTTTAACCTTAAATGTTTTCTTGTTTTTATACCAATAAATTGCACATAAAAAGTCATTGCCTGATGCATTTAAGAGGTTGTCTCGTAAACACCTAATACTTCACTATACGAGGAAGAGCAGTGAGCTTGCATGACAAAGCAGCTTTGAGGTAGCTTATATTTTATTAGCATATAATACGTTTTCTCTGCAGTTGGGGCTGCAGGGAAAATGTTTATGACACCTTATTGTACCTCAGTACTATTTCATAGAAATGTCACTTCCTAACATAGTATCTGATGGTGCATACCGCAAATAAATCCAACAAATAAAATACCCCTTTACAATTTAAAAGCATAAGGAAGTACAGTGAGGACAGACAGTCTTGTACTGCATAATTTATCAGGGACCCATAGGGCTGTATCACATAATATAGCAGAGCCATACAACAGTTACACGCATACAAAACTATCAACTTATAAATTAGCCTGCTATATTTTGTTAAACATTTGAGTAACTCCCTAATATAATGGCTCCAACTGCTTCTCTTTGCTAAGGCGTGTGATGTTAGCTAGTATTGATGATGTTGCTACTCGCAACTACTGCGTGGGTCTGGAGGCAGCTTGCTCCTATCGTTAGCTTGCCCCTTGTAGTCAGGACTCCCATGTAGGTAGTTTGCTCCCTGTTTGTAGGACCCCTGTAGGTCATTTTCCTCCTGAAGGTAGATTGTCTCCTGAAAGTAGGACCTCCCTGAAGGTAGATTGTCTCCTGAAAGTAGGACCTCCCTGAAGGTAGATTGTCTCCTGAAAGTAGGACCTCCCTGAAGGTAGATTGTCTCCTGAAAGTTGGACCTCCCTGAAGGTAGATTGCCCCCTGTATATAGGACCCCACTATAGGAACTTTGCTTTCTGTAGGTAGGAACCTCTTTGGAAATAGCTACCCCCTGTAGGTAGGACCTCCCTGAAGATGTGAAAAAAGAACAAAAAAACACATGCTCACCTTTTCAGCTCCCCACCGCAGTCACTGCCATCTTCTCTTGCTTCTAGGTCATAGGCAGCTTCTTTATGCAGCCACTTGAGGCAGGGAGGACATCCTGAAGAAAGAGACTCTTCCCTCCTCCAGTGCCCGCAAGCATGACGTTGCCTTCAGCCTAGAAATCTTCCAGCCTAGGACACCTATGGTAGAGCTAAGCCACAGGTGTCCTAGTTTGTTCTGTTGTTATCTTCCTCACCAGAATGCTGTGGTACCCCTATTGGGAACCACTGGCCCTCCAGACAAAGTGAAGTTGCAGGCCTTATTTGGCCCACATGCCTGAGGTTCCCCACTGCTGCCCTACACTGTCCGTGTAATTTTCTATTTCCTAGGTGGAGTTTATTTTTATTTTTATAAACCTATACGGTGTATTAAATGTTTGAATGTGTATACGGATAACACTATGCACAGTGGGATATATGCATATCTATAAACAAAACAATATATTTATTAGTGTTACAGTTTAATGTTTCACTGCAGAATTAAAGTAGAAATCATTGCGTATTTCTCTTGTGATCACATCTCTGCAGCGATTCTACGAGACTTCCTATATAGTTTATACAGCCAGCGCCAGCAGAGCAAACACTGTGTTTTTTGTTCGGTATGAAGTCAGATTTCTTGGTCTATGTCACATGAAGTCTTGTCATTTATAAGGGTGTTGCCGGCCAAATACTCAGCTGTTATGGTGTTCCCTGCATAGCATCTCACTGTTCCACCCATGTAATGCCTACAGAAATAGACCTGAAATTGTCTTTATTAAAAAAAAAAAATATATATATATATATATATATATATATATATATATATATATATATATATACATTTTTGAGAAGTGAGAAATCTCAGTGCATTGTCTTTAAGTGTACGTGTTTTGTGGTAGCCCCCACATTTATGTACAGTCTATAGACGTCATTTTTAGTTTTCTGCTTCACATTCCTGAAATACAGTTCCCAAAGATGATTTCTGGCAGCGAGATGTCTGGAAACTGAGAGGATTGTTACATCAATAAGGAGTTAACTTTCCTACAGTAGAAGAAGGTAGAACAGAAGAAAACCTACATTGTTAGTAAGTATAGCATATATAGTGGGGTGAGTTAATATGGCGGGTTGCATTTCAATATCATGTACAGTCATGGGATACATACCGACATAAATCACACAGTTCAACTCTGTCTTGACCATTTGCTTTTACTCTTGCCAAAGATGCCTTCATCGGCTTGCCAAATTCCCATGAAAGGGAGACATGGATTTCAAGAGCTTCTTTATTTCCTGGCTGGCTAAAGCTTTTAAATGGATAGCTGTAAAATATCTTGTATGCAATTTACTGAGTTTTTCATCGGTCCCATAATATTTTTGGTTTATTTTTTTCCAGATCCAAATTAAAGTAAAACCAGCAATTCCATCCAAAGTGGCGTCATTTTATCCTTGCTTCACCTGAGGAGTTGTTTGAAATTTTATTCATGAGATCTATAAATTCTTTATTTTTGTTGCCATAAGACTGGGTTCACACGGTGCTTTTTTTTTTCTTCTTTGGTTTCTTTGTGTCCTTGTGTTTTGAAAATAACTTTACGAAAAGAAAAACTCTTTGTAATGTAGTTTTTGCAACCCAATTTTACAGATGGGTGACAGTTATTAAAATATTTTTCACCTGTTTAAAAAAAAAAAAAAAAACACTAGCGAAAAGTTCATTACAGAACTGTATTAATTCACGGTAAAATACGTGTAATTCTTTAGAACAGATCAAAACTGCTGAAAAAATTGTACTATATAAACCCTGCCTTGCAGCTAAATTACTTGCACCCCATACTAAATGTACCCATGCAACATATAACACTCTAAGGCTTAACCCACTGGGCAGGGCATTGCTACAGCCAGTGATTGACTGAGTGGGCATTTCCTGGAAAAGTTAGGACCCAGCACTGTAAGGCTATGTTCACATGACAAATTTTCTGTGCGCCAAAAAATTTCACCTGAAAATTTTGCAAAATTCAGTGCACATTATGTGCAATGGGATTCTGCTGTCCGCCGTAGAAATTCCTCATTCCAGATTACTCAAAATGTCTTATAACTTGGTGGTATTCCGTTCAGAGCCCTATTGAAGTTAATTGGACTCTGAATTCCAGCGGAAACTTTTTTTAAAACACAGAAATTCTGCTCAAATTCCGCGCAAATTATGCAAATCTGCAGAAAATCCACATTCTGCTTTTCTGTTTGGAATTTGAGCGGTAAAGCAGAATCTCTGCCATGTGAACATAGCCTAAGACTGACCCGACAGGGGGTCCAAGAGGTACTCGGCAGTACTGTGTCTGCTACTGGATAGAAAGTCTACAAAATACATTGTTGTATTATACACACACACACACACATATATATATATATATATATATATATATATATATATATATATATATATATATATGTATATGTATATATAGTGGGGCAAAAAAGTATTTAGTCAGCCACCATTTGTGCAAGTTCTCCAACTTAAAAAGATGAGAGAGACCTCTAATTTTCATCATAGGTATACCTCAACTATGAGAGACATAATAAGAAAAAAAAAATCCATAAAATCACATTGTCTAATTCTTAAAGAATTTATTTGCAAACTATGGTGGAAAATAAGTATTTGGTCACCTACAAACAAAGAAGAAGTTACAGGTCTGTGAGAGCCAGAAATTTTCCTTAAGAGTCTCCTCTGTCCTCCATTTGTTACCTGTATTAATGGCACCTGTTTGAACTAGTTATCAGTATAAAAGACACCTGTCCACAACCTCACAGTCACACTCCAAACTCCACTATGGCCAAGACCAAAGAGCTGTCGAAGGACACCAGAAACAAAATTGTAGACCTGCACCAGGCTGGGAAGAATGAATCTGCAATAGGCAAGCCTCTTGGTCTGAAAAAATCAACTGTGCGAACAATTATTAGAAAATGGAAGACATACAAGATCACTGATAATCTCCCTCGATCTGGAGCTCCACACAAGATCTCACCCCGTGGTGTCAAAATGATCACAGGAACGGTGAGCAAAAATCCCAGAACCACACGGGGGGACCTAGTGAATGACCTGCAGAGAGCTGGGACCAAAGTAACAAAGGCTACCATCAGTAACACACTATGCCGCCAGGGACTCAAATCATGCAATGCCAGATGTGTCCTCCCTGCTTAAGCCAGTACATATCCAGGCCCATTTGAAGTTTGCTAGAGAGCATGTGGATGATCCAGAAGAGGATTGGGAGAATGTCATCATTTTTGGTAAAAACTCAACTTGTCGTGTTTGGAGGAGAAAGAATGCTGAATTGCATCCAAAGAACACCATACCTACTGTGAAGCATGGGGGTGGAAACATCATGCTTTGGGCTGTTTTTCTGCTAAAGGACCAGGGCAACTGATCCATGTAAAGGAAAGAATGAATGGGGCCCTGTATCGTGAGATTTTGAGTGAAAACCTCCTTCCATCAGCAAGGGCATTAAAGATGAAACGTGGCTGGGCATGACAATGATCCCAAACACAACACCTGGGCAACGAAGGAGTGGCTTTGTAAGAAGCATTTCAAGGTCCTGGAGCGGCCTAGCCAGTCTCCAGATCTCAACCCCATAGATAAGCTTTGGAGGGAGTTGAAAGTCCTTGTTGCCTAGCGAAAGCCCCAAAAACATCACTACTCTAGAGGAGGTCTGCATTGAGGAATGAGCCAAAATACCAGCAACAGTGTGTGAAAACCTTGTGAAGACTTATATAAAACGTGTGACCTCTGTCATTGCCAGCAAAGGGTATATAACAAAGTATTGAGATTAACTTTTGTTATTGACCAAATACAAATTTTACACCATAATTTGCAAATAAACTCTTTACAAATTCAGACAATGTGATTTTATGTTGTTTTTTTTTTTTTTTTTCATGATGTCTCTCATAGTTGTGGCATACCTATGATGAAAATTACAGGCCTCTCTCATCTTTTTAAGTGGGAGAACTGGCACAATTGATGGCTGACTAAATACCTGTACACTGAGGACAAGCAGGGCTCTGTACACTGAGGACAAGGGGGGCTCTGTACACTGAGGACAAGCAGGGCTCTGTTCAGTGAAGCTTTGTGATGCGCTCCCATCTCACACATCAGGATGATTGACAAGCCAAGAGCCGGCACAGAGCCCTGCTTGTCCCACCCACACTTCCGACAGCATTTTTCCCCAAAAAATATACACATTTTCTAACCAATGTAAACTACAGATCTATACATAATGTTAGTATCTACATTATATAAAACGTTTTTACAAATGGCATTCTCAGGGTGGGTTCACATACATCTTAGGGTAGATAATCTTCATGCAGGTTTTCCATAGTGTAATTCTGCGAGCAGATTTGCTGTAGTCCTTTTAAAGTCAATGGGTAGCAACGAAATCCGGTCAAATCCCTTTAGATCATAAAGTGAGGGCTTATCCTAACAATAACAATTAGAAAACCTCTTTAACACCAGCTGATAAGGTATTGAATATATTTTTCAGACTTCATTCCACTTTGTTGAAGCTGTAAAATATTCTAAATATTTTGTATCTGTACATCTGCAGGGTTAGTCTTTTTTTTCTAGTCACTTTCTTTATATGCTAATTTTTCTTAAATATGTATCTGATTGTTTCTATCATTTTAAATGAAAAATTGCTGCAAAAAAAGTTATTTGTATTTACCTCTTGTAAACCAATCTAAACCCTGTAATCCTGGAAATTCTATGAGGGAAGATTTATCACTGAGTTGTTTTTTATGTAATTTTTCAAGTTACTCTTGTTGCAGGTTTTTTGGTGGTAATGCAAATAATTTATCATTTGGTCTCACCATGTGTGATAAAACATGTGCAAGTCCACCAAAACTAAAAAATGACTTCACAAAACAATTTCTCACGTTGTTAGGCTGCATTCACACCACAATTGCAGCCTATGGTTGCCAGATACGGCTGGGGAAGGGGAAAACTGGCCAGACCGGCGCTGAAATCCATCCACTTTTATGAGCCGCCCGGAGTCAAACAGTGACTCCCATCGGCTAATTTCTGCCCCGTATCCGGTTCTGTAGTATACTACGGATACGGTCACAAAACCGGATACGGGGCAAAAATGAGCCGACCGGAGTCACTGTTTGACTCCAGTGGGCTTATTCAAATGAATGAGAAGGGGGCCAGGTCCGGCTGGGGTACGGGAGCGCCCGGTTTTCCCCTCCCCCAGCCGGATTCGGCAACCGTAGGCTGCAATCGTGGTGTGAATGCAGCTTTTCAGCAGGTTTCTAGAGCAACACTGAGGATGGTCTATGTCTACAGGTTTTTTTCAACCATTGTGTTATAATTTTGTGTATTTAAAAATCGCAAATGAACAGCGTGTTGACCCCTGCATGAAGCGGCGGCCTACACGCCCCTCCATATATCTCTATGGGAGAGCTGAAGATAGCCTGGGGTCGACATGCCATGTTCCTGGAGAGAGACGAGGCCCCCTACAGGAGATTGCAGAGGTCCCAGTGGTTGGAACCCCAATGGTCTAAAACTTATCCCATATCTGCAGTGGACATGATATATTTCCTTTAATGTGGCCTATAAAGGCAAGTTTTCAGAAATAACTTATATTGTAAACAAAAAAAAAAACACACACACAAAACCATAATTGCTCAAAAAAACTATACACAAAATAGACCACAAACAAGTAGAACATTATTCATAAATCTCCCCCTATGTTCTCTGACCAATAGTAAGCATACACCTTGATGACCAATTGCTGAAGAATGGTCTGTTATAGATCATATTTAGAGACCGTGTAGCAGAGTGGCAACAGAGGATAAACATATTATTGCTGACACTAACACTGTAAGATGTAAGATTTACAGCTCTGTAAAATAGAGGGTACCAAACAATAAAGGATATTCATAGTAGTAAGTTTACAATCCCAATGACATCAAGGCGCTAGAAGAATAATCATAAATATTGGTATTTCTATCAGCCTATTATGGAATCATTTTAATGTTTTTTCTTACTTATGTGGGGTGTATGCACAGATAACATACCCTTAAGGGTAGGTTCACATCTGTACCACACACATCCGTATGTGGTATACCCCAAATGGATCTATAAAAACAAGACCAATTTGGTTGAATGTTGCATACGTTTTTGTGGTATACTTCTTTTTGTGGTAGACGTTTGTATCAGTTTGCATATAGTTTTAAACATATACATTTGTCTTGGTAATATGTTAAACTATGTAAAATGGTAAATGGCAAAAAAAAAAAAAAAAACAACATATACCACACCATATGTCACTAATATATACCACAGTATACACTTTTTTTGTAGCACAGAAAAATAGTTCATGCCGAACTTTTCTATACTACAAAATAATTGTACACAAACAGGGGACAAAAAAAGGTCCAAACTGACATGTTTCTTGGTAACTTTTACATAATGGAAGTCTATGGGTCTACCACAGCATATGTTTAGGTACTTTATCTCCCATGTACTGTGGTGTTATAATTGTGATGCTACCCTTTGGCTGGCTTTTTGTGCAGTTTATGGTTCACATAGTTAAATCTGGATGTACGCGATAAAAAAAAAAAAAAAAAAAAAAAACAGTTCCCACTGTTTTTTTTTACTAATTTAGTACCATAGAAGAAGCAAGCGGGAGGCATTCGTGGATGCAACACGTAGACTTTATTCAGGTACGGTCACAGGATGCAATCAGTCAACAAGCCGTTTCACGCTAAATGCGCTTATTTATGGTCATGAATAAGTGCATTTAGCGTGAAACGGCTTGTTGACTGATTGAATTCTGTGACCGTATCTGAATAAAGTCTACGTGTTGCATCCACGAGTGCCTCCCGCTTGCTTCTTCTATGGTATTGGATTGCTTTCCTTCCATGGGATAGAGCATCGTGTGAACACGGCTACATCTGGAACACATACGTTTGGTTGCAGCTCACACCTGCTTCGGCTATTTTAGTAGGCGGCAGTGCCGACTTTCTACTTTTTTTTCTTGGACATTTTTACTAATTTTGTGTTTTCTATTTTAACAGGTAATAATGCAGTTTGTAGTATAGAAGGACTTAGTAAAAGCATTAATTTCACTGGTGGATGTACATATAAGATACGTTGAGCAATGTACTGTACATAGTGTATAAACAGATGTAGTCCTCTAGCTTCAGGCACTAGGACCAATACAGTATTTAGCAAATCACCAGAGACTATTGAAGTCGATTTACTAAATAATATATTGGATATAGAGTCTGAACTACCGGATTTCTTTTGTTTGTAGTCTGTTGCTTGTATTAGTAACTATTGTTTCGTATTGTATTGGCAGGAGGCCGGTGTCATGTAGTCAGCTACGGCAGATAATTGTTGTTTTGCTTCCAAAATACTTGTTTAGAAAGTTTACCGGACAATTTCTTTAAGCATCAAATGTCTTAAGTGAAAAGTTGGCTGAAAGCACCATTTTTGGAGGGAGCAGACAAAAGGATATGAGCATAGAACCTCTTCCCATTCAGACAAAATATATGCTCAGCCAAACCCAGCACGCATGTGTATTGAGTATGTTGGATCATTCCAAGGAGCATTAAAGGTGTATGGGCACCTTTTATTTTTCTGGTTTTCCTATCTTGATTGACTTAATATAGACCTACCAGACAGATAAGTCAAATCCAATACATGCAAAGTCAATTGCTGCTCATTAATGTAAATAAACCCTTTGATGATAGGGATTTTATGGCACTTGTCCGGGTGCCAGATTTGGTTGTTTTCTTCTTGTTACAGTAATGTTTTCACCTTGGTTAAGTCATTAGCACATTGCATGTGCTGGTAACACTCTCAGTGCCTTTTCCTCATGGGTTTTATATCATCACAGTGGAGAGTTTATTTACTTTGGGGGAATTGGCTGAATTTCATGTTTGCTGTTTACATTGTGAAACTTCTTGGCATGGCTGAAGTGCCATTACAAGAGCTGGCATGTGGCAGCGAGCGCCCGGTGACACACTTATAGCATTGCTATTCAGTTTCTATATAATCTCACTGACAGTCGGACACAATGGTGTCCTATAGCTATTTTCTACCACAATAACATTAAACCATGTAGCTAAAAATTCACAATTTTATTTAATCCTCGTAAAAAACCCAATGACAATAGTATAAATAATTAGTATCAATACATAAGAAAGAAAAAGCTCTCCTATGATGAACAACCGTATATCCCAACGCGTTTCCCCGTGTATCTTGTGATATACAACGGTTCATCAGGGGATGACAACAACAGTATACAAATATATACCTAATAAGCACCGAGATATGGAGGAACAATATGTATAAATAGCGTGCAACACATGGACAAAGGCACAGCTCAATGTACAATGGATGAAAGGACATTTAGAACTATACATAACATATGTTATAATACATAAAAGCAGGCATATATACAATACAAAGCACGTGAATGCAGATAGGAGATAGCAAGGCTTATTTGTGGCTTCATTTGAATATCCTCCGACTGATGTAACAACCTCTAGGTAGCAGAGAACGAGATCACTGATAAAGTGAGGACCCTACGATAAGGGCTCCTCCACAGAAAAAGGGAAAATAGGCTTAGTAAATGGCCCCCTGGAATAAAGACCTGAAAATAGTTGCTTCCTTACTATAGATAACTCCAGACCACAATTGTCCAATCGCCAGGATCTTGTTTGACCCTCCAGATTATTAGATAAAGAGTTCAGATAATAATGCCACCTAGATAAAGAAACCTCTATGATGTCCACATAACCACAGTATAGTCCAAAAAATGTCCAGCCATTATCCATGTGTAGTTACCCCATATCAAAATGCCGTAGGCATGATACGTCCGTCTGCGACTGACGATCCACTGATCCACGTCTGCGACTGATGTTCATCATAGGAGAGCTTTTTCTTTCTTATGTATTGATACTAATTATTTATACTATTGTCATTGGGTTTTTTACGAGGATTAAATAAAATTGTGAATTTTTAGCTACATGGTTTAATGTTATTCAGTTTCTATATAGTAATTTGGATAAGAATTTTGTTTTGCAGCAGCCAAGATTATTTCCTATTAAGAACATCAGTAATCCCTTGACACAGAGTGGTTGTTAAATGTTTACAAATAGTACATATGGTTTCTTGTATTACTTTTCCTATACACAAGATGGGAAACTCTGATTTCATAAATACATAGGACAGGGATAAGGACAGGGATATGTTCATGGTAAAGTGAAAACACCCAGTCTTGGGACCCCCTTGCAAGAGGTACATAGTAACCCCAAACCTTTGGGCCTCAGTACCTGAAATGTAAGGTCTTTATTGAAAATAAAGTCTGAAACTGTGGGTCCCCAGAAAAGCAATCAGGCTTAAGATTAGCAGAAGATTAACCTGAAGTTCCAAGGGAACAGACACAGGAGCAGATGGCATATGTGCTCGGGATAACTCTAACTCCTGAATCCTAGCAAGCAAACCCTAAATAAACAGTTCTTGGTTATGGAGCTTCACGGTCAAATCATTGACCAAGCTAGTCCAAGAGTCTGGGATGACTCTTACTGGTTTCTCGCTAAGTCCTGGACCAGCTAAGAGAGTCTATGTATCTGGTCCACTATAGCAGCCATAGGATTTATAGTGACAAAAGTGGCACCAGTGCAAGTATGTTTGGCTTGTGTTTCTGTCACGACGGGCAGGGATGTGTGCAGCCCTGAGTTCTCCACAGCCACGTTTCTTGCCTTCTTGAGTATCCACCCTAAGCAACTGATTCTCAACTGAACAGCGACCCTGTTCTCAGTGCAGGGGCATAGCAAGGTACAAAACAATAAACAGCACTGCATGAAGGTCACAGAAACAGGTCAGGTCACAAAGGGTTAACAGTCAAAGCACAAGGTACAAAACACAGGAAATAAATAGGCAAACAGAGAAAGCATAGTCAACAAGCCAGGTCCAAACCGAGATAGCAGCAAAAGTACCAATCATTAAGCAGAGATAAAGGAGTAAGCAGAGGTCAGAATTCACAAAATAGAACAAGCTAGGAGCAGTTTTAGAGCTAGTGCAGACTGATTCAAGCACAAGCAAGGAATGACAGGTTGCTAGGAATTTATATCCACCGGAGAAGGTTGTGGAGGCTGAGACGATATGTGATTGGCCTGGGTGTCATCACAGCAGGGCATGATGCTTCAGCCAAACACCAGAAAACCTAACCCTTCTGCCAGAACCAGTCATGACAATACCTTTTAAAGGGGTACTCCGGTGGAAAACATTTTTCAACAGGTGCCAGAAAGTTAGATATTACAGATTTGTGAATTTCTTCTATTTAAAAATCTTAATCCTTCCAGTACTTATCAGCTGCTGTATACTACAGAGGACATTCTTTTCTTTTTCAATATCTTTTCTGTCTGACCACAGTGCTCTCTGCTGACACCTTTGTCTGTCTCAGGAACTGTCCAGAGCAGGTAAGGTTTGCTGTAGGGAATTGCTTCTGCTCTTGACAGTTCCTGACATAGACAGACACAGCAGAGAGCACTGTGGACATGTTATGAATAATAGATACAAGATGAAGATGATTCTTCATTCTTCAAGATGGTGGTTGAATCCTGTACTACGTCCTGTGTGAGAAAATATTATGCAATGCTTACGTAAAGTAGTCTGCTAACCAATTAGAAAGCTTACACAATGTGTTACGCCCTACTGAAGGATATATCTTGTGTGTACGCTATACAATAAATCGGAGAACCATTTCAACTAAATGCTGTGTCAATGTGATTTTTCTCTGTGAACGTATTATCTAATTTGGCTCAAGACATCAACCTAGAGCGGTCACTTGGAACACATCCAAAACATTTTGGCGCCCAACGTGGGGCTCAAGGTTGTCACCTCTGACTGAGCATCACCGCACGCTGGAGGACAGGATAATCTATCAACGGACACCGGGACTGCAGCCCGTAAATCAGAGTAAGAAAAACAGTAATCTTACCTCTGATAGTGTCCCTTGTTAGAGTTAGTGTGATGTCTGGTGTGGGAGGCACGGTCAACAGAGTGCATCCTTGAGGGTCTTGAGAAAGAACCCCAGTCTGAGAGCAGGTTGATGTTCTGTGAATTTATCGGTGGAATCTTACTCCTGTGTGATATTGAAACTTCTGAGATGTGAGGCAATTCTCAAATTTCCTGTATTGAAATCAGCCCAGTGTTTGATTCAAGGACAGATGGGGGGGGGGGGGAGAAGGCAAGCAGTTAGAGGCAGCCAAAAGTGTCTGTCTCACGACGATTCACAATTACAATACACATAGGGAGTTGAGAGAGAAGTCCCCAGTAGGTATGAGAGATGGGCAATATATTAAATAAGACAAAGGGATACTATAATCCTGTGCAGTATGTATCGGACATGTGAGACCAATTCCTAAGTTGGAAAAGTGTTATGAAATAATATGGGAGGAATACTCAATTTAGTGACATGGTAGAGTCTCCTCTGAGATAAGCGGGGCAAACTAGAGGATGATGATTTATTAGACATGGTCTTTGTGTGGCTGGACTGTAGTAAAGAATTTGAAAAGACGGGGGGCAGCAAATTTATGATGAAGAATGTAAACGTTAATTCTCTAAGATAGAGTCGAAGCACGGGCAGCCACAGCCCTATAATGGTGTTGGCAAAAAAGAGGAGGGATGGGTGTGTAGTGTAAGTGAACAACAGAATCCCTCCCTCTGATAGACATCTGTTTCTTCTGTGAAATTTCACACCCACACTGCCACACTATCATGAGTACCACCCCTGTCCCTGGCACAGCGCCATCTATTACCCAGCCAGCACATTAGGCTGGTCTCTTAATTTCCCTTGTGCCAATACCAGCACTGGGCATCCCCAATTATACTCTTTCATTCCGGCACTATGTTACGGAACGACAAGGCCACGCCACAGGTGTCCTCCACCAAATGTTTGGACCCTGTAACCTTAGCAGCCTCCTCTTGTGTTAAAACTGTGCACGCAGCCAGTTCCCTCCTGGATGTCACCTCTAACATAGTACTTGGACACCCTCTTACAGTTCTGGCTCCTCATAACATTTCAGCCATTCTCCAGCAGATTCAACCACAGCACCTCTCTGCTGCCCGTTACCTACGACTCCAGCACAGCCTACTGCTACTGGACAACATCAAAATTCAACGCTGTCACATCCTTAACCTAGCTGCACTTCTTCCTCTCCCAAGGGGGGAGTACGAGCAGGAGGACGGAAAAAAAAATTGACCTCACGGCAGAAGAAGAACTTCAAGACCCCTGGGCTTCCACAGAATTCCTTAATGGTGGGGAACCACATGACTGCCTCACATTGATGGATGCTGAAGTCAGACTACCTCCTGCCGTGCAAGATACACCCTTGGACAACCCAGACCACGTATTGTTTGTGGATGGCTCCTGGTTTGCTGATGACAAGGGCAGGTACCATTCTGGCTTTGCAGTAACGTCTGGGCACCAAGTGTTGCACATGGAACAGTTACAGCCAGATCAGTCTGCCCAAGAGGCTGAAGTATTGGCTTTGACACAAGCTTGCAACATGGTGAAGGAGGTACGCAAGCGGTAGTGGAATTAATGTCAGCAGTACTACTGCCAAAACAGGTGGCGATAATCAAGGTCAAGGCCCATACCAGAGCAAACGCCACTGAGGCAAGAGAGAATGCACTGGCTGATCAAGCAGCAAAGAAGGCGGCAGTGGGAGAGAAAGAAGTGGGAGGGGAAGGAAAGGAAGAGACTGCTGTCTGCTTGATGCAACCCAACAAGAGGATCCACAGCAAGTCTCATAGGATCAATTGCAGAAGATGCAAGAACAAGCAAGTCAGGGGGAGAAGGAAATGTGGAAGAAGAGAGGAGAATCTCAGGAAGAATCTGGACTCTGGACTCAAGAGAAGAAAGTGTGCCTACCCCAAGCATTGTATCCAATAATTGCAGCCCTGGCTCATGGACCCACTTATCAGTCCAAAACCATCATGAAGGATCTGATAAGCAAATTGTGGATTGCTCCAGAAATCACACCAGCCCTGGTCAAGTACGGTCAAGCCTGTTTCATTTGTGCAGAATGCAACACAGGAAGGACTGAGCCAACTCCAGCTGTATGGAAAATACTAGGGACTTAGCCTTCCATACAGAAAGACTAAATGGAATTCAAAACTGCTCAAAATGACGATAGAGACAGGCATGTATTGGGTGCAGAGTCTACCAATAGCCCTGTTTAGTGTAAGGCATACCCACACAAGTTAACTCCATATGAGATACTGTTCGGGTCCAGTCCTAGATGAGAGGTCTATTACCTACAACAAATGCAGTTGAAATATGAGTCAATGACGACTGGGTCTTAACAAAGCAACACATCAGGAACACTCTTGAACCCAGATATGATGGTCCGTACCAGGTTGTGTTAACCACGCCCACCTCAGTCAAGTTAGATGGGAAGGCCACTTGGATCCATGCATCTGATTGCAAGAGGTTCAAGAGTAGCCTTGTCCCAGAACAATAAATTCACCATGTTATTTGTGTGGTTACTAGGGTTACAGCTGGTAGCCATAGTACAGTCCTCAGCCTATGTGTTCTGGGTAAATACATCAAAATCCCAGGTGGCTATGGGAGAGGAGGTATGTCAGGTCATGACGTGTACTAAGGGTACCACTAGATAAGGGGTCTGTGTACTATATGTATGTCACTAACTCACGCCATAAATGATTGGGGATGTTTATTTTGTATGTGGGGATTTCAAACTTAAAACCAGGCTGGAATTCAGCTGGACAGGTCAATGTGTCCTGATAAAAGCCGTCATACCCTTCCACATCATCTCACCTTGTGAACTAGACAATCCCTTGACATATACCAAGCATTGGGCCAAGAGGTCAGTTCCAGGTTCTTTCGATCCACACACACACACACACACATATAAAAGGAAATTCAAAAAGTGCTGGAATGATTAAGATTTTAACCCCTTAAGGACTCAGTGTTTTTCCATTTTTGCATTTTCATTTTTTCCTCATCACCTTCTAAAAAGCATAACGCTTTCAATTTTGCACCTATAAATCCATATGATGGCTTATTTTTTGCACCACCAATTCTACTTTACAGTGACATTAGTCATTGTACCAAAAAATCCACGGCGAAACGGAAAAAAATCATTGTGCAACAAAATTGAAGAAAAAATTTCATTTTGTAAATTTTAGGGGCTTCCATTTCAACGCAGTGCATTTTTCGGTAAAAATAACACCTCATCTTTATTCTGTAGGTCCATACGGTTAAAATGATACCCTACTTATATAGATTGGATATTGTCGTACTTTGGAAAAAAATCATTACTAAATGCAGGAAAATTTATATGTTAAAAATTCTCATCTTCTAACCCCTATAACTTTTTTATTTTTCTGCGTACGGGCCGGTATGAGGACTCATTTTTTTGCGCCATGTTCTGAAGTTGTTATCAGTACCATTTTTATATTGATCAGACTTTTTGATTGCTTTTTATTAATTTTTTCATGATATACCGTATTTATCGGGGTATACCACGCACCGGCCTATAACACGCACCCTCATTTTACCAAGGATATTTGGGTAAAAAAAGTTTTTTACCCAAATATCCATGGTAAAATGAGGGTGCGCGTGTGCGCGTGTATACCCCGATACATCCCCAGGAAAGGCAGGGGGAGAGAGGCCGTTGCTGCCCGCTTCTCTCCCCCTGCCTTTCCTGGGGTCTAGAGCCCTGCTGCCGGCCCTTCTCTCCCCCTGGTTATCAGCGCCGCTGACCGTTCTGTCCCCCTGACTATCGGTGCCGGCGCCCCATTGCCGGCGCCGATAGCCAGGGGGAGAGAAGCGGCGCCGACAGCCAGGGGGAGAGAAGGGGCAGCGGCACACATTTCCGGCGCCGCTGCCCCGTTGCCTCCCCCCATCCCTGGTGGCATAATTACCTGGGTCGGGTCCGTGCTGCTACAGGCCTCCGGCGTGCGTCCCCTGCGTCGTTGCTATGCACGGCGCGGCGCACTGACGTCATGCGCCATGCCATGCAGCGCATAGCAACGACGAAGGGGATGCACGCCGGAGGCCTGCCGCAGCGCGGACCCGACCCAGGTAATTATGCCACCGGGGATGGGGGGAGGCAACGGGGCAGCGGCGCCGGCATTGGGTGCCGCTGCCCCTTCTCTCCCCCTGGCTATCGACGCCGGTACCGATAGTCAGGGGGACAGAACGGGCAGCGGTGCCGATAGCCAGGGGGTGAGAAGGGCTGGCAGCAGGGCTCTAGACCCAAGGGAAGGCAGGGGGAGAGAAGCGGGCAGCGACGGCCTCTTTCCCCTGCCTTTCCTGGGGCGGTATCGGCGTATAACACGCACATAGACTTTAGGCTAAAAATTTTAGTCTAAAAAGTGCGTGTTATACGCCGATAAATACGGTAAAAAGTTACCAAAAATACACTATTTTGGACTTTGGAATTTTTTGTGCGCATGCCATTGACCATGCAATTTAATTAACAATATATTTTTATAGTTCGGACATTTTCATATGCGGTGATACCACATATGTTTATTTTTATTTTTATTTACACGTTTTTCTTTTTTTTTTTTATGGGAAAAGGGGGGTGATTCAAACTTTTAATAGGGAAGGGGTTAAATGACCTTTGTTAACTTTTTTTTTCACTTTTTTTTTTTTTGCAGTGTTATAGCTCCCATAGGGAGCTATAGCACTGCACACACTGATCTCCTATGCTGATCCCTGCAAAGCCATAGCTTTGCACGGATCAGTCAGATAGGGGCTCGATTGCTCAAGCCTGTAGCTCAGGCTTGGAGCAATCAATCGACGATCGGACGCTGCGGAGAGAGGTAAGGAGACCTCCGCCTGCGTCCCAGCTGATCAGAACATCGCGATTTTATCTGAACTGCCGGGAACGGTTTACTTTCGTTTTCAGACGCGGCGGTCAACTTTGATCGCCGCGTCTGAAGTGTTAACAGCGCGCGGTCCTGGCCAGGGTCCTGGCTATCGTTAGCAGCCGGGACCGACCCGGTGTCAAGTGGGATCACGGCGTGACCCTGTTTTTCACTCCGGGACCAGGCTTAGGGCGTACAGGTACGCCCTAAGTCCTTAAGAGGTTAAATAGAAGAAATTCACAAATATGTTTAACTTTTTGGCACCAGTTGATTTAAAAAAAAATTGTTTTCCACTGGAGTACCCACTGGAGTAGCTTTTGATTCTGAGTCACTAGAGAGGGCTAATAGCCAGGATCCTCATCTCTTAGCAGGTTTATTGCTTGCAACTCATCTGTGAGAGAGAAGGGATGTTCAAAGAGGATAACCCTGCAAAAAAAGAGTAAATAAGAGGTGTATGTTTTTTTCTAGAATCAACACGACTCTTATCCATGAGCTATGGGCAACAATCATGGAAGATAAAAGAAAATAACACAACTCCTTTTTATTTTCTAATATTATAGTAAACAGACTCTTCATTTATTTATTTATTTATTTATTTATTTATTCATTCATGTATTTATTTACTTTTTGTTTGACAAAAGCTATAGTGCTGTATATAGTGGGTGGCTTCCTTTCTATCCTATATATTAGAAGAGGGCTATATGGCATCATGTGTCCTGCAACAGCAAATAGTCATGTGACCAAAATGTTTGTATGACTGATTATCACCCAACTTTATTACAGTTGAGAAGTTTTAAGAAGGTTGCAGTCACACATGATTTGTAGTGAGTAGTCAGTGCTGGCAGAGTCGGACTTTATGTTAGTGTTGTGTTGCGGTCTAATCAAGTTGCAGGTCGCATCACAACACTGACAATCATTAGATGTGATGTTGCATTATGACTTTGCAATCTTCATGTCATGCAACCAGAGTTGCCCTAGTGATCTAGTGACAGACGAGCACTTGTTCCTAATTAGGTTAGGGCTACATGAAAACTTTTAACGCAAAACATTAAGATTGCAGTGTTAAAATGCAATATCGCACCTAATGATTTATACTTGCAAGTCACACGTGCCTATGCCAGTGCGAATTGCCACTTTACCTCAGTGCAAGTTCAATGCAACTGTTTCCTAATTAAAACATTTTTTTTTATTTATCTATTTTTCTTAACAATTAAGTTGCAACAATATTAAAGTCTTGTGATAGCAAGTTGAGGACAAATCACTCCATTTTTTTGGTTGCACGATTTAAATGTGATTTGTTGTCACATGTGATTTGTACTACACATGTCGCCATGTAGTCCTAGGCTTACATCTACATCTACCTGGGGGATATTATTTTGGTCGAGTGTTACCTGATCTCTGTGCGAAACTCAGACACAGCTCTCAAGATTGTTCAGTTTGTGCAAAAATAAAAAATATTTTTTAGGGTATGTTCACACTAAGGAATCTACGCATGGAATTTCGTCCAGGAATTCTGCTTGGAGATTCTGTCTGAGTGGCCGCCAGACCATGCAGACTTTTGCTGCCACCATTGATGCATTTTCATTCTTTCTGCAGATCAATTTCAGTGTCAGAATTTTCCACAGTGTGAATGGGTCAGCAAAATACCCATTTACACCAATGTTAAGGTTCATAAAGCGGAATTCCTGAGCGCTACTCTGCACAAGGAAATTCCGTAGTGTGAATATACCCTAACCGGGCAAGTATTTTTACCCTATATCTGCGGTTACTTTTACTGGACATTTACAGAGTATGAACTTTCTCCCAGATTGGGCTTCTGTTTCTGAAATATCACTTGATGAAATAGTAAAGATGATTTTATAAAGAATTCTTTATTCGTTTTATTTACTGTTACAAACTATACATAGGAGGCCAGCATAGCAAGTCACTATCAGGAAGTGCCAGATGTGGATTCTGTCAATAACTCGGTGAAGGAATTTGGCTGTCTTTTCAAGAAAAAAAAAAATGAATACCAAGAAATAAGCTGGTAACCATGGTAATGACAGTTTGTTGACAGTATTCAAATGTTTCTTTAGCAGTTGGAGGCCAATCTTGTAGCGATTAATGGATGGACATTCTTCTTTCAACATTCCTTTACATTTCTTGGCAGTCTCTTAGGTTGGCTAGCGGAGACTGAGGCACTAACTTACTTAAATGAACTTTTAGGGAATCACATATCTGTCAAATGCTTAAATGTAGATTTTATCGATGATCTGCTTGAAAACAGTAAATGTACTGCTGCCACTTTATTACATGATATATATATGCATTTCAAGTTAGTTGTTCGCAATTTAAATTTTTTGGAATTTATTATTATTAATATATATATCTTTTTTTAAAACCTCTTAGGCCTCGTTCACACTGCTGTTGGCCTCCATTAGGTGGAGCTCCATCGGCAGTTCCGTCAAGTTTACCGGAAAAAAACAGTGCAAGCACTTTTTCTGTTCTTAAAATTCTGTTAAATTATGGGGATGAAATTGGCTACTGCTGGGTCGTGACGGCCCCCATTCATTTGCATGGAGTCCGTCAGGAACCAGAAGTAGCCCTTTGCATCCAGGCCATTTCAGGGTTTGATTGGCTCAAAAAAATAAATAAATACATTTAAAAAAAGAGCCTATCGGGTCAGACGCAAATGTCAGTGTGAACCTAGCCTTTTTTTTTCTCATCTTGACTGCCTGTTTCTAGAAGTACGTAAAAACCCTCCAAGATTGGGGTTTGCATTCCTAGAAGTCATGTAGGTGCTTGTATCTCAGTGAAGGAGTATTTCCCTCTTCTGTTGTATTCCAAGTAGGTATCGGATACAAAAGTGCATAACTATAGTAGTAGCAGGCACTAAATTACCAGATGGAAGAGAGGAAATGGGAGAGAGCCCACAGGATGTCGTGCATACAGACGTAAAAGATGTATGTACACTGCTTCTGGTTTTCAGTTACCAGGAGTACATACATGCTGTACATACATCTGAATATATCTGTATAATAACACAGTCATTGCACTATTTAATGTACCTTTAATATATTTACAGCTCATGCTGTCCTTGGCACTGAGCCTGATTCACCCCATTAAAGGTACAGTTTTCCTGGCCAACTATCATGGATCTATTGTTTCAGAACAAACAGATTGATAATTGGCCAATGATAAAAAAGATTGAAGAAGATGTCCAGCGGTAAGTGAGATCGTGTAAGGGTCCCAGCAGTCAGAACCCCTGCAATTAAACAGTTATAAAATGTATATATATTTCAGACATTTCTATAACTTTCTTAATGATCAACAATCATGTAATAACTAAAATAAACCATTGTTTACCATTTATTATAATACCGTAAATGTAATAGGTAATGTGATTGCTAAATGTAAATCAGTGACATATACAAGGCATTGCTGCCTAGCACACAGCCAGGTCCTGGTGTTAAGTGGTGTGGATTTTGTTCCCCAAGACTGATGTCCAAGACCATTGGGAAATACAGTGCACACTATGCTGTACAAGTGTCTGGGATCTATACATATATATAGATCCCAGATCCATAGATGATATACATCTATATACTATACCTTGACTGCATAACACTCAGATATAGTGACTGGATAACTGCCCCTATACTGGGACTGGATAACACATGACTGGATAACACTCTCATACAGTGAACAGATAAAGCTGTTCACAATACCATGACTAGGGGAGATTCTAGTGGCCTGTCCCTGCCCATACAATCACTCACCCAATAATGACCGACACATCTGTATGGTGCTAAGGCCACAGCAGCCCAACTTTATTAAATATCAATTACAACATTGTGCATAAATATAACTTTTGTATGAACGTCATACAACAACATAAATATATATGTATATAACCATAACTCTTACCCAACCTTAACAGGAGAAGACCCAGACCACTTTGTTTCCACCAACATGAATTCCTAGGGTCTTCTACTCTTGCTCCCGGCCGACCAACACCTGGCCCTGGAGCACCACCTTCGGAACCCCGTATCCTTCCCTGGGCCCCCCATGGCCGCAGGAACCATACCGCCGGGAAGTATCTCCTCCACGCCCCACCTTACTCCCGATCGAGAGTGCCTCCCGAACTTCTCCTGTCCCCATCCACTGCTGCGACGAAAACTGATACCACAAGGGAGGGTGGGCAGGAATCTTCTTCTCTTGCGCGGCAACTGCCTGGCTCCTCCTCTCTTCCCTCTCCTTTGTAGCCCTCCCAGACTCCTCCCTCTTCTCCTCACCTAACTATCCCACACAACCTAACCTTACCTTCCTCTTCGGCCATAATCCCCTTGTCATGCGCACCTCCGCTCCGATTCTCTGCGCTCCAGGGCTTACTATAATATAATACATCCTATCATGGCAGTACCAGATCTGTCTTGTGATGGATACCAGGGATGGTTGATGTCCCCCTATTTCTTATTATAGTGTCTACCAAGGTTCAGACATGGTGTTTGTCATTTTCACATGCTGCTCAGTTTTGCATGTCAAATCTGATGGAATTGTAGACGGAACCCCAACGGCCACGTTATAAGTCAATGGTGGTACTGAAACTACTGCTGCTCCGCCAATCTGTGCTCACTGCAGAGGAAAGGAAGAAGCACTACTCATCTGCCTCCCTCTCATCTGCCTAAATAGACAAGAAGAAATTATATTTTCCATTTATATGCTGTCAAATTAAACAGAAACCGATCCAGTGAAGAATTGTGGCATTTACCTACATGGTGCCAATTGGTGTTCAAAGTGTATACAATGTGCATGTCCACCTACTGAGCTGAGTGCTGGAGGACAGGTATGCTAAGTCACTCTTCCCAGTCCTGCTTTCCTGCTCAGTTTCTAAGAGCGATCATACTGTGGGGATCACATTTTCTGCAGGGGAAGTAAAAAAAAAGTGCTACATGGTGAACTACCAGTAAAGGAAGGAGACTGATCTGATGAGAGCTCACCCCTGAACTAGGGATTAGCAGGAGCACCAATATGAACACAAGGAGGCAAAAAAATAAGTAATGTCTATGTATGCTATAAATTCTGCAAATTAGTTTAAAATGACTGGACTTTTGGTATAACAATGCCTTATTGGATAACCCCTTTAATTCCCCATGCTCATGCATGTTAACTATTTGTATGTTGTAACCATCAATCGAGAGGGTACCAGGTGCACCCTAATCTGGTGTTTAGTTAGATATATCATGAGGTCTTGTGGAGAGTCTCACATCGGTGTTAGATGATCTCGGAGTTGACAGTAGTAAAGGGATTTTATATAGTCAGTGTATCTAATAGTAAAGGTTGGCCAAGATCTGAAAGATAAATGACTCCGCCAAATTACAGGCTTGTTTTTGTACAGTGAGGATTGAGAAATATCTTTTAAATAGCCGCATAGCTTCTGTACCCTGTGCACGTCAGGGCAAGTTACAAGTTATTACTGCGAGAGAACCTTCTGTAAAAAATGGGTCGAAACATAGAAGCACAAAACATACAACTTCTGTAATAACTTGAGTGGTGATAGACATTACTTATAATATAACTATAAAAAAAAAAAAAAAAAAAAAAAACTATATAGAAGCTCCACCAAAAAAAACACATGACAAACAATTGTAGTGCGAAAGATAAAAATCGTAAATTTTATTGATACACATATATAGACAAAAATTGGTGACCCCAACTGATCCCATAAAAACATACATAAACATATAAAAAGGATATGGGAAGGGGAACGAGTGTAGATTCTGTATTATTATATCAAAAAGTCATTAAAATATTCCCAGATGAAACAAAGAAAGTAACAACATACCGTATATATTCAAATATAAGCCGAGGCCCCTAATTTCACCCCAAAAACCCAGGAAAAGTTATTGACTCAACTATAAGCCTAGGGTGGGAAATACATCATCCCCCTTGTCATCATCCAGACCACCGTCATTAACACCCCCGTCATCATCATCCTGTCATCATCCAGACCCTCATCATCATCACCCTGTCATCATCCAGACCCCCATCCTCATCACCCTGTCATCATCCAGACCCCCATCATCATCACCGTGTCATCATCATCACCGCCTGTCAATCCCTTCAATCAGTGGTCTTCAACCTGCGGACCTCCAGCCCGGAGTGGAGAAGAGGGCGTCCCGATGAAGATGGACAGCCTGGAACGACTAATCCTCCCCACCAGACGGTCCCTGCAGCATAGATGGCCCGGATCAGCTCACCCTTCCTTCCTACCGAGGGGAGGTGAGTAGAAAACAGGAGGGGGGGGGGGGGTCTGGATGATGGCGAAGGCCCGGCAGTGGTCTTCAACCTGCGGACCTCCAGATGTTTAAAAACGGCAACTCCCAGCATGCTGGGAGTTGTAGTTTTGCAACATCTGGAGGTCCGCAGGTTGAAGACCACTGATCTGAAGGGATTGACAGGCTGAGAGTTCACTCAAGTATAAGCCGAGGGGGGTGTTTTCAGCACGAGTATATACGGTAACTATTGTTGGGTCCTGTTGTCTATGACTGGAAGTTTGCACACATTATCTGTAGTGTATATTGTGGCTCACCAGTTTTTGGCAGCTCTAGATACTGTTGTGCACTTGTGGTACCAGGAATCCGTACCAGTGGCTGATCAAATTTTTAGGCACATTTTTAAGCATAAACATTTTCCTATGGCTATTATGTTTGACTCAACAGCATGTCTTGTAGGATAGGTTTGTCAGAATTATATAAAGGTGCCCAAACACCTCAGCTGATCCCAGCACTGCCTTTTGGTGGGTACAGTTTACTGTTTAAGTTGTATGGTGGCCCCTTGATTCTTCCCTGACAGATGATGTTGCCGGAAAGAAGGATCGGACATGTTAGATTTTCCCTGTCGATTCTATAGTTCTCGCTGTGTCTTACTCTTCCCCATAGAGGAAATATTTGTGTTAATGGGTAAGTCAGTAGAGATAAATGTTGGCTAAACAGGCATTTGGCTGATGGTTATTAAAAGTGTATGGCCACATTCTTATGCCATTAACAGGCTTATGGAAAGGCGGTGTCATCAAGATATAATCCTTTTTATAATATAAGGCGATGTATATGGCAAAGCAGATTTTGCGTAGGAAAATCTACTGTTATTTATTATTGACTTATTTATTTATTTTTAAGCAAGTCTGCAGCTAAAACGCACCAGTGGAACCCCACATGGATTTTGCCTGTAGTAATTTAATAGAGCTAATGTGCAGCATTTATTTACTGGATTCTTGGAATATGATATAATTTATAACATAAGCAGGCTGTGGATTATAAAATACACTATTCACATGCAAAGTCATCAGATAATATCGGGGTTAAAGGCCTTGCGTTGCCTTTTAGACAAGCCGACAGAAAGCAGTAAACAAGATGAGCACCGATCTTGCTGATCGGCGCTCTTTGCTAAGCCTTCACAAGGCCTAATTAATTGTGTGCCTATTTAAATGAATCATTATCGGCGGCACATGACATGTTTACACAGGGTGATATGTGGCTGACAACAGTAATTATAATGTCTGCACTTAAAGGGGTACTCCACTGGAAAACATTTTTTCTTCAATCAACTGGTGCCAGAAAGTTAAACAGATTTGTAAATTGCTTCTATTAAAAAATCTTAATCCTTCCAGTATTTATCAGCTGCCGTATCATCAACAGGAAGTTGTTTTCTTTTTGAATTTCCTATCTGCCTGACCACAGTGCTCTCTGCTGACACCTCTGTCCATTTTAGGAACTGTGCAGAGTAGGAGCAAATCCCCATAGAAAACCTCTACTGCTCTGGACAGTTCCTAAAATGGACAGAGGTGTCAGCAGAGAGCACTGTGGTCAGACAGAAAGGAAATTCAAAAAGAAAAGAACTTCCTGTGGATCATAACAGCAGCTGATTAATACTGGAAGGATTAAGATTTTTTTAATAGAAGTAATTTACAAATCTGTTTAACTTTCTGGCACCAGTTGATTTAAAAAAAAAATGTTTTCCAGTGGAGTACTCCTTTAACCCCTTCCCGACCTATGACATACCTGTACGTCATGGGTGGCAAGGTGTTCCCGACCCATGACATACAGGTACATCATGAACATTTTTGCCGCTACTCGCGGCACCCCGCAGCGCCCGGTAAGATGGTGGCTATCACTGATAGCCAGCCATCTTACCATGCGACCACGGGGGGTTTCATCCCCCACCCCCCCCCAGCGATCGCTGCTATCAGCTGGTCAAATCTGACTAGCTGATAGCAGCGTTTCGCTATGAAAATACTTAGCAGCGCGGTATGTGAGTCCCGACCACGGGGATCGGGACACACACCGCTCTGCTAAGTGTCCCTGACCCGTCCCCCGGCGTCACTTACCCGTCCGAGCGGTGTCCCGAGCGGTCCCGGCGGTCCCGGCGTCCTCCATGCGGTCCCGGCTGCGCTGCGTCCCGGCGGTGAGTTTCCGGCAGCAGTGCGGCATCTTCATTGGCAGCAGTGAGATTGCCGTAAAGCGATCTCACTGCTGCCTCTGGGAGTTTCAAAACTGCAACTCCCAGCATGCCCAGACAGCCTTTGGCTTTCTGGGCATGCTGGGAGTTGTAGTTTTGCAACATCTGGAGGTCCACAGTTTGGAGACCACTGTATAATGGTCTCCAATCTGTGCTCTTCCAGATGTTGCAAAACTACAACTCCCAGCATGCTCAGTCTGTCCAGGCATGCTGGGAGTTGTAGTTCTCTAACATCTGGAAGAGCACAGATTGGAGACCATTATACAGTGGTCTCCAAACTGTGGACCTCCAGATGTTGCAAAACTACAACTCCCAGCATGCCCAGACTGCCCAAGCATGCTGGAAGTTGTAGTTCGGCAACATCTGATCCTTCAGATATTGCCGAACTACAACTTCCAGCATGCCTGGGCAGTCTGGGCATGCTGGGAGTTGTAGTTTTGCAACAACTGGAGGCACACTAGTTGGGAAACACTGTCCGTTTCCTACCTCAGTGCCTCCAGCTGTTGCAATTGTTGCAAAACTATAACTCCCAGCATGCACTGACAGACCATGCATGCTGGGAGTTGTAGTTTTGCAACAGCTGGAGGCACACTGGTTTGGAAACACTAAGTTTGTTTGCAAAACACTTGAAAGTTTAATACTTAAAGGAGTAGTCCAGTGGTGACCCAGTGGTGAACACCTTATCCCCTATCCTAAGGATAGGGGATAAGTGTTTGAGATCGCGGGGGGTCCGACCGCTGGGGCCCCCTGCGATCTCCTGTACGGAGCCCCGACAGCCCCCGGGAAGGGGGCGTGTCGACCTCCGCACGAAGCGGCGGCTGACACGCCCCCTCAATAAAACTCTATGGCAGATCCGAAGTGCTGCCTTCGGCAATCTCCGACTCTGCCATTGAGACGTATTGAGGGGGCGTGTCGGCCGCCGCTTCGTGCGGGGGTCGACACCCGCTATCTGGCCGGAGAGCCTGGCCCCCGTACAGAGAGATCGCAGGGGGCCCCAGCGGTCGGAGCCCCCGCGATCTCAAACTTATCCCCTATCCTTAGGATAGGGGATAAGTTTTTCACCACTGGACTACCCCTTTAACTTAGTGTTTCCAAACCAGTGTTCCTCCAGCTGTTGCAAAACTACAACTCCCAGAATGCACGGACAGCCAAAGGGCATGCTCGGAGTTTGCAACAGCTGGATGTTTGCCCCGTCCCCCCAATGTGAATGTACAGGGTACACTCACATGGGCGGAGGTTCACAGTGAGTGCTGCAAGTTTGAGATGGCGCAAATTTTGCGCTGCAGCTCAAACTCCCAGCGGCAAACTTGCTGTGAACCTCTGCCCATGTGACTGTACCCTAAAAACACTACACTACACTAACACTAACCTAAAATAAAAAGTAAAAAACACTACATATACACATACCCCTACACAGCCCCCCCCTCCCCCCCAAAAAATGAAAAACATCTGGTACTCTACTGTTTCCAAAATGGAGCCTCCAGCTGTTGCAAAATAATAACTCCCAGTATTGCCGGACAGCCATTGACTGTCCAGGCATGCTGGGAGTTTTGCAACAGCTGGAGGCACCCTGTTTGGGAATCATTGGCATAGAATACCCCTATGTCCACCCTTATGCAAATCCCTAATTCAGGCCTCAAATGCGCATGGCGCTCTCTCACTTTGGAGCCCTGTCGTATTTCAGGGCAACAGTTTTGGGACGCATATGGGGTATTGCCGTACTCGGAAGAAATTGCCTTACAAATTTTTGGGGGCTTTTTCTTCTTTAACCCCTTATGAAAAGGTGAAGTTGGGGTCTACACCAACATGTTAGTGTAAAAAAATTAATTTTTTACACTAACATGCTGGTGTTGCCCTATACTTTTCATTTTCACAAGAGGTAAAAGGGAAAAAAGACCCTCTAAATTTGTAATGCAATTTCTCCCGAGTACGGAGATACCTCATATGTGGGCGCAAAGTGCTCTGGGGGCGCACAACAAGGCCCAGAAGGGAGAGTGCGCCATGTACATTTGAGGCGATTTGCACAGGGGTGGCTGATTGTTACAGCAGTTCTGACAAACGCAAAACAATAAATATCCATATGTGACCCCATTTTGGAAACTACACCTCTCACGGAATGTAATAAGGGGTGCAGTGAGAATTTACACCCCACTGGTGTATGACAGATTTTTGGAACAGTGGTCTGTGAAAATGAAAAATAAAATTTTTCATTTGCACAGTCCACCGTTTCAAATATCTGTCAAACGCCAGTGGGGTGTAAATGCTCACTGCACCCCTTATTAAATTCCATGAGGGGTGTAGTTTCCAAAATGGGGTCACATGTGGGGGGGGTCCACTGTTCTGGCAACCTAGGGGCTTCCTAAATGGGACATGCCCCCCAAAAACCCTTTCAGAAAAACTCACTCTCCAAAATCCCATTGTCGCTCCTTCCCTTCTGAGCCCTCTATTGCGCCCGCCGAACACTTTTCATAGACATATGAGGTATTTCCTTACTCGAGAGAAATTGGGTTACAAATTTTAGGGTGATTTCTCTCCTTTTACCCCTTGTAAAAATTAAAAAATTGGGTCTACAAGAAAATGCGAGTGTAAAAAATGAAGATTTAGAATTTTCTCCTTCACTTTGCTGCTATTCCTGTGAAACACCTAAAGGGTTAAAACACTTACTGAATGTCATTTTGAATACTTTGGGGGGTGCAGTTTTTATTATGGGGTCATTCATGGGGTATTTCTAATATGAAGACCCTTAAAATCCACTTCCAACCTGAACTGGGCCCTGAAAAATTACGATTTTGAAAATCTTGAGAAAAATTGGAAAATTGCTGCAGAACTTTGAAGCCCTCTGGTGTCTTCCAAAAGTAAAAACTTGTCAATTTTTTATGCAAACACAAAGTAGACATATTGTATATGTGAATCAATATATAATTTATTTGGAATATCCATTTTCCTTTCAAGCAGAGACTTTCAAAGTTAGAAAAATGCTAAATTTTCAAAATTTTCATGAAATTTGTAGATTTTTTACCAAGAAAGGATGCAAATATCAGTGAAATTTTACCAATAACATAAAGTAGAATATGTCATGAAAAAACAATCTCGGAATCAGAATGATAAGTAAAAGCATTCCAGAGTTATTAATGTTTAAAGTGACAGTGGTCAGATTTTCAAAAAATGCCCAGGTCCTGAAGGTGAAAATGGGCTGGGTCATGAAGGGGTTAAGATCTAATCACCTGACCAACAAGCATTTGCTCAGTCAGCTGATCTTTGTCCCTTTTGCACAGGCCGATTAATGGGAACAGGAGTACAGGTGTGGGAGGTGGAAATCCCGGCAGGGGTTTCCTTTTCCTTCCAGTGTAGATGCGACTGCGGCACTGTAGCGCTAGCGCTACAGTGCCGGAGTCGCATCTTCACTGGAAGGAAAAGAAATCCTCTGCTGGGATTTCCACCTCCCACATCTGTACTCCTGCATTCTTCACCGTCCTCGACGGGACTAACGGCCAGCTGCTCCCGACTCACCAGCGACCAGCCCAAAGCGAATACCAGTGTTGTGCCTGTAATTTGGTGAACCTGTAAAGTTGAGCAGGTCCTTTTACTTTTTTACTACTCTCCGCAAATACCGCGGATAACCGGCACTATAAAGTGCCATCTCTATCTTTTTTTCTACTATATCTCCGATTATTGGGAACAAGCATTGCAAGGAATACAAATTTTTTCCCATAATAGACCCTAGAAATAGGAGCTGTAGGCACCTAAATCCTGACATAATGCTTAGTGTGTGAACATGGCCTAAGCCATGACTACTGAGGTTAATATTAGAACAGTAAATCCAAGCTGTATCTATGGTATGAATTTCCTGTGATGTGTAGCCTGTTTGATAGATTCCACAAGGTGTATGTGGTCACAGCAAAAACGCCAGACATCTGTTTTTTGAAAAGCAGGCTTCAACTGTTTATTGCACCACGAAGGGAACATATGCAATGTTTCGGCAAAACGTTGCCGAAACTTTGTATATGTTCACATTGTGGTGCAAATAACAGTTGAAGCCTGCTTTTCAAAAAACGGACGTCTGGCGTTTTTGCTGTGACCACATACACCTTGCGGAATTGTCATTCCAGCTCTGGCATGCTGGCAGGTCACCTGCATGGGCGGGAGGTGGTCTTGTGCCGACTCTCCCTGTGAACTTTGACTATGATAGAGGTTCCTGTAAAGATGACTCTTCTTTTTACTGATATTAGCCAGTCAGGAAACATGTTTAATTTTTTTTTTCGTGAGTTAAGAAAGTCAAAACTATATTATTTCTGGTTGAAATTGAAGACGATCTTTCCTCTCCTGATATTTAAAGGGGTACTCCGCCCCTAGACATCCTATCCCCTATCCAAAGGATAGGAGATAAGATGTCTGATCGCGGGAGGTCCCGCAGCTGGGACCCCCCGCGATAGCTGTGCAGCACCCGACGTTCATTTAGAACTCTGGGTGCATATGTGGAGGTTGTGACTTCATGGCCACGCCCCTCGTGATGTCACACCGCACCCCCTCAATGCAAGTCTATGGGAGGGGTTGAGCGACCACCACGCCCCCTCCCATAGACCTGCATTGAGGGGGCGTGGGGTGACGTCTCGAGTGGCGTGGCTGTGGCGTCACGACCCCCGCTCCAAGCACTGGGAACAAAATGTTCCAAATGCTGGAGCAGCGGAGTACCCCTTTAAAGACCCAGTATATCTCTCAAACTGTTTTTTATTCGGTCATAATGTATTTCTCAGAGAGACTGACATATTCCTGCTTCAAGTTTCCTTGTCTCTGATTATTATTCTTTTATTAAATTATGCAATATTTTTACTGAGCAGGTTCATACATTTATAACCAGCATGATTCTGATATTACTTCTAGGCTGGAATTTTAGAAGAATGTTATTGTCCTCTCCTGTTTTTGCTCTCTCTCTCTGCCAACATAGTTTTCCTGTGCAATTCAAGTTTCATTAACTTTTTCCTCTTATTGTTTACCTAAAGTCTCTATAGACTTATCCCCATAGGCTCTTAAACTTGTGTTTGTGGCCATTTAATGTACCGCTATCCCTTCCTAAGGAACATGAATAGAAATCTTATACATCTTACAAAGATTAAAAGAGGAAGGTGTAGAGAATGAGTCCTGGTAGATTTTAAACTTTTTCTGAGGATGGAAATAAAATTGGTTACTAGAGAGGATGTAAAGAAAAAATACTTCATTTAACCTGAAATAATACAATTCTTTATTTAACCTGAAATAATTCAATTCAAAAAGAAAATAACTTCCTCTGGAGCATATAGCAGCTGATAAGTACTGGAAGGATTAATATTTTTATATAGAAGTAATTTACAAATCTGTTTAACTTTATGGCAATAGTTGATTTAAGATTTTTTTTTTTCCAGTGGAGTACCTCTTTAACCCCTTAAGGACCCAGCCAATTTTCCCTGTAGGACCCGGCCATTTTTTTGCACATCTGACCACTGTCACTTTAAGCATTAATAACTCTGGGATGCTTTTACCTTTCATTCTGATTCCGAGATTGTTTTTTCGTGACATATTCTACTTTATGTTAGTAGTAAAATGTTGTCGATACTTGCATTATTTCTTGGTGAAAAACTCCAAAATTTTATGACAAAATTTAATTTTTTTTTTACTTTGAAGCAAAAAATAAGGAAAATTAATATTCCAAATAAATTATATATTGATTCACATGTCTACTTTATGTTTCCATCATAAAGTTGACATGTTTTTACTTTAGAGGGCTTCAAAGTATTGCAGCAATTTTCCCATTTTTCACAAAATTTTCAAAATCTATATTTTTCAGGGACCAGTTCAGTTTTGAAGTGGATTTGAAGGGCCTTCCTATTAGAAATACCCCATAAAACCCCATTATAAAAAACTGCACCCCTCAAAGTGTTTAAAATGACATTCAAAAGGTTTGTTAACCCTTTAGGTGTTTCACAGGAATAGCAGCAAATTGAAGGAGAAACACTGGCATGTTCTTGTAGACCCAGTTATTGAATTTTTACAAGGGGTAAAAGGAGAGAAATCTTCCTAAAATGTGTAACCCAATTTCTCTCGAGTAAGGAAATACCTCATATGTGGATGTCAAGTGTTCGGCGGGCGCAGTAGAGGGCTCAGAAGGGAAGGAGCGACAATGGGATTTTGGAGAGTGAGTTTTTCTGAAATGGTTTTTGAGGGGCATGTCACATTTAGGAAGCCACTATGGTGCCAGAACAGCAAAAAAAAAAAAAAAAACACATGGCATACTATTTTGGAAACTACACCCCTTAAAGCATGTAACAAGGGGTCTAGTGAGCCTTAACATCCCACAGGTGTTTGACGACTTTTCATTAAAGTTGGATGTGTAAATTACTTTTTTTTCCACTAAAATGCTGGTTTTCCCTCAAATTTAAATTTTTTACAAGGTATAATAGGACAAAATGCCCCCCAAAATTTGAAACCCCATCTCTTCTGAGTATGGAAATACCCCATGTGTGGACGTCAAGTGCTCTGCTGGCGCACTACAATGCTCAGTAGAGGAGGAGTCACATTTGGCTTTTGAAAAGCAAATTTTCGCATTTAGGAAGCCCCTATGCTGCCAGAACAGCAAAAAATAAAAAACACATGGCACACTATTTTGGAAACTACACCCCTCAAGGAACGTAACAAGGGGTACAGTGAGCCTTAACACCCCACAGGTGTTTGACGACTTTTTGTTAAAGTCGCATGTGTAAATGGGAAAAAAATTCTTTCACTAAAATGCAGGTTTTTCCCCAAAATCATCCACCACTGTGCAAATCAACAATTTAGGCCTCAAATGTACATGATGCGCTCTCACTCCTGAGCCTTGTTGTGCACCCGCAGAGCATTTTACGTCCACATATGGGGTATTTCCGTACTCAGGAGAAATTGCGTTAAAAATTTTGGGGGTCTTTTTTCCCTTTTAACACTTGTGAAAATAAAAAGTATGGGGCAACACCAGCATGTTAGTGTAATTATTTTTTTTTTTTTTTACACTAACAGGCTGGTGTAGCCCCTAACTTTTCCTTTTCATAAGGGGTAAAAGGAGAAAAAGCCCCTCAAAAGTTGTAGTGCAATTTCTCCCGAGTACGGAGATACCCCATATATGGCCCTAAACTGTTTCCTTGAAATACGACAGGGCTCCGAAGTGAGAGAGCACCATGCGCATTTGAGGACTAAATTAGGGATTACATAGGGGTGGACATAGGGGTATTTTACGCCAGTGATTCCCAAACAGGGTGCCACCATTTTTATTGGGGGGGCAGTGTAAGGGAGTGTATATGTAGTGTTTTACCCATTATTATGTGTTAGTGTAGTGTAGTGTAGTGTTTTTAGGGTATGTTCGCACAGGCAGAGGTTTACAGTGAGCTTCCCGCTAGAAATTTGCGCCGCGACGAAAAATTTGCCGCAGCTCATACTTGAAGCAGGAAACTTACTGTAAACCTGCCCGTGTGAATGTACCCTGTATGTTCACATGGGGGGGGTCAAACCTCCAGCTGTTTCAAAACTACAACTTCCAGCATGTACTGACAGACCGTGCATGCTGGGAGTTGTACTTTTGCAACAGCTGGAGGCACACTGGTTGGAAAACCTTCAGTTAGGTTCTGTTACCTAACTCAGTATTTTCCAACCAGTGTGCCTATAGCTATTGCAAAACTACAAATCCCAGCATGTACTGATGCTGGGAGATGTAGTTATGCAACAGATAGAGGTACGCAACTACAATTCCCAGCATGCCGAGACAGCTGTTGCTGTTTAGGCATGCTGGGATTTGCAGTTTTGCAACATATGGAGGGCCACAGTTAGAGACCAGTGCACAGTGATCTCCAAACTGTGGACCTCCAGATGTTGCAAAACTACAAATCCCAGCATACAGCTGTGTGGGCATGCTAGGAGTTGTAGTTTTGCAAGATCTAGAATGCTACAGTATAGATATTACTGTGCAGTGGTCTCTAAACTGTACATCTCCAGCTGTTGCAAAACTGCAAATCCCAGAATGCCTAAACAGCTGTCTGGGCATGCTGGGAGTTGTAGTTTTGCAACATCTGGAGGGCTACAGTGTAGAGACCTCCGTATAGTGGTCTCAGACTGTAGCCCTCCAGATGTTGCTAGGCAAGTTACCTGCTTCCGTCGGATCCAGGGAGCCGTCCTCTTCTGCTGCATGACATCACCGCCCGCGCCGAACACCGCAGCCGATCACGTCCCGCAGCCTCCACCGATCGGTAAGTGGACTTCGATGTCCGGTCCCCTTCAGTTCCCCGTCCTGCCCCACCTATTGTGGGTGGGCAGGACGGGGAAAACGAAAATTAACCCCGCCGCCCCCGATCTGCTATTGGTCGTAGCTTTTGACGACCAATAGCAGGGATAGGAGGGGTGCATTAAAGGGGTTGGACTCCTTTAACATGACTTTCAACCCTACTATGAGTATGATTTATGACTTATACATACTCCAGGGCTTCTATGGGGGCCCGTTCTGTCACATTACTCCGCTACAGCCCGGTCTTCTGTCCCTGCCTGTAGCTGGACTTTTATCGCCCATACATGGCTGCCTATGAAGGAGCACGTGACAATACATGCCACTGTGCCTCATCCATACTAGTACATGAAGAAGAAAAGGAAAGAAGAAGAAGAAAAGGAAAGACAACAGAGAAGACGTCATTCAGGTCACTGATATCATTGTGTATTCTCCTGACTGTCCCATCAGAGCTGTAGTCACTTGTAAGTTCTGCAGTAATGATGAGTGAAACTGTACTCCAATCTGTGGCTCTCCAGCTGTTGCAAAACTACAACTCCCATCATGCCTGAGGCTCTCCAGGCATGATGGAAGTTGTAGCTTTGCAACACCTGGAGAGCTACTTGACGTGATTGATGGAGGTCCCAGTAGTGGGACCCCCACCAAAAAATGGACTTAGTTTTGTTCCCAGTCTGGCAGTGGGGCCCAGGGCAATTTTTTTCAGTAGTGCCCTGTGGAAGAGCCTAGGGACCAGCGCACTACTGCTAAGAATGGGCCGGGCCTGTAGTCTCTGGAGCATGCAAGAGCAGTTCAAAAAGTTAATGTTTATTTAGTTAGCTTTATTAAGTATATAGAAGATCAGAACAATCAGGATCTATTCCATACAGAGGGAGGGCACTGTCTGTATCTAATCCATATGGGGGGCACAGTATCTAATCCATATGGATCCTTGTATGTATGAGATACTGTGCCCCTCCTGTTTGGATTATATACTCTGTTACCCCCTCATATGGATTAGATGCTGTGTACTTTCCATATGAATTAGATACTATGCCCCCCTTATGGATTAGAATAAATTACTGCTCCCCGCCATGTGTATTAGAATTAGATACTATGCTCCCTCTATATGGATTAAATACTGTGCCCTCCAAACTACGTAGGGGGAACAGTATCTTATCCATTTAGGGGGTCACCATATCTAATCCCTATAGGGGGCACAGTATTTAATCCATATAGGGGGCACAGTATTTAATCCATAAATGGGGGTATTTAATCCATACATGGGGCAAAATATTTAATCCATGTGGGGGGGAGAGGCTAATATGATACAATTAAAGTATCTAATCCCTACAGCGGGGAAGAGTATTTAATCCATATGTATTTCGGGGTGGGGTGGGGGAGAGGCACCGATATGTCACCTTGCCAGGGGCGCAAGGGGCTCTAGGTACGCCTTTGCTCTCTGCTGACACCGGTGCTGCTCCAGACAGTTCCTGACATGGACAGTGGTGTCAGCAGAGAGCACTGTGGTCATACAGAAAAGAAATTCAAAAGTAAAGAACTTCCTGTGGAGCACACAGCAGCTGATAAGTACTGGGAGGATTAAGGTTTTTTAATAGAAGTAATTTACAAATCTGTTTAACTTTCCAGTAGAGATGAGCGAACTTACAGTAAATTCGATTCGTCACAAACTTCTCGGCTCGGCAGTTGATGACTTTTCCTGCATAAATAAGTTCAGCTTTCAGGTGCTCCGGTGGGCTGGAAAAGGTGGATACAGTCCTAGGAGACTCTTTCCTAGGAATGAATCCACCTTTTCCAGCCCACTGGAGCACCTGAAGGCTGAACTAATTTACGCAGGATAAGTCATCAACTGCTGAGCCGAGAAGTTCGTGACGAATCGAATTTACTGTAAGTCCGCTCATCTCTACTTTCCAGCACCAGTTAATGAAAACATTTTTTTTTCACCTGAGTACCCCTTTAAGGTTATAAGTAGGTGGCAAATCTGGTAGTAGGTGGCAAATCTGTCATAGCATGGAGACTCAATACTGAAATACTAAATATTAGGTTGAGGACACATGGGGCAGATTTTCTGCTACAAATATGCAACAAATCGGAATTTAAAACTTATGTATTGAAAGGATGTAGTTCCTGCTGAAAAGTACCCACAAACATTTACTGGATATTGACAAATCTCCACCAGATATGGAGAAGACAAATGATGAAAAGACTTTGGAGATGTGAGTGCTGCTGGACATGGGGTCGCATAGATGGTGTTGACTACTCACTGATTTTCCTTAAAAGTTCTGTGTTTCCCTTTAAATCAACAATATTGACTTAGTAATATGAACAGGAACTTGACCCTACCTGTCGTTTCAGGTAACTTATGAGGCCATCATGTGTGTTGATGTAGAGTAGCACCATTTCTGACCATTATATACGATAAGTGTATATTACATTTTGTCACCAGATTTCAGCTTTGCAGGAAATAATTATCTATGTTCTTTTATAGTTCCTTAGCTACAGGGAGGCCCTTGCCTATCTGATGGCTCCTATAGATTGCCAAGGGGATCCTGTTCCCTTATATGTCTGTAGCACAAATTAGAGATGAAGAGCAGAGCAGACATCTGATAAATGATCCCATTTACAATTTCTATAATGGACAGAAAAAGTTCTGTTACTCATGTACACACACATACCAACTTCAAAACTACCTGAAGGTACACTTTACATTTGTAAAGGAGTTGGACTGAATGAACAGGGCTTCTTTGCCTTTCTTCATTCATTGTGTAATACACGCTCCGGGTCACTTTGATATGGCAGTGGGACAGCCAACATACTGTATACTGCTTAGTGTCATATAGACAGTGCAGACTGTTGGTACTGTCAGGGATCGAGTCCTGGAAAAAAAAAGGTAAGGGAACTCATCCAAGATTTCCACTCATGGGCTGGTCCTGCAGAACTTCAGCTAATGGAAACAGTGTTCCTGCTGTGAAAAAAGTGCAGGAACTCAGTTCCCATACATTCCTGCAGGACTTGAGCCCTGGGTACTGTATAGAGTAAAGAGCAAAACACTAAGATGCCTTTACAATTAATTTTTTTATCATTTGTTTGCAAATTCAAAATGAAGCAACTTTGTAAATAGTCTTCATAAAAATTTCCTACTATTTAGCTGCTACATGAAGATAAGATCAATCTGTCAGATGGACTTTTTCCCCTATGATAGTAGTGGGGGAAGCTTAGATTGGGGTAGGGAATTGTTAAAGGACAGCTCACACAGGCTGTAGAGAACAGAGCCCAAATAAAGGCAGTCTGCAGGGGAGAATCATAAAAGGTATACAAGTGTAGAGCGAAAGCAGAGTTCACACTAGTGGGCAGTGGCCATTCAGGTATCTCTGGCTCTCCCATAGAGATACATGAAGGGGTCGTGTCAGCTGCCACTTTGTGCAGGGGTCGTAAAGCCCCCTTCCTGGGGACTGGCAGGGTACCGTGCAGGAGATCGCTGGGGGTCCCAGGGGTCAGACCCCCCACAAGCTAAAACTTAACCCCTATCCTTTGGATAGGGGATAAGCTTTACTGACTAAAGTATTCCAGGGTCCCAATACTAAATATGTCAAATGGCCTACTATGTGCCAGTATCCTCCTATGCCCTATTAGGCACCAAGGCCTAGGTGTGACTGCTACCTCTCTACCCCCTAGAGCTACTTACCTGGGAGTTCACTACCATGTAGTACTTACTTGTACAATAGCTAAGGGGGATACCAAAAAATAAGCAGGGATTTCACAGATCGCAGATATCAGCAGCTGAGTAAAAACCATCCCCAGAGAGGGTTTTATTGTAATTTTACATGGGAAGAGATATTTACAGATGTTTTATATAGGATGAAATGCCAAGTTTAGTTTTTTAACATTTACTTCTGGGAAATATATGACCTCCACCATTACCAACAATTCTAAGAATTCGAGTTGGTAGGAATTGTTCTGTGTACTCTGTGTCAGACACTTTGAGTCTATGGAAATACATGAAGGCCTTGATCAAGCCATAACAGCCTTGTCAGTTTCATGATTTAATCTGTACAGACATTGTCTTGTTTTTATTGCACGGAAAGCAGAGGAAACATTCTTTATAGCACATTTCACTGTGTAATATTTAGAAAATGCTGCTTTTCAACATTGTTTGAAGTACATATTGAACTGTTCTCTGTATCTGATTCTTTAGCTCCATTACGATCTTATAACAAAAAATAAACACTGCAGCAACATGATGCTAAACTGTAATCGGAATGAATCTGTAAGTCCTCTTTCACACTCTGGTAAACCACCAAATCCCAGTCACATCCCATTCAAGTTAATCGGATCCATCGGGATCCGGTGCTGACCCAGTGGTGTCACTTTTGCTCCGACCCATTTTGGGGCTGTTCTCTAGGGAAAAAAAAAACTGATGGTACAATAAATATAAAGGTTGGGAGGCTACACACTAAAATATATAATTGGATTGCACAATCTGTGCCGAGGTACTGAGCTGCACTATACCCGTAGTGCCGAATAGCAGTAAAATAGAAAATGAAAGAAGTCAGACCTCAAGGTACAGATACATGGTCAGGTTTGTATTGGATATATAAATAAAAAAAAAAAAATCTATCTATCTATCTATATATATATATATATATGTACATCCCAAAAATGGACAGACTTTTCCTATCAGACATTATCTTACATGCGATAGCGCCTATGTGGTTTATGTGCTTTGGTGCCCATGTGGTCTCCTATATGTTGGGGAGACCACATGGGATTTCAAAACGCGCATGAACCAACATAGGTACACTATACGAAAGAAAAAAATGGATTTACCTGTCTCAAGCCATTTTTCTACTATGGGACATACGGAAAAAGAGTTGAGGTTCATCAAACGAGGTGGGGACAGACAGGCGATGCTGAAAAAACTTGAACTTAAATGGATCTTCAAATTGGGGTCTCTCAAACCGGCTGGTTTGAATGTAGAATTTAAAACTCCACACAGAGTAGTCAATCAGTAATCCTGTTCCTTTGATATCTGGATTTATAAGTACTTGGTAACTTTACATTATCAGTGCTAGCATAAAAATGTATATTCTATATTCTATCTTTTTAACTTGTCTTCTCTCTTGTTTTTTAGGTGGACTTTGGGATATACTGAACACTCACCTGATGACTATAATAATTGTTATAGTTTTATTAATAAAACGTTGTAGATTGACTATTTATGTGAGTTTCTTGAGTCTCTTATGTGGCGATGTAGTGTGGCGTTGTGGTACAGCCTCCAGTCTAATTAAAAATTCTCTCTAATTTTTTAAAAAATTTTTATTATTTTTTATTTTTTATTATATAATTTATATTTTTTATTATACTTTTCTATATTTTTTTGTATAAAAAACTTTTTGTTATTATTATTTTTTATTTTTTATTTTTTATTTTAATTTCATGTTTTTTATTTTCTATTTTTGTTCTGTTCATTTTGGTTATTATTTTTGATACTAGACACCAGGTAGGTCCAAATGTCCCTGACTGTGTGATCTTGTGTGTGGTTTATGGACCAAGAGGGTCCTAGGGTGGTCGGCGTAGCTGGGTGCTGTGACCACACACCTTCATACGAAGTGTGGAGATGTGGGTCGCGTGCACACTGTGCGTTTCTAGCCTCCGAAAGCCGGATGCTGGCGATACACATGAGTGCAGACCTCCTGAGTGTGTATGATACGATGGCTGCAGGGGACTAGGACCTTATACCGCCACCTGGTAGTCGTATTTGATAGAGATTTACTATTTTCTCAGTTTATCCCTTTTGAGATATGAGAGGCTGGTTTCCCACACTCAAGATGGCGCAGGTTGTCTCGTGGTGATGTACGCATGCGTTGGATTTCGCGGCGCGTCGCCATGGACACCTGGACGCCATCCGCTGATTGGCCTAGATCTACTTGCCACACGAGACGCTCTTAGAACGAGGCGCGCAGGCGCTGTTGTTACTTCCTGATGCCGAATACTGTAATAGCGTGGATATATTTTGTCATCCGGTGAGTGTGTGTTCCCCCACCTTTTTAACCCTGTATGTCTGATTACACATGTGTGTCACTTTATTAATTAAACACAATTAGTGTTTATCCTAATGTATTTATTGCACTGTATTGTGTATAAGTCTCACTTTTGTACTTTTCTTGGTTTTGTATTTTATTACTTATGTGCATATATTTTTTGGATTGTTTACACTATGCATTTGCACTTTATTTAATGATTGGTTTTGCACATTAATTGGTACCATTTGTAATTGGTGCCTCTATAAAGATATGGTTAGCACTGGTTGTGTGATGCTTGAGAAAGGTCAGGTTGAGCTGACTGAAACGTCGCTGTTGTAATGACACCTTTTATGGAATAAAAACACATATTTTTTCATGAACTTTGGTGCTGTGGACAAGATTTTTCTTCTATATATATATATATATGTATATATATATATATATATATATATATATATATATATATATATATATAATATCTAGGTTGGGGATGGTGTGATGTAATAAGGACTAGAGATATAGCTGGTATAATGCATGTTTTTATTAAGAGTAAATATATACAATGTAAAATATTTAGTAATAAAGTGTAACCAGATCGCTGAGCAGGGCCCTTGCTACAGAGATGGTACACTAGATAGAATTAACCCCTTAACGACGCAGGACATATATTTACGTCCTGCGCCTCACTTCGCATCGGTCCCGGCGCTCATCAACGGCCAGGACCCGCGGCTAATACCACACATCGCCGATCGCGGCAATGTGCAGTATTAACCCTTTAGAAGCGGCGGTCAAAGCTGACCGCCGCTTCTAAAGTGAAAGTGAAGGTATCCCGGCTGCTCAGTCGGGCTGTTCGGGACTGCCGCGGTAAAATCGTGGCGTCCCGAACAGCTTACAGGACACCGGGAGGGCCCTTACCTGCCTCCTCGGTGTCCGATCGGCGAATGACTGCTCCGTGAATGAGATCCAGGCAGGAGCAGTCAAGCGCCGATAACACTGATCACAGGCGTGTTAATACACGCCAGTGATCTGTGTAAAAGATCAGTGTGTGCAGTGTTATAGGTCCCTATGGAAGCTATAACACTGCAAAAAAAATGTAAAGTGTTAATAAAGGTCATTTAACCCCTTCCCTAATAAAAGTTTGAATCACCCCCCTTTTCCCATAAAAAAAAATAAAACAGTGTTAAAAAAAAACATAAATAAACATATGTGGTATCGCCCCGTGCGTAAATGTCCGAACTATAAAAATATATCATTACTTAAACCGCACGGTCAATGGCGTATGCGCAAAAAAATTCCAAAGTCCAAAAAAGGGTATTTTTGGTCACTTTTTATATCATTAAAAAATGAATAAAAAGTGATCAAAAAGTCCGATCAAAACAAAAATCATACCGATAAAACCTTCAGATCATGGCGCAAAAAATGAGTCCTCATAGCGTCCTGTATGTGGAAAAATAAAAAAGTTATAGGGGTCAGAAGATGACATTTTTAAACGTTTTCCTGCATGTAGTTATGATTTTTTTTCCAGAAGTGCGACAAAATCAAACCTATATAAGTAGGGTATCATTTTAACCGTATGGACCTACAGAATAATGATAAGGTGTTTTTACCGAAATATGCACTGCATAGAAACGGAAGCCCCCAAACTTACAAAATGGCATTTTTTTCTTCGATTTTGTCGCACAATTATTTTTTTTCAGTTTCGCCGTGAATTTTTGGTAAAATGACTAATGTCACTGCAAAGTAGAATTGGTGACGCAAAAAATAAGCCATAATATGGATTTTTAGGTGGAAAATTGAAAGGGTTATGGTTTTTAAAAGGTAAGGAGGAAAAAACGAAAGTGCAAAAACTGAAAAACACTGAGTCCTTAAGGGGTTAAAAGTTACAATAGGTTCATATTAATAAAATCATAATTGGAAAATATATTAAATGGTAAGTAAAAGTAAATAAATAAATTAGGATAATATAATATAGTAATGTGGTAGAGGGTGTGATGCAGGGCATATGGAATTAACCTAGGGACAGATGGCATTAACCCCTTGTGTTTGTGACGCCAGGGTATGGTTTATCCTCAATACTACCCGAAGGTATACCGCTGGATCCTGGGCTAGGTACGGGGGCAATAATGACTCTGACGCCAAGTTACAGAACAACGGTAGCTTTTAGAGTTAGACAGGTGGAATAGTCTATACAGCTTAGCCAGGCCCACGGAGGTGACCAGTGACTTCAGAGACCTTAGGGCTTGCTGGCACTTGTAGTGGACTGGGACAATTTTGATGCAGGCCACACTGACTGCAGGCAGGTTCAATTTGGCTGACTTGACTGAGACTGACTATACCCCGTTTGTAGCTTGCCAGGCTCTGACTGGGATCTGGGGGTAGTGGACTTGTAGATTTGTGGCTGCCTGGTTGACTTTAGGCCTCCTCTAAACTCCAGACACACTCTTAGGACTTGACTGCACTGGACCTCAGCAAAGACTTAGACATGAACTCAAGAGAGCGAACTAGCTCCTCCCTGGGCTTATATGGGGGAGACTAGGAGGGGTCCCATAGGTCAGCTTTAGGTCACATGGTCACTGATACCTTACTGGGTTACAATCACATGACACTGGTTATTCACACTGTTCTTAAAGCTATAACACATTTTAGGAATAATACATTAGATAACATAAATATAAATGAATATACAATAGAACAGGTGCAGGGGGGGGGGCCCAGGGGACACTGTAGGGAGTCTGCCTGACACGGCAGCAAGGGTACAGGGGTGCAACTCCTGTACTTGGCCACCACAGTGGTCTGTAGTAAGAACTGACACTCTATAATAACTAAAACCTAGGTAATATGATTACAGCGCTGATGTTGCCCGGGATAGAAAGTTCATAATCTTAAATCGGCACCAAGTGTGTAAGGTGTGCCAGTCAATGATGTATTCTCATAGTTAATACGGTATATACAAATGTAGAAAGAAAATAGAGGTGTTGTAAGTACGCAGGTTGGCACGGGAGCAGACCCAGCCTGTTTCTGGAGTTACCTGCGGTCCTCTAGTGATATGCAGAGATGCTTACCCTCCTGGCATGGAGGCTGGCAGATGGTGACAAATTTGTTGGTCGGGTGAATGAAGAGACTGCCCGGTGGTCACTCTCTCTGATGGCTAGATGGCACAGAACAGCGTCCGGCTTTCGGTAAGGTAGATCGCAGCAGTGAGGAGAGTGTAGTGCTTGTAGCAGCGGCGTCTTTGTGCAGTAATTTCTGTTTGGGCGGGTATCACACTGTGCGGTGGTCCACTTGGCAAGGGACTGCAGCACTTGCTAGGATGGAGAAATGTATAATTGTCTGTGTTCAAGGTGGCAGTTTAGACCTAATAAGATCTGTATGGGAAGCCAGATGCGTTTCGGGGAGGGGGGTCCCCATTTCAATGGCAATATTATATGGCAATTTTGGCAATTTTATATAAAAAAAAAAAAACACAAATGGGCCCAGAACAGGATGAAGCACAATGGCAGTATGAACACGAGCAACTTTTTATTTTATTTGGCCTTTTCAGCGTATTGGTGTGCGTCAGGCGCAGTTTGTCGGCATTTATCAAGATGCCTGTGTTTTTTGATAAATATTGGCTAATGTGCACTTGTCAGCATGTCACAGCTGCCTGTGCCTGGTCCTGATTGAAGTGGCCTTAGCTTAAACGTGCAACTTTTGCAAAAGTTGTGCATCATAAATCAGTGGGTAAACTGTTTGGAAATATATAGGCCGATAAGGGCCTTGATAAATGACCCCCTACGTTCTTAGCAGCAGGACCAGAAGTTTTTAAATGGCAGTGGTGGGGTTGCGGACAAGGGGAATACATGTCTCTTTGTTTTTCTAGTGCCACCTGAACAGATGAACATAGAAAAAGTCTCTTGACAACCCCTTTTATTAGGTACCGTAACAGATTAAAGTTATCAGCTGTAAGTGGAAAGTGGTTAGTGGGAACATAAAGGGGTTGTCCCACCTCGCTCTTTTCGTTTTCAGGGCAGTTCCAGCCTTTTTGCGGCCACAGGAGATGATCGGAAAAGCCGGAAGCAGTCGAAGCGTGAAAGTTACCCAATTTGCCTAACTTCTATTGACTTTAATGGGGGTTGTGCAAACAGTGAAGCCCCGCAAGCTATGTTTATGTTACATAGCCCCCAGTGTAGCCCCATAAGTTATGTTTACGTAACTCCGGGATTTATGAAACTATGCATTACAGTCTGTGGGAGTTAGCCCTATACTTAGCCCTATATACCAGTTTTCTGGCATACAAAAGATGCATGTTTTGGCATATTTTTAAACTGTTCTCACCACTTAAAAAAAAAAAAAAAAAAAAAAAGTTTGGGCTTCCATGAACCGACACATTTACTATAATATACTAAATATGTATATAGGTTTTTTAAAAAATCAGTGAGAATCTGATAAAAGGCTAAATCCAATCTGAATTAGACACTGAATATGCTTAAAATTCAGTGTGAATTCTGCCAGAAATAACTCAGTGTGCACATACGCTAAGGACAGTGTTTCCAACCAGGGTGCTTCCAGCTGTTGCAAAACTACAACTGTCCGTATGCCTGGACAGCCTTTGGCTAGAGGCACCCTGGTTGGAAACATTGCCCTAAGGGCTAGTTCACACTATGTTAATTAAGAGGAAAGTCCAGCATATTCCACTTGCAGCAGCCTTCCATTGTATCCGGATTCCACCGTTTTTCATAAGCCTTTTTAAAGTTTAAAGAAGTGATCTGATTGGTTGGTATAGACAACTGGTCAATTCCTCTGCACAGGTTTTGATAAATCTCACCCGTTCATTCTTTAGGCAGAATCTACCCAGAAAAGCGAGACTACACTAGTCTATGGGTGTGCCCTTAAATGGACACCGTCATTAAACATGATTGTTAATACTTGATTCCTTATGCAAAATAAATAACTTTTGTACTTGGTTTCCATAAAAAAAAAAAAAAAAAAAAGTTCTATGGTTTTCTGCTGTATACTTCTGGCCACCAGGGGTCTCCCTTCTTGGCCAGAACACATTTAGTCTGGTCAAAATCTCAGAGCATTTTAATGTTATGGCAGGAGACCAAATTCAGGAAGTGTTTCTCTGCACTGAGCTTGATTGACAGCTGCAAATAGCCTCACTGAAAGATACACAGACTGAAAGCTGCAAAGAGCCTCACTGTAAGATGCACAGAGCTTGAGGTCTTCTATTCATCACAGCACTGCAACGAAGTCAGGGCGGAAGTGGTCCCCCAGCAGGCTTCAGTGATGTCATGCCTGCTGGGAACCTCTTTCTCCTGCTGGGACATTGCATGGGAGCAAGAAGAACGGTAAGATACTAAGCTTTTTAAAGCTCTGAAATTTTTTTAAAGGGTGGGAGGAGTGTTAGGAGTAGTTAGGGAACATAGCCTGAGATTAGAAAAGTTAGTTTAGAAAAGTTTATTTGGTGACAGGTACTCTTTAAATAAACTCATCTCACATTAAAATTCTTGAAGATATGAGTAACATTTAACTTTTAACATAATATTAGCTGTGAAAAAAAGTTAATAAATGTAAACATTCCAGATGGCGGAAGCGCTGTTTTGCCACCTCCATTGGGTTTGTTTTCATTAACCTGAGTTAATTTTTCGAGCAGCCGAGTAAAGGTTTAACATATCCACGGTTGTTGCTGTTGCTCTATCACATTGCAATGTGCTGATCTTGTACATTTCACAAATGCTAAACCTTAGGAAACATGCATGAATAATCAAGATCACATTTTTTTCTATGTAGGTTTATATTTAAAGGGTAAAACTTTTTTTTTGTGCTAAATTTGTAGAGGAAAATCGAAACATACTACAGGGTGGGCCATTTATATGGATACACCTTAATAAAATGGGAATGGTTGGTCATATTAACTTCCTGTTTGTGGCACATTAGTATATGTGAGGGGGGAAACTTTTCAAGATGGGTGGTGACCATGGTGGCCATTTTGAAGTCGGCCATTTTGAATCCAACTTTTGTTTTTTTCAATGGGAAGAGGGTCATGTGACACATCAAACTTATTGGGAATTTCACAAGAAAAACAAATATGTGCTTGGTTTTAACCTAACTTTATTCTTTCATGAGTTATTTACAAGTTTCTGACCACTTATAAAATGTGTTCAATGTGCTGCCCATTGTGTTGGATGGTCAATGCAACCCTCTTCTCCCACTCTTCACACACAGATAGCAACACCGCAGGAGAAATGCTAGCACAGGCTTCCAGTATCCGTAGTTTCAGGTGCTGCACATCTCGTATCTTCACAGCATAGACAATTGCCTTCAGATGACCCCAAAGATAAAAGTCTAAGGGGGTCAGATCGGGAGACCTTGGGGGCCATTCAACTGGCCCACGACGACCAATCCACTTTCCAGGAAACTGTTCATCTAGGAATGCTCGGACCTGACACCCATAATGTGGTGATGCACCATCTTGCTGGAAAAACTCAGGGAACGTGCCAGCTTCAGTGCATAAAGAGGGAAACACATCATCATGTAGCAATTTTGCATATCCAGTGGCCTTGAGGTTTCCATTGATGAAGAATGGCCCCACTATCTTTGTACCCCATATACCACACCATACCATCAATTTTTGTGTTCCAACAGTCTTGGAGGGATCTATCCAATGTGGGTTACTGTCAGACCAATAGCGGTGGTTTTGTTTGTTAACTTCACCATTCACATAAAAGTTTGCCTCATCACTGAACAAAATGCGTAAACTGAGGGTCCTGTTCCAATTTTTGTTTTGCCCATTCTGCAGCACCTGAAACTACGGATACTGGAAGCCTGTGCTAGCATTTCTCCTGTGGTGTTGCTCTCAGTGGGTGAAGAGTGGGAGAAGAGGGTTGCATTGACAATCCAACACAATGGGCAGCACATTGAACACATTTTATAAGTGGTCAGAAACTTGTAAATAACTCATGGAAGAATAAAGTTACGTTAAAACCAAGCACATCATTGTTTTTCTTGTGAAATTCCCAATAAGTTTGATGTGTCACATGACCCTCTTCCTATTGAAAAAACAAAAGTTGGATTCAAAATGGCCAACTAAAAATGGCCGCCATGGTCACCACCCATCTTGAAAAGTTTCCCCCCTCACATATACTAATGTGCCACAAACAGGAAGTTAATCTCACCAACTATTCCCATTTTATTAAGGTGTATCCATATAAATGGCCCACCCTGTAGAATCTGACCAGAATAAGAAATCAATGAACTCCCTTTAAATCCTTATGGCCAGCCAAACATTTGTACTATGACTTTGTAAATCCCTCTGTATGTCTTGCATGTGCTCAAATTGAATATATAGACAAGAGTCGTTGTAGTGAGACATCCAAAACAGATATGCCCCTTATTGTAGTATCTACACAATTCATGATCAAATTCCCTATTGGGATATCAGATATACTAATGTGTCACCGAAAAAAATAATGCTTATATATGTTAGTCACAAGGTCATGTAGGTTCTTTATGTGTCTAGCTTCTGTATTTGGCTCACAAGTCCCTCTGTTCTACTGCTCGATAATTCTAACATCCACTTCTCAGGAAGGGATATGTCCAAGGCAAGCACTGAGCCTGCACTCACCATGCATTAACTTCCTCCCTGAGTCTGCTGTTCTGTGCTGGATCTCTTCATGCAATCTCTGCAGGCTGCTCTGTAACCTCCTCTGTTTTCAGTCAGGATAGTAAGATAGATAGGACAGGAGTGAGCACAGAGGAGTGCATGTCTAACCCTCACTTACTGAACTTTGTCCCAGCCTGTGCTTCAGCTGGGACAAAGATGATGCTGCAGCTGGGCAGGACCATGTTCTGGATGGTATGGGGGACCCCTAGGGTGTTTATATTAGGAAGAATAATGTTTTGCCAATATATACAACATAAAAACTGTTTTTAATTCTGATAGTGTCCCTTTAAAAAAGTGGGGTCCCCTGTTAAGGACACATCAATTTGCCAATCTGCCAAACAATGTCTTTTGTTCTAGTTCTAGCATATTCATGAATAACATGCAGTCCATCAATTTATATGTGAATCGTGTAATACTAATTCCCTCTGTAGTGGCGATGTAGGGACTTGGTGCCGATTTACCTCTGAATACCAATGAGCGCCGAGGGTTCCCAGCAGAACACCCTGTAATCGGCTTATTGTGAGGGGATCCTGTCTCTAATGTATTCTACTAATGGCACTGCCCTTAAAGTGCTAGAAATAGCATACAACTGTAAAGACATTTATTTATGAGTAGTTATAAGAGCGCAAGATACAGATGTGACTGCTGTGAAAGAGTTTGCTGCTAATATTTATGCTCAAACAGTTTTTGCTTGTGTTCTCTTAAATAAATAATATAAAATGTACATTATAGAATTCAGGAACTCACGTCTAGACTTTATTTGCCCAATGGTAAATATATTAAAAGTAGCAGCTGTTACACCTCATAAATATAGACATTGATTTGATACCTTCAAACCGGAAAAAAATGTGTAAGGTGACAACTCTGTGTTGGTTTCCTTTCCATAAGCTGATTTACTAAGGTGTGGGATCCTGTCCGGGTGGCCTTATATGAACTCCAGACTATAAATGGACGGGTTTACAAGTCACTCAGTTAGAACGTACACATACAGTTTCATTCTGTGACCTATACAACTCTGCAAAAATGTAGAGCATATTTGTGTAAAGCAGATCTGTCAGCGGACAAGTTGATTGCTTTATAGTAAAATTCCTCTAGTCCAGCCCCCTACTACATGGCATTTTTTATGTATAAGGGCCTGATGAAGCAGGCATTTCTTTATATGCTCATTTCCAAAGATCCAAAGATCTCTGGTTGGATATGAAGATCCGTTAGGCCTATAGTTTTTTAGTTGGGTTGTTATCCAGCAAATTTTTTTTTTTTTTTTTTTAAGATGCCCAGGCGGTCTGCTTAAAAAACAAAGTTATACATACCATCTGCGCTTTCCCGCTGCCTCTGGAAACGTTGCTCCCGAGATCCTGTGCTCTACTCTTCCAGTTGGGGGGCTCAATATATCAATTACCAATCACTAGCCGTAGGGTTGTTCTGCCTCAGCAAGTGATTGGCTCAGCGACATATGATGCATTTTGCCCCATTACCAGAACATGGAGCGTGACTAAATTCAGGCTGGGCAGAATAAGTCAATTGCCGCTGAGCCAATCACTGGCTGAGGCTGTGCACTGCTATGGCCATTGATTAGCTAAGTGGCAATTGATGTGTTGGACTCCAGCCCCAGGAAGAATAGAGCACTGGAGACCGGGAGCAGTGTTAGGCTCTTTTCACACTATATTATTGTTCCGTTTAGGAACTTCCGTCAGAAGTTCCGTCACTATATCGGGGAAAACCGGCTGTTACAAAACCCCTGACGTCCGCGACTAAATCACATTGCAGCCTATGGGGTTTTGTAACTGCCTGTTTGCACCCATATATGCCCGTAATTAATTACGGACGTTATACAGTGATGGGACATCGTGGCGGAAAAATTACTGCATGCAGTAATTTTTTCGCCAAGATGTCCAGTCACTATATAACGTCCGTAAGGAATTACGGCATATACGGGTGCAAACGGGCAGTTACAAAACCCCATAGGCTGCAATGTGATTTAGTCGCGGACGTCAGGGGTTTTGTAACGGCCGGTTTTCCCCGATATAGTGACGGAACTTCTGAAGGAGGTTCCTAAACGGAACAATAATATAGTGTGAAAGGAGCCTTACTGGAGGCAGCAGGGGAGCGCAGAAGATATGTTTAGCTTTGTTCTTTATAGCAGACAGCCTGGACATTTCTCTTTAAAAAAAAGTGTAAACTCTTTGTGGATTCTGCTTGCCGCAGACTCTAATGGATCTCAATTGGATTCTGCTGTAAAGTTCACACTATGGAAGTTCCATAAAGGAACTTCAGACATGGAATTAGATTCCAAAGGTAGATTGGATTTCATGGGGAAGCCCTGGCACTATGCTGTAGTGAGTGGGGTGGATGCAGACAGTAAGTGCCAATTGTAGAAATTCCGGGAGGAAATTCCATAGTGTGAACGAGGCCTAAAGCTTATATTGACTTTTGTGAAAACTGCCTCTTCAGCTGTGCCTCACAAACAACTAGGGGGCGCCTCACCGATTGAAAAGCACTACTCTAGTGCATTGGGGAGCTTTCCAGTTTTTGGTGTATACATTTTTGAACGTTACTTTTCTTCATAGGGATTGGGGCTTCATTTTTCTTATACAGAGCGCTAAATCTATTATGACTCATTGGGACATCCCTTGTTCTAAAAATAATACAAGGAAATCTCCCCAGTGTATAAATAATTAGACTTGTGTCATTACTATATTACTGTATAACTAGTGCCTGCTGCTGATGCTCTATGCCTGCATTACATGACTGTGCTTTTACACTATCAGGTATTATATTACATAATAAGTCACTGGTACTTACAGATCACTACTTTCTAAAATTCGGAGTCACATGAAATACTTTAAATAGAATGTTCAATTGGTTGTGTGTTTCGAATAACTTAGAAAATGGATTCTCCAGAAGTGTATTTCCATCTAAATGCGTAACCATGGAATAATGGAGACACCAGGAAGCTTTCTGGCCATCGAATGTAATAAAGATGTGAATATGATGCAAACATGGCTGTGAAGGGTCAAGGGTTGTTCAGATGGGACATCGCTTTAAAAAGAGGAAGCATTTTACTTTAGTATGTAATACTTTATTGAACTCGAACAATGCATTGTTACATTTCTGCATATCATATTTCTTCCTGTACTTTGGGAACTGGTCATATCTACAGAAGGAAGTCTGCAAATAATTTACAGAAGTAATGTGCACATTCCTTAACTTTTCACCCAAAACTATGTCAGGCTCTAACATAATTATATACATCATTACTGACCTTGTTTGACCTTGGGTCACTTTGCTTTTAGGATTTGAGGCAAACTATGAAAAGTTCAGTGGAGCAAAAGATTCCATGCTAGTTATGTAGTGAAGTGTTTGTGGAATGACAGGCCGGGAAATGTTACCTTTTGGCTTCATGAAAGAACATAAGTGACATAACCACATACCTTTGTAAATAATTCATCGTAGAATCGGTGGAAAGGAGAAAGTCTAGTTTTACCTGTTCAGAAGGAACAACCCCATTATCCTTAATAAAATATTCATGCTGCTGATGTCACAGCTGGCTCTGTATGCTGCCAAACATTGAATGACACCACATGTGGACTCCTTACACAGAGTGAAAATTTATAAGTTACAAGTTATACTCAATCTTTTCCTTCAAAACAATATATCATTCTGTTTCGCTCATCCTGATGCTGCAAGATTAAAGTGTACCTGTCGTTAACAGTAACTTTTGATATAATGTAGATAATACCATTACATGAAAAAATGATGTCCCTGCAGCTATTGCCTGTGTGTCCCTGTGAGGTGACCAAATACAGGAAGTGAGGGCAGGATAAGCAGGGCTCTGTGCAGGCTCCTGGCTTGTCAATCATCCTGCTGTGTGAGCTGGGAGCGTGTCATAGAGCATCATTGCACAACAGAGCCCTGCTTGTCCTCAGTGCATAAAGCCCTGCTTGTCCTCAGTGCACAGAGCCCTGCTTCTCCTCAGTGTACAGAGCCCTGCTTCTCCTCAGTGTACAGAGCCCTGCTTCTCCTCAGTGTACAGAGCCCTGCTTGTCCTCAGTGTACAGAGCCCTGCTTCTCCTCAGTGTACAGAGCCCTGCTTCTCCTCAGTGTACAGAGCCCTGCTTCTCCTCAGTGTACAGAGCCCTGCTTGTCCTCAGTGTACAGAGCCCTGCTTGTCCTCAGTGTACAGAGCCCTGCTTGTCCTCAGTATACAGAGCCCTGCTTGTCCTCAGTGTACAGAGCCCTGCTTGTCTTCAGTGTACAAAGCCCTGCTTATCCTCAGTGTACAGAGTCCTGCTTGTCCTCAGTGTACAGAGCCCTGCTTGTCTTCAGAGCAGAGTCCTGCTTGTCCACCCACATTTCCTGTATTTGGACTCCTCACAGAGACACACAGGCCATAAATTTATGGCACTGCAGTGAGTAACTTTGTGCACAGCACCATATGGCGGGTATATGAAGGAAGCGCAGGGATCGATTGTGCTGATTTCCACCATTAAACCCTCAGATGCCATGATCAATACAGATCATGGCAACTGCGGCACTTTAAATGGCTGATCTGGTCGCCGCAACACTGCTGTGGGGATCAGATTAGCAAAGATGGAGGACGGAGGTCCCCTCACCTGCCTCCGTCCGTCCTCATGGCATCTTCTCCTCTGGTCTGAGATCGAACAGACCAGAGAAGAGGATCGCCGATAACACTGATCAGTGCTATTCATATGCCTAGCACTGAACAGTATTAGCAATCTGATGTCCCTATGGGGACTTAAAAAGTGTAAAGTAAATGTATAGAAAAGTTTTTTGAAAGTAAAAAAAAAAGTGAAAAAGCTCCTCCCACAATAAAGATTTAAATGACCCCTTTTCCCCATTTTAATAAAAAAAAAAAAAGCATAAACAATGATAAATAGTAAACCTATTTGGTATTTCCGCATGTGTAAATGTCCAAGCTATAAAAATATAATGATAATGATTCCGTAAGAGAAACGGTGTAAGAAAAAGAAAAGAAAAAGGCCCAAATTTCTTCTTTTTGGTCACATCACATAGCAAAAAAATAAAAAGCGATCAAAAAGTCACATATACGCAAACTACTAAAGAAAACTACAGATCATGGCGCAAAAAATTAGACCTCACACAACTCTGTATATGGAAAAATGAGAAAGTTAGAGGTGGTCAAAATAGGGCAATTTTAAACATTCTTATTTTGTAAAAAAAAAGTTTGAGATTTTTGAAAAGCAGTGCAATAATAGCAAAGCATGTAACCATGGGTATCATTCATCGTATTGACCCACAAAATAAAGAAAATGTTCTTTTGTCATTTTTGAAACCGAATCTCCCCTAAAAAATTCAAAATTGCGATTTTTGTTTAAATTTCCTTACACAAAAACAATTTTTGGGGGTTTACCATGCATTTTAGGGTAAATGTGATGGTTATGTGATGTCATTGACAATTGGTCACGCAAAAAAACAAGCCCTCATCTGGGTCTGTGAATGGAAATTTGGAATGAGTAATGAATTTTAGAAGGCAAGGAGAAAAAATTTAAACACAAAAATAAAATTGGCTGTGTCCTTAAGGCCAAAATGGGCTGTGTCCCTAAGGGGGAGAATAGTATCATCTACATTATATAAAAAGTTTTTGTTATTGACAGATACACATCAAACAGCATTTCATGGTTTTCTTTAAAGGAAGCCGTATGAATACACATGAAAGATAAAAATATTTAGAGGAGAAGCTGCTTTAGGCTGGGTCCACACTACGTTTTGTCCCATACGGGAGCGCATACGGCAGGAGGGAGCTAAAACCTCGCGCTCCCGTATGTGACCGTATGCACTCCCGTATGCCATTCACTTCAATGAGCCGACCGGAGTGAAACGTTCGGTCCGGTCGGCTCATTTTTGCGCCGTATGCGCTTTTACAACCGGACCTAAAACCGTGGTTGACCACGGTTTTAGGTCCGGTTGTAAAAGCGCATACGGCGCAAAAATGAGCCGACCGGACCGAACGTTTCACTCCGGTCGGCTCATTGAAGTGAATGACATACGGGAGCGCATACGGTCACATACGGTCACATACGGGAGCGCGAGGTTTTAGCTCCCTCCTGTCGTATGCGCTCCCGTATGGGACAAAACGTAGTGTGGACCCAGCCTTACTTAGGTGGACTAGGATCTTTTCTTATAACATTTGTTGGGTCTGCTAGATCTCCAATGTATACCTCCAATGGATGCCACCACATAGGCCTACAGCGGCATTTGTCTCACTTTGCAAAAAATAAAAATAATAATTGTCACTGTTCTGTTACCGTTATTGCTCTAACCCACCTGATTTGCGCCACTTTAACCTCCATACATATGTGTCCTGACCTGAGGTCAGGTGAGGTTTGAAGTTTGCTGCACTATTTTATACACAATGGCACAGGTGGACGTTGTAAAATATACTGTGTAAGTAGCCCTGAGCATGATTCCCTAGCCATTGGCAGTTGTGATACTATTTAGTACCACTGACACCTGTAAGACTAGGCTAAAGGGTACGTTCACACGCACAGATTTTCAGTATATTTTACACTGCAGATCTGCTGGTGAAGGCCCGCTCTACGCTAGCTTTACATGTGCCTGCTCGTAATGGCAATACACCGCTATGAGCAGACACTACGATGTGCGAGTCACAGTATACTCGCACATCGTGGGAGCTCTCTGCCTAGCCCAGAGCAGGGAGAGCGGTCGCAATGTGCGAGTACGCCGTGCACATCGCTGCACTGTGTCTGCTTGTAGCGGCGTATTGCCACTACCAGCAGGCACATGTAAAGCCAGCATAGAGCGGGGCCTTTATCAGCGGATCCACAGCTAAATGGCTCCTGTATAAAGGCATAAAACAGGCATTTGATCCTTGTATATTCACAATATCATTGACAACATTTTCACTTTTTTTTTTATTTGGGTAATTTCATCTATTCTATGGGACAGTGTTCTAGGGTTGCTCTGTATTTGCAATGGGCTGTAGAAAAAGTAATCAGTACAGGAATGAAGCGCTGTTTATCAGGGGAGAAGGTCGATTTTTCTCAAGGGAGCTGAAAGGGGTACTCCGGTAGAAAACATTTTTTTTTTTTTTTTTATCAACTGGTTCCAAAAAGTTAAACAGATTTGTAAATTACTTCTATTTAAAAATAATACTCCTGCTCCACAGGAAGTTCTTTTCTTTTTGAATTCCCTTTCTGTCTGACCACAGTGCTCTCTGCTGACACCTCTGTCCATGTGAAGAACTGTACAGTGGTCTAAAGGGGAGAAAAGGGAAAGTGCTTCTTGGTGTGATAAGAGATACTCCGCAGTGTATCTGCAGCCCTCCGGCTAGGCAAGGTATTCAATCGGTCTGGCTTCAAGGAGAACGCCAGCATAATGCCTGATGAAGCTTCTTTCCCCCGCAGTGAAACGCGTTGCTTCTTGGGAAAAAACTACCTCGATTGTATCTGATCTTCAGTCAATCTTTTGTATCCTGTGCCACATGGAGCCGGTGTTTTCCTTGAAGCCAGACTGATTCAAGAACTGTCCAGAGCAGGATAGGTTTGCTATGGGGAATTGTTCCTGCTCTGGACAGTTCCTGAAAGTTAGAGAGGTGTCAGCAGAGAGCAATGTGGACAGAAAAAAAAATTCCTCTGTATTATACAGCAGCTGATAAGTACTGAAAGGATTAAGAATTTTGTAAGTAATATATCAAATCTTTCTTACTTTCTGGCATGAGTTGATTGAAAAAAAATAATGTTTTCCACCGGAGTACCCTTTTTAAAAAAATTTCAAAAAAAATAATGCAATTCCATAATGGTCATGTTTGACTGAAAATCCTCATAAAGTTGAAGGGGGGGCATTTTAAAACCATTTATAAATGGGAGGACATATTCACGTGTAAAAAATCTGAAAGTAGAAGAAAGTTGCAAACTGCATATCAGGAGGTCTGAAAAGAAATAATGTTGAACTATAAGCAAACATATGTGAAAATATATAGATTTTTTGCTTGAAAAGTTAAATGTCAGCAATATGTAGAGTTTCTCATTGTAGTTATTAATTAGGAAGTCATTTAAACACCCTAATGTAGGCCCCAATCTCCAAGACAGTCATCAAAGACCACCAACAGTCCAGGATTTGAATATTTCCCTGTTCTATTCCAATAAAGTATTTGAAAAAACTCTGAATGTTGGTGGGCCTTGAGGACTGGGTTGGAGACCACTGCCTTAATAGATAAAGATTTATGTTATAGTTTTTATTTTATTTTTTTTACAAAGGAGTTGTTTGTGGAAATAAAAAGGGAAATGCTTATAAAATGAACATTAGAAGAATTTACTTACATATTCAAGGCAGTGGTCTCAAACTGTGGCCCTTCAGATGTTGCAAAACTTCAACTCCCAGCATGCTGGGAGTTAAGGTTTTGCAACATCTGAAAGGCCACAGTTTGAGACCCATGATTTAAAATACACTGCTCAAAAAAACTAAAAGGGAAAACTTAAACAACACAATGTAACTCCAAGTCAATCACACTTCTGTGAAATCACACTGTCCACTCAGGAAGCAACACTGATTGACAATCAATTTCACATGCTGTTGTGCAAATGAAACAGACAACAGGTGGAAATTATAGGCAATTAGCAAGACACCCCCAATAAAGGAGTGGTTCTGCAGGTGGTTACCACATACCACTTCTCAGTTCCTATGCTTCCTGGCTGATGTTTTGGTCTCTTTTGAATGCTGGCGGTGCTTTAACTCTAGTGGTAGCATTAGATGGAGTCTACAACCTGACACAAGTGGTTCAGGTAGTGCAGCTCATCCAGGATGGCACATCAATGCAAGCTGTGGCAAGAAGGTTTGCTGCGTCTGTCAGCATAGTGTCCAGAGCATGGAGGCACTACCAGGAGACAGGCCAGTACATCAGGAGACGTGCAGGAGGCTGTAGGAGGGCAACAACCCAGCAGCAGGACTGCTACCTCTGCTTTTGTGCAAGGAGGAGCAGGAGGAGTACTGCCAGAGCCCTGAAAAATGACCTCCAGCAGGCCACAAATGTGCAGGACATGCAGGATATTTGCCATTTGCTAGAGAACACCAAAATTGGCAAATTCACCACTGGCGCGCTGTGCTCTTCACAGATGAAAGCAGGTTCACACTGAGCACATGTGACAGATGTGACAGAGTCTCGAGACGCCGTGGAGAACATTCTGCTGCCTGCAACATCCTCCAGCATAACCGGTTTGGCGGTGGGTCAGTAATGGTGCGGGTTGGCATTTCTTTGGGGGGCCGCATAGCCCTCCATGTGCTTGCCAGAGCTAGCCTGACTGCCATTACGTACCGAGATGAGATCCTCAGACCCCTTGTGAGACATTATGCTTGTGCGGTTGGAGGTCAAACAAGCTTTTTATGGAAATTACATCAAAGTTGGATCAGCCTGTAGTGTGGTTTTCCACTTTGATTTTGAGTGTGACTCCATATCCAGACCTTTATGGGTTGATACCTTTTGATTTCCATTGATAATTTTTGTGTGATTTTGTTGTCAGCACATTCAACTATGTAAAGATGAATATATTTCATATGATTAGGTGATTCATTAAGATCTAGGATGTGTTATTTTAGTGTTCCCTTTATTTCATTTTTTTGAGCAGTGTATGAAGACTTCTACTGAGCTTCTGGAACGCATTGAAGAGGCTACTTTCCCCTAATCACAAAATTATATAATATATCTATGTATATAAAACTCAACGTGTGTGTGTATGTATGTGTATATGTTCCTCAAAAACTTCCAAACGGCTAAAGATATTAACAAGAAACTTGGCACACATGTTACTTATATGTCAACTATAAACATAGGCTACGTGATTTAACCCTTACTTACCCCCATTTGCCAGGGGCGGGGTTTATATTTAACCCCTTCAGGACGGAGCCCATTTTGGCCTTAAGGACCGGAGCGTTTTTTGCACATCTGACCACTGTCACTTTAAACATTAATAACTCTGGGATGCTTTTAGTTATCATTCTGATTCCGAGATTGTTTTTTCGTGACATATTCTACTTTAACTTAGTGGTAAATTTTTGTCGATACTTGCATCCTTTCTTGGTGAAAAATCCGTAAATTTGATGAAAATATTGAACATTTTGCATTTTTCTAACTTTGAAGCTTTCTGCTTGTAAGGAAAATGGATATTACGAATACATTTTTTTTTGGTTCACATATACAATATGTCTACTTTATGTTTGCATCATAAAATTGACTTGTTTTTACTTTTGGAAGACACCAGAGGGCTTCAACGGTCAGCAGCAATTTTCCGATTTTTCACAAAATTTTCAAACTCTGTATTTTTCAGGGACCAGTTCAGGTTTGAAGTGGATTTGAAGGGTTTTCATATTAGAAATACCCCATAAATGACCCCATTATAAAAACTACACCCCCCAAAGTATTCAAAATGACATTCAGTCAGCGTTTTTAAACCTTTAGGTGTTTCACACGAATAGCAGCAAAGTGAAGGAGAAAATTCACAATCTTCATTTTTTACACTCACATGTTCTTGTAGACCCAATTTTTGAATTTTTACAAGGGGTAAAAAGACAAAATTTTTACTTGTATTTGTAGCCCAATTTCTCTCAAGTAAGGACATACGTCATATGTCTATGTAAAGTGTTCAGCATATGGCATACCATTTTGGAAACTAGACCCCTCGGGGAATGTAATATGGGATAAAGTGAGCCTTAATACCCCACAGGTGTTTCACGACTTTTGCAAATGTAAAAAAAAAAAAAAAAATGTTACCTAAAATGCTTGTTTTCCCAAAATTTTTTAATTTTTAAAAAGGGTAACAGCAGAAAATACCCCTAAAAATTTGAAGCCCAATTTCTCCCGATTCAGAAAACACCCCATATGGGGGTGAAAAGTGCTCTGCTGGCGCACTACAGGTCTCGGAAGAGAAGGAGTCACATTTGGCTTTTTGAAAGCAAATTTTGCTCTGGGGGCATGCCGCATTTAGGAAGCCCCTATGGTGCCAGGACAGCAAAAAAAAAAACCACATGGCATACCATTTTGGAAACTAGACCCCTCGGGGAACGTAACAAGGGGTTAAGTGAACCTTTATACCGCACAGGTGTTTCACGACTTTTGCATATGTAAAAAAAAAAATAATAATTTTTACCTAAAATGCTTGTTTTCCCAAAAATTTTAAATTTTTAAAAAGGGTAAGAGCAGAAAATACCCCCCAAAATTTGTTAGGCAATTTCTCCCGAGTACGGCGATACCCCATATGTGACCCTAAACTGTTGCCTTGAAATACGACAGGGCTCCAAAGTGAGAGCGCCATGCGCATTTGAGGCCTAAATTAGGGATTGCATAGGGGTGGACTTAGGGGAATTCTACTCCAGTGATTCCCAAACAGGGTGCCTCCAGCTGTTGCAAAACTCCCAGCATGCCTGGACAGTCAACGGCTGTCCGACAATACTGGGAATTGTTGTTTTGCAACAGCTGGAGGCTCCGTTTTGGAAACAGTGGCGTACCAGACGCTTTCATTTTTATTGGGGAGGGGAGGGGTATGTGTATACGTAGTGTTTTTTACTTTTTATTTTATTGTGTGTAAGTGTAGTGTAGTGTTTTTAGGGTACAGTCGCACGGGCGGGGGTTCACAGTAGTTTCTCGCTGGCAGTTTGAGCTGCGGCAGAAAATTTGCGGAAGCTCAAACTTGCAGCCAGATACTTACTGTAATGCTCCGCCCATGTGAGTGTACCATGTACATTCACATTGGGGGGGGGGGGGGGGGGGGACATCCAGCTGTTGCAAAACTACAACTCCCAGCATGCGCTGACAGACTGTACATGCTGGGAGTTTTAGTTTTGCAACAGCTGTAGGCACACTGGTTATGTATCACAGAGTTTGTGACCTAACTCAGTGTTTCACAACCAGTGTGCCTCCAGCTGTTGCAAAACTACAACTCCCAGCATGTACGGTGCATGGTGTACATTGACTGCTGAGAGTTGGAGTTTGCAACAGCTGGAGGCACACCGGTCGTGAAACACTGAGTTAGGTAAAAAAAAAAAAAAAAACTCTAAGTTTCACAACCAGTGTGCCTTCAGCTGTTGCAAAACTACAACTCTCAGCAGTAACCGACAGCCAACGGGCATGCTGGGAGTTGTAGTTATGCAACCGGCAGATGCACCACTACAACTCCCAGCATGCACTTTAGCTGTTTGTGCAAGCTGGGAGTTGTAGTTATACAACAGCTGAAGGTACACTTTTCCATAGAAAAAAATGTGCCTCCAGCTGTTGCAAAACCATAAGTCCCAGCATGCCCATAAGGGAATGCTGGGAGTTGTGGTGGTCTGCCTCCTGCTGTTGCATAACTACAGCTCCCAGCATGCCCTTTTTGCATGCTGGGAGCTGTTGATAAGCAACAGCAGGAGTCTGTCACTCACCTCCAACGATCCAGCCGTATGAGGTCAGTCCCTCGTCGTCGCCGCCGCCGCTGCTCCTGGGGCCCCGATCCCAACATTGACGCCGGGGATCGGGGTCCCCAGCACCCGGGGTGCACGTCCCGCACCCGCTCACGTCCTCCGGAAGAGGGGCGAGCGGGTGCGGGAGTGACACCCGCAGCAGGCACCGTGATTGGTCGGCCGGTAATCCGGCTGACGAATCAGGGCGATCGTGAGGTGGCACCAGTGCCACCTCACCCCTGCAGGGTCTGGCTGTTCGGGGCCGTCAGAGACGGCCCCGAACAGCCAGTAATTCCGGGTCACCGGGTCACTGGAGACCCGATTGACCCGGAATAGCCGCAGATCGATGGAATGAATTGTCGCATAATGACCCCCCTGGGCGATATGCCGGGATGCCTGCTGAACGATTTCAGCAGGCATCTGGCTCCGGTCCCCAACCGGCTAGCGGTGGGGACCGGAATTCCCACGGGCGTATGGATACGCCCTCGGTCCTTAAGGACTCGGAATGCAGGGCGTATCCATACGCCCTTTGTCCTGAAGAGGTTAAAGTCCTATACAAGTCTATGGGAAATATATGTTACTGCATAACTTCCAAACGGCTGGAGATATTTCGATAATGCTTGGTCACATGTTACTTATATGTCCACTTAAAATATAGGATAGTTAATCTAACCCTTAACTACCCCCATTTGTGAGGGTCGGGGGTTTTGTTTTAAGTCCCATGCAAATCAATGGGAAATGTATGTTCTCACATAACTTCTGTACGGCTGGAGATATTTCAATACCTGGTACACATATTACAGGTCGGAATATGAGGACGGGATGGGAGGTCAAGATAGGAAGTCAAGATAGGAGGACGGGATGGTCGGGATAGAAGATCGAGTTAGGACATCAGGATATGAGGAGCGGATATGAGGTGGGGATAGGAGGACGGGATAAGAGGTCGGGATAGGAGGTCAGGCCAGGAGCTCGAGATAGGAGGACGGGATAGGAGGACGGGATAGGAGGTCGGGAAAGGAGGTCGGGAAAGGAGGTCGGGATAGGATGTCGGGATAGGAGGTCGGGATAGGAGGTCGAGATAGGAGGTTAGGATAGGAGGTCGGGATAGGAGGATGGATTAGTAGGTCAGGATAGGAGGACGGGATAGGAGGTTGGGATAAGAGGTCGGGATATGAGGACAAGATGTGAGGATGGGATATGAGGTTGGGATATGATGACGGGATAGGAGGTCAGGATATGAGGACAGGATATGGGGTTGGGATATGACAACAATATATGAGGACGGGATATGAAGTCAAAAGCTTCCTCCTTTGTTTATTTTCCTCCCCAATAAGGATTAGGAAGGAAAAACCTGGCAACGCCGGGTATTCAGCTAGTAATAAATAAGTAATAATATTTATAAAAAATAAAAGTATAGGTAAATGTGCCTATAAAGTAGTGGCTTGAATATGCCTAGACTGCTGTAAAGCAACTCAGGTCTAAGCCAGGTTGTCCCTTGTTGATCTCCATGTTCTCATGTAGATTTGCGTGTGTCACCCACATTCTCTGCAAGTGCCTGCAGCACACACCAATTACACCCCTTTGGCAATGCTCGCAGATTTCTGTTACTGGAAATGTGACACAGCATTCTAAGCACACGTCCATTTAGCTCAATAGTAATTTAATTAGAATGTTGTGTCACATTTCCAGTAACAGAATTTTCTAAGCCGTGCCAAAGGGATTAAAGCCCTTTATGCAACCACTCAGTGTTAGTCCTAGATCACTAAAGTGATATTTCTCACATAGATTTGTGAAATTACAAAAGGTCATTTTAAACTGGATTCTTATGAGCCTTAAGTGTTTACTATTCCTACTATTTGCCTTATTGATATTATTTAAATGTTATCTATTGTCTAGTTACACAGGTAGTGTGAAAAACAGCAACGGCACCATAAAGGCATAGTGACAATATGGTTCTGTGCAACGATTAATTGATATTATCAATAAAAATCAGTAACCGGATTTGTTGTCAGTAAATCCCGTCATTGATGAATCGAGTTCTGATGCGTTGTTAAAGGGGTATTCCAGGAATTATTTTTATTTGACTGTGCTACAGGGGCTGTAAAGTTAGTGTAGTTCATAATATAGTGTCTTTACCTGTGTGTGACGGTTTTCTCACAATTCTTTTGTGATTTTCACCGCAATATTTATTTTTAACAGCATACAAAAGGACTCATGTCTCTGGATTTCCCAGGTTGCAGTGCGTCGAGACCTGACATCACTAGTCAGTTGTGAAAAGGGAGCCTATCCTGCTTCAATTGGTGGAGTAACAGAGAGATAACTTTGCAACATCTGTAGGCACCCTGATTAGAAAACACTAGTCTTTTGAGCTTATTTGTGCTGCAGTGGGTGGGGTGGCTGATGTGTGGGAGGGAGGAATGTAACTTCAAACTTACAAGTATGGAGCTATGGGATGTGTATTTTTAGAGACCAAACTCCAACAGGAAATACCCAGATAGTCTGGCAAGTATGTACTAAAATCACTTTATGGTGGATAACCCCTTTAAGCAAAAAGACCTCTGATTGGTCAGCACCGATTGACCAATCAGAGCTTTTAGCGGGGAACATGAAATCACTGCACAGTAACTTCATATTCCTCACTTAGAGATGCCAGCCGGGTGGCACAGTACAGTGTGCAGTACCTTATACGAAGGTGCAGGCACCATATTTTAGAGCATAATGCTATCTAAGGAAAGGTCCTTTTCCTTACTTTGCTGGTCCCACATGATTGATGTACAGAGCTCCATGCTGGGAGCGGGTTAGGGCGGGGAGGAGGCATGCGGGAGTCGTTCGGCCCCACCGACTGTTCACCGGCATTACAAGACAGCATGAATATAACTTCACAAACCGCAGGCATTAGATCACATTATACCCTAACTGATGGTGCCTGCACCTCTGTACCTCGTAGAGAGGTGACAGTTTTGTTTTAGATTCTAAGTCATTGTTTCCCAACCAGGGTGCCTCCAGCTGTTGCAAGCCTACAACTCCCAGCAAGCTGTAAAAGTAAGGGCTTGTGGATACATAAAAAAAACCTTGTTACTTATTTTATATGCCTTCTGTACATATTTTTTAAAATCAATTGATTTATCGGCAACAAATTAATTGCGCAATTAATGGTTTATCACGGCCCTAGTCCTGTGCGTTATTGCTCAGGGAGAGCGGATTTGACTTTGTTTCTGTTACCATTGTATGCAGAATTGTCAGCTCCGTCAGATGTTTGGGACAGGGGTCAGTTCTCCACAAGTTGTCATTTTAAGGGCCTGGGAAACAACATGTGGGCGCTGACGTAGCGGTGAGTGACAGATGTAAGAATTAAACATAACCCCAACATATACAAAGTCTGTTTAGATCATTTTACAAACAGCTGTTAATTAGTTTGTGTTGCCCGACTCCCAAATTGCGTCCTAGAAATAGTGAGCGGAGCAAAGTGGTTTACAACAAATCTATTTATGTGCATACGTCTGAACAATAAATCGAGCTCTTTAATCTCATAATAAAACTGAAGATGTAAAAATAGCAATCATCCGAGGAAGTGGCATGTGGCTGCCGAGTGGGTTACAAGCAGTTTCATACTAAACATAAACAGTCCCTGGAATGCAGCATTCTGCAGAGTATAACTTTTATTTTAGGACTTGTATACTATTTGTTACTATGTACTGTACTTTATACTATCAGCCCATGCTTATATGCTTTTTTATTATATCTTTCTCGATTTCAAAAATATGCATAAAAATACAGAGCAAACATTTTTGGCTTAACCTAAAGTATGAAATGCCAATCTTGATACATGTCTTTTCTTTGTTAATATATTGATCAGTTGTGTATATAGGGGTTAATTCTGACATATTTAGGTTTGGTGACAGACACAGGAAATATTCAGGCCACATGAGCTCACTGATTTAGTGCCACATTGCTTACTACTTTGAATATGTTTTTGGGGCATGCGCTGTAAATACTTACCCAGGCTTACTTAAGGTAATTGGGGACAATAAGAACCCACCACATTGGAGTATTCTGGTCAGAGCTACTTTCACATGCAGGTGCAGCATTAGGTAGATCTTTATAGACTCTTCCAGAAGGGTTAGAGAGAGTATAAATGGGAGAGACGCCATCATTCTGTGGGCTCTAAAAAATTGTGTTGGATCTGGTTCGTGTGACACTACCCTCGGCCTCCGGGTGTTGGACAACAGCCAACAAAAGGTCCTCCCGGAATTGTTTGTAAAATCCTTTTTTTTATAGCCAAGTGTATATTGTTGTTTTAGATCTCTATGTTCTTATTCAGTATCTTGAAGCTGACTTTTTACTTTGGATTTAGCTTCATCACTTAAGTAAACAATATCTATTCACGTAGCTATTAAGTGTGAACCTGTTTATCACTAATTGTAAGACCAGTGTATGGCACCCTACTAGAGGTGACCCAATAAAAACCCTATATTTCCCACATCCTCTAAAATATCCGATTATAATCTTTATTGAAAAACCTACACCAGTGACTTAAAACCCCTGTGCTGAAAACCACTATTGGAATTTACCTGTATTGTAATGGATCCCTATCTCAAGACTGTTTGCGCATGACAGTCAGCTGATCATAATAAAGAGGTACGGCCGGCCAATAGGATCCAATAGTGGTTTTCAGCATTGGGATCTTAATTCACTGAACCTGTTTATTTGCACATTTTACAATCAATCTTAAAACATCTCTGAAACTTCAGGCAAATTTTCATTTAGCAAATGGTGACCCCCCCACCCCCAAATCCGGTGAAATACTGGTGTCAGTGGGTTCGGGGGCAGATTAAACCACCACAGGGTGATCAGGAGGTGGCATAAGGGATTGCTTTATAGAATAATACATATCTATAGATTATTAGCTGTATTATTTACTTCATTATACCCTAAGGTATTAAGGTAATAAGGTATAATATTTCTTGTTATGCCAACAGTTCCCAGAATATAAAGGTTTTACTATCTCACCAATGACGTTTAAGTAGTAAACTAAAAATGTATATTGGTCTCTTTATACAGTCATTTCTATTTATTACTGACTTGTATTTGTTCCAGGCACAATGTATTATAATTTTTTTATCAAATTTTTTTTACTTTTTCCAGGATAACAAAGCCTTTAACATTTGCAGACTGTGTTGGAAATGAATTGCCTTTAGGATGGGAAATGGTTTACGATCAGCAAATTGGTGTTTATTATATGGACCATATAAACCGTAAGTTACTTGTCTTGTTAAACTGGCTGCTTTATTACAACATACACATCTTTATTTAATGTCATGTGTAAACAATAACTTTCTAATCACTAAAACATCTTACCTAGCTGGTAGGAGCTTAGCCCCATCCTAGTATGTCAGTACAAAGTCTAATGCAATACGTATGGATGAAGGTTTGGGGCTCCACCTGAATTCCGGAGTTTGTCAGTCCCATTGTCACACGTGCATAAAATCCACCAATGCGGTCTGCCTTTACCAACATTTGTGAAACAATGGGTCGTTCTAAAGAGTTCCCTGAATTCCATTGTGGTACTGTAATAGGATGCAACATGAAATGTCTTCCCTCATAGATCTTGCACAATCTACTGTGAGTGGTATTATTGAGGAGTGGAAGCATTTAGGGACCACTGCAACTGCTGACTTTATAATGGCTGGGATCCAAATCTCTACAGGCATTAAACCCAAACCAACAGTGGGGCAAAAGGGTATTTAGTCAGCCGCCAATTGTGCGCTCACAGGACCGGCGCTTATGAATATTTAAATCTAGCCGGCGGGCCCGCCTCAAAGCACAAGTGAGTGCTGGAAGAAGGGGGACCTTTGGAGGAATGGGACGGGTGGGTATAGCAGTCTGAGACCCCGCATCGGTCTCCTGTGTATCGGGTTATAGTGTGGGTGAACGGGTGACTGTTTTCCTTTAATGGTATGAACCTGCTTCTGATCAATACTAAAATGTAATCACGGCTACAGTGGGGTGTTAGCATATTAAAGACGGTCCAGGTAATATCAAATGCAACCAACAAAGAAGAAAATAAATGCTGCACTCACTCACAGGAGTAGCTTTGTCTTCTTTTATTTCTTCATGAGATGAAATCAACAAACGAAGGTAAAAAGCTTTGGCAGGGAGCGGAGAGACGCAGCTCGCGGTGCGGGAGGCATATACCACTGAGACTAGTTTCGCGTTGTAAGTGACCCTTCTTCTTTGTTGGTCACATGTGGATGATCTCACCAACTTATGTCTCTTTAGCAATGCTCTCAGCTTAATATTTACACATTTTCTTGTTGGCTTGTAGAAATCACACAAATTGAGGACCCTCGAGAGCAATGGAGGCGAGAACAAGAGCGGATGCTGAAGGAATATTTGGTTGTAGCCCAGGAGGCTCTTAATGCCAAAAAGGAGATTTATCAAATCAAGCAGCAGCGGTTCGAGTTGGCTCAGGAAGAATACCAACAACTCCATGAACTTTGTGAAGATGACAATCGTTCCCATGCCAGCTGTAAGTACACAGATAGGCCTGTTGTGTTTCTATACTGTGAAGTGTTGCTGAGGTTTGATGACATGTCTATTGCATTAAAGGGGTACTCCAGTGAAAAACATTTTTTTTTTCATATCAACTTGTAACAGTGAGCGCTCTGGTCCCCTCCTCCATACCGGAGCGCTCGCTGCCCCTGCCCCCGTCTGCTTTGTCCCGGCGCGTCCCGTCAGACATGTTGACCGAGAGGGCAGGGATTCCTCCGGCAGGGATGCGGTTAGCGTGGTGGCTGATCCCTGCACACGCGCCGCATCCCGTGTCCCCTTACCTGCAGCCCTGTCTTCCTGCGCTGCTTCTGTCTCCCGGCACGCGCGGCCCCGCCGGCTTCATGAAATTTAGAGGGCCAGCGCACCATTGATTGGTGCCTGGTCCATACGGCCCCTATAAATGTCTCCTGCCCCTTCCTGCCCTCGCCAGATCTTTAGTGCCTTGTGCCGAGTGAAAGCGTTTCCAGTGTTCTGTGTTGCCCTTGCCTGTTGCCGACCTGTTGCCCGTGACTACCGCTAGTGAACCCGTACTGCCTGCCCTGACCTGTTGCCTAACTATCGCCTGTGAACCTGTTCCACCTGCCCTGACCTCTGCTATGTCTGACTACGCTTCTACCTGCTCCTCCTGTACCGCGCCATTCTCAGCTACCAGAGGGGTCGAGTCGCTATCGGGTAGAACGGCCGGGGGCTACCTGCCGCAGTAAGACCATCCCGCTTTGCGGCGGGCCCTGGTGAAGACCAGTAGTCCCTTAGACTCCGTTCCCCTGGTACGGCCCACGTCATCACCCCTCTGGTTCAGTGGATCCACCTCCTGTCACCTGACCGGTACGTTACACAACTGGCTAGAAAGTTAAACAGATGTGTAAATTACATCTATTAAAAAATCCTAATCCTTTCAGTACTTATCAGCTGCTGAATTTGAGTTATTTTCTCTCTGACCCCAGTGCTCTCTGCTGACACCTCTGTCTGTCTCAGGAACTGTCCAGAGCAGGAGTGGTTTGCTATGGGGATTTGGTCCTGCTCTGGACAGTTCCTGAGACAGACAGAGGTTTCAGCAGAGAGCAGTGTTGTCAGACAGAAAAGAACAACTCAACTTCAGCAGCTGATAAGTACTGGAAGGATTATGATTTTGTAATAGAAGTAAAAAAAAAATAAAAAATGTTTTTCACTGGAATACCCCTTTAGCAACAATTGTATAGTTTTTATACAGGGTGGGCCATTTATATGGATACACCTTAGTAAAATGGGAATGGTTGGTGATAATTTCCTGTTTGTGGCACATTAGTATATGTGAGGGGGAAACTTTTCAAGATGGGTGGTGACCATGGCAGCCATTTTGAAGTTGGCCATTTTGAATCCAACTTTTGTTTTTTCAATAGGAAGAGGGTCATGTGACACATCAAACTTATTGGGAATTTCACAAGAAAAACTATGATGTGCTTGGTTTTAACGTAACGTTATTCTTTCATGAGTTATTTACAGGTTTCTGACACTTATAAAATGTGTTCAATGTGCTGCCCATTGTGTTGGATTGTCAATGCAACCCTCTTCTCCCACTCTTCACACACTGATAGCAACACCGCAGGAGAAATGCTAGCACAGGCTTCCAGTATCCGTAGTTTCAGGTGCTTCAGAATTGGCAAAACAAAAATTGGAACAGGACCCTCAGTTTATACAGAAGATTTTGTTCAGTGATGAGGCAAACTTTTATGTGAATGGTGAAGTTAACAAACAAAACCACTGCTATTGGTCTGACACTAACCCACATTGGATAGATCCCTCCAAGACTGTTGGAACACAAAAAGTGATGGTATGGTGTGGTATATGGGGTACAAAGATAGTGGGACCATTCTTCATCAATGGAAACCTCAAGGCCACTGGATATGCAAAATTGCTACATGATGATGTGTTTCCCTCTTTATGCACTGAAGCTGGCACGTTCCCAGAGTTTTTCCAGCAAGATGGTGCACCACCTCATTATGGGTGTCAGGTCCGAGCATTCCTGGATGAACAGTTTCCTGGAAAGTGGATTGGTTGTTGTGGGCCCGTTGAATGGCCCCCAAGGTCTCCCGATCTGACCCCCTTAGACTTTTATCATTGGGGTCATCTGAAGGCAATTGTCTGTGCTGTGAAGATACGAGATATGCAGCACCTGAAACTACGGATACTGGAAGCCTGTACTAGCATTTCTCCTGCGGTGTTGCTATCAGTGGGTGAAGAGTGGGAGAAGAGGGTTGCATTGACAATCCAACACAATGGGCAGCACATTGAACACCTTTTATAAGTGGTCAGAAACCTGTAAATAACTCATGAAAGAATAAAGTTACGTTAAAACCAAGCACATCATTGTTTTTCTTGTGAAATTCCCAATAAGTTTGATGTGTCACATGACCCTCTTCCTATTGAAAAAACAAAAGTTGGATTCAAAATGGCAGACTTCAAAATGGCCGCCATGGTCCCCACCCATCTTGAAAAGTTTTCCCCCTCACATATACTAATGTGCCACAAACAGGAAGTTAATATCACCAACCATTCCCATTTTATTAAGATGTATCGGAATATAAATGGCCCACCCTGTAGAGTAATAATCATAAGCCAAAGTGATCTTTTGGTCCTGGTGTTTATATCGATCCATGGATCACACTTTATAAGGTTGAATATGCAGGAGATATACAGTATCATTTGGTCATGATTGTTCTAATAAAACAAATACTATTGCTTGCATTTATCTTGGTGTTTTCTGGAGAATAGGAAAGTACAAAAATGTTTTGCAGGCACCTTTGTCTTAGCGCTATAAAGTATATGTTGAGTTTCTATTCTCACTGCATGTGGGCTCTTTGCACACACATACTGCAATTTCTGCATCGTATAAAATTTACATAAATATTAACAAAAGCCATTATATGTGTGTATATATATATATATATATATATATATATATATATATTGGGGTACTCCATTGCCCCATGTTCGAGCAAATTTGCAGTAAATTTGCTCATAGCGAACCTCGCAGCTCGGTTGTTGATTACTTTAGTCTGCAAAAATTAGTTCAGCTTTCCAAGGGCTCCAGTTGCCTGGAAAAAGTGGATACAGACCTAGGAGACCTAAGACTGTCATCCCGGACTTTTCCAGGCAACCAGAGCCCTTGGAAAGCTGAACTAATATACACAGACTAAAGTAATCAACAGCCGAGCTGTGAGATTCGCTGCGAGCCAATTTACTGTAAGTTCGCTCAACTGTATTCAAAACCTTTTGTTCCAAATGCTTGGTGTGGGTGGCGGGGTCATGACGTCATGCCACACCCCCTCAATGCAAGTCTATGAATTGCATTGAGGGGGTGTGGTGTGGCGGCGTGAGGGGCGTGGCCGTGATGTCGCGACCCCGCCGCCTGCACCCGGCGTTCTAAACGAACGCCAGGTGCTGCACAGAGATCGTGGGGGTTCCAGCAATGGGACCTCCGCCATCAGACAGGTTATCAACTAGCCTTTGGATAGGAGATAAGATGTCTAGGGGCGGTACCCCTTTAAGCAATGCCCAAAAAGACTATGAGCATGGCCAAAAAAGCTAATTTTTGGGTGAGGTTTCCATATACCCTTCCCATTTTGTAATTCAATTCCTCCGAATGATGCTCTCAAAATTAGGATTGTTTAATAAAGTGGATGTGATCATGGGTGGTTTTTACCAGGTGTCAGCCATACTTGCCGCATTGTGTCATGTGAGTACACTGTAATGCGGTCAGAGTCCCTTGTATCCATATGTCTTATTAGGCTCATTTTGGTCACTGTTTTCCACTCTTTAGATAAGAATGTCATCTGGCAGCAGCCTATGTGTGGCGGCCAAACATGAGACAAAGCCATTCTTTATATAAACTACTGCAACCCACATGTTTGCTCCCACTGCGTTGCGTGAGCTGTTCGTTGGGCATACATAACTAAAAAAGGGTAATTCTTTATTGTAGTGTATCACATAGCAATTGTTGCATTTCTGGTATCGCCTGCATCACACACAGGGGAAGAATCAACATTTCGTAAGAGGCAGAAAGTTATTATGTGGATTATACTGTATTTGATGTCCTTTTAGAGAGTTTTCCTCATAGTGAATCACAGCCCCCCACATATTACTCTTATATCAGTTGTTTTGTGTTTTCGATGAATGAACGCGCTCCATGCGTTCAGTTATCAGGATGATGTCATGGGAGAATAGTAAGTAGTTGCAGGAGTTATGAATGGGTCATCTTTGAGCATATTATTATAAAGTGAGAACATCTGATAGCGGTGCGAGCTCTGACAAGGACAATATTGTAGTCATGTGATAACTCCACCCACGGATACAGAATTCATTTTTCATTGTTTTCATTATTTTTTCATTTAATTTTGTCCACGCGGCTGATTTTATTTGAAACCGTAAATCTGTAGATCAGAGGTTCATGGGAATATGATAACCTCGCCATCACCACGGTGACCGTTTTTGGGCTGGGTTCACACCCGCATTGGAGTTGTTGTTGGGTGCCTCAGTCTCAGGTTCTGTACAAAATACTGTGATCCCTCAACTTACAATGGCCTCAACATACAATGGTCTTTTCTGGACCATTGTAACTTGAAACCAGACTCAACATACAATGTTACGGACAGTCCAGATCTGTGAAACATGTCAATGGCTGGAGGAACCAACCAATCAGTATAGACAATTTACTGGTAAAACACCGGTATTACTGAAGCGTATGCACTGACTGGTGTCTGGTAGCGCCCCCCTACAGTACAGGAGGTATTACATGTTCTGTACACTTTACCTGTACCAGGGTTACCTGCTCCTTTGGACACCAGGTCAGGGCTACTCCATGTTACTTTTTTAGGACACTATGTGTACTGTACAGGACCTCGAAGAAGCTCCTGTCCTCTACATAGACCAATGTTTCCCAAGCAGGGTGCCCCCAGCTGTTGCAAAACTACAACTCCCAGCATGCCCGGACAGCCTTTGGCTGTCCAGGCATGCTGGGAGTTGTAGTTTTGCAACAGCTGAAGGCTCCCTGCTTGGGAAACACTGACATAGACAGTGATTTACAGCTCCCAGCAGATCTTTCTTACTTTTCTATGTAAGGATTTGCTTTATCTATATTAGTTTTCTACTTATTTTTCTTTAATTCTCACTTTTTCCTATTTTTGGATGACATTTTGGTGCCTTTAGAACCAATTACCAGGTTTCCATAGAGTTTTTGTCTCAACATACAATGGTTTCAACATACAATGGTCGTCCTGGAACCAATTAATATTGTAACTTGAGGGACCACTGTACCAGAAAAAACAATGCAGTCCACTGCAGTATTTCGTTTGGTGAAATGCAGGTCACCATGCCAGAAAACCTGACACACCATTACAGCCAGTGTAAAGTTCTATAGCACTCCAGTGCTAAACCAGCTCTCACCTGGGAATAGGAAATCCCCCCGCACGGATGGTCAGGAGCAAGACTACAGCAGCAATGCAAAACAAATGAAAGTTTCCAGCTAGCTAGATTCCACAATAGTCTTTATTTCAAATCTTTAAATGGGCACTGTCAGACGTAAAAACTTTTTATATGTTGTACATTTTGGCAAAACAATAGTTTTTCTAATATACTTCTTTAAAAAAAAATCACATTTTATTAAAGAAAACTGCCTTTGAAAATCCCACCATTAGGGGTCCCCATACCTCGTGGGACACTGATGATTCCCACAGCAACATTAGCTTGTCCAAGGGTCATGTACATAAGATGGCTGATTGACAAGGCTGCGGGAGGAACACAGCCTGCAGCAACACTGCTGTAACACAGAGAGTTTTACCAAACATGTGCCTCCAGCTGTTGCAAAACTATAATTCCAAGCATGTCTGGACAGTCAAAGGATGTCTGGGTATGCCGGGAGTTGTACAGTCAAAGGATGTCTGGGCATGCTGGGAGTTGTACAGTCAAAGGATGTCTGGGGATGCTGGTAGTTGTAGTTTGCTAAAGCTGTAGGCACACAGCTGAAGGCAACACTGCTGCAAAAAAAGAGTTATCCAAACAGTGTACCTCCAACTATTCCAAAACTACAAGTCCCAGCATTACAGGATTGCCTTTGGATGACACACATGAATGACAAAGGAAGATGTAAGTTATACACTCACCATATTGTCTTTGGTGGTAGAATATGGGCAATCTCCAATAATCATTGTGTGTGTACAGCATAAATCCAGAGAGGAAAGGGTTGCAGAGCAGGACTGACAGGTTCCAGAGAGCAGTGAGTCAGCAGAGTGAGGGAGGGGGAGGAGTCATCACAGTGCAGGCAAGAAAAGGACTCACCCCCTCTCTGTGACAAGATGGAAAAGACAATGAGCAGATGTAATATGCAATTTTTTTGTGAAATATCGGTGATAGAGACATAAAATCATAAGATCAGAATGAGACACTGAGTAACATTTTAAATTTTTTTTTTTTTTTGTGTGTGGAATCTGACAGGTACGCTTACTTGTTGCATACAAAGAGAGAGACATGTTAAAAACTCTGACACACTTCAACCATGGTGGTCTTAGTCATAGATGACTAGATGTTCTATGACTAAGACCTCCATGGTCGAAACGCATCAGAGTTTTTATTAACATGTCTCTCTTTGTGTGGAACAAGCTATTAAAGTTTTGAAATAAAGCCTATTGTTTTAAGGAATCTGGCCAGCTGGAAACCTTTTCAATGGATCCCCATGCACCATTTTGTCAGTTTTTCTGCATTAATGATGAAGCAGAACAATTGAAGGAGTAACACCTGTGTGAAGCTAGTCCTAAAACAAAGGATGTCGCAGCCTTGTACACACTCACATCACTGTGACAATATTTGTGCAATTTTTTTTACTGCACTTGGTATGTTTATATATGATAGGATTGGGCTCCATTTTGCTTATGTGCTTTTCTAGTCTTCATTTCTCTATAAACTTATAGGGGTACTCTACTGGAAAACACTTTTTTTTTTATAAATAAGAAAGTTAAACATTTGTAAATTACTTCTATTAAAAAATCTTAGTCCTTCCAGTACTAATCAGCTGCTGTACGATCCACAGGAAGTTCTTTTCTTTTTGAATTTCCTTTCTGTCTGACCATAGTGCTCTGTGCTGACACCTCTGTCCATTTTAGGAGCTGTCCAGAGTAGGAGCAAATACCCATAGAAAACCTATCCCGCTCTGGACAGTTCCCTAAAATGGACAGAGGTGTCAGCAGAGAGCACTGTGATCAGACTGAAAAGGAAATTCAAAAATAAAAGAACTTACTGTGGATCATAACAGCAGCTGATAAGTACTGGGAGGATTAAGATTTTTAAATAGAAGCAATTTACAAATCTGTTTAACTTTCTGGCACCAGCTGATTTAATTATTATTATTTTTAGGTGTGTGTGAGTATGTGTGTGTGTGTGTGTGTGTGTGGGGGGGGGGGGGGGGGTCTGATCTGTTAGGTCCCTATTAACCTCAGAAACATATTGTATTATCACAGGGACTGAATATGGATCAATCCTTCTAACGGGCTAACCAGGGGTCAAGTGTATAGGATTAAAATGATTTCCCCACAAATCATAGATATCACTATATTCATAGTGGTCAAACTGTGGTCAAACAGAAAATACATTCAAAAAGAAAATAACTTCTTCTGTAGCATACATCAGCTGATAAGTACTGGAAGGATCAAGATTTTTAAATAGAAAAAAAAAAAGAAAAAAAAAATGTTTTCCACCAGAGTACCCCTTTAATACTATTGCATGCATTAGGCCTTATTATTTTCAGGTTTTCTCCGCAGAATTATTTAGTGTGTAAACTATTACTGTATTTTAGTATGACTTTGGGATTGTTAGTAATAGATACTTCATATTTTAAGCTTTTTCAGGATTTTCTACAAACACAAAATATGATCCACATCAAATCAAGGCTGAAATAGCAAGTCGCCGAGACAGGGTAAGCGCAAGTCCTACTTGTTATAAAGACATACTATAGAAACAAATCAACCGCATATCGTACACAATAAATAAAAATTAAAAATCTGCACCACTTTGGCTGTGCCTTTTATTGCAACGCAACCCCAATAAAGTTAATAGGCCTGAGCTGTAGTACAAACTACAGCCAACAAACAAGGGTGGCACAGTTTCTGGGGGGAAAAAAACTAAACACTTTTTCATTTTTTTTTTTAGCATGGAGCTCCCACTCCCCTTCCCTCAATAAACTATGGAGGAGATTTATCAAAACCCGTCCAGAGGAAAAGTTGCCCAGTTGCCCATAGCAACCAATCAGATTTCTACTTTCAGTTTGCAGAAACCTTGTTAAAAATGAAAGAAGCGATTTGATTGGTTGCTATGGGCAACTGGGCAACTTTTCCTCTGGACAGGTTTTTGAAAAATCTCCCCCTATGTGTTCACACGCTCCAGTTTCATTGTGGTTCTGTCACAGTTTTTCAGCAATTTTTAAAATCTTGGCGGACACGCAGCAGTTTTTATGGTAAAATGATGTTTGAACCGCAATGAAGATCCAATTTTCCAGTAAGTATACAGTATTGGAAAGTTTTACTGGGCAAGGTACATGGTAATATGTCAGTATAAACTGCATTCTCTGAACGTTTCCTAAATTTGGCCGTCATTTCTTAGCTTTCTAGGTTAAAGCGAGAGCTGACACTGATGAAGCAAGAACTACAGTTCAAAGAGAAAGGCGTGGAGACACTGCAAGAGTAAGTTTATTATGTTACATGTTATTTATGTGCCCCCCGTACATGACATGTGGAATGCTCTAGGCCAGTGGTCTTCAACCTGCGGACCTCCAGTTGTTGCAAAACTACAACTCCCAGCATGCCCGGACAGCCAACGGCTGTCCGGGCATGCTGGGAGTTGTAGTTTTGCAACATCTGGAGGTCTGCAGTTTAGAGATGAGCGAACTTACAATAAATTCGATTTGTCACAAACTTCTCGGCTCTGGAGTTGATGACTTTTCCTGCATAAATTAATTCAGCTTTCCGGTGCTCCGGTGGGCTGGAAAAGGTGGATACAGTCCTAGGAGACTCTTTCCTAGGAATGTATCCACCTTTTCCAGTCCACCGGAGCACCTGAAGGCTGAACTAATTTATGCAGGAAAAGCCATCAACTGCCGAGCCGAGAAATTTGTGACGAATCGAATGTACTTTTTTATTTTTTTTTGTTCGCTCATCTGTATTGAAGACCACTGCTCTAGGCTGTGGCATGTATCCTATAGTCTATCCTCATGCTTGTTTTTTTTGATCAATTCATAGTCCACTTGTTAAAGGGGTACTCCCGTGGAAAACTTTATTTTTTTTTAAATCAACTGGTGCCAGAAAGGTAAACAGATTTGTAAATTACTTCTATTAAAAAATCTTAATCCTTCCAGTACTTTTTAGGGGCTATATATACTTCAGAGGAAATGCTTATCTTTTTAGATTTCTCTGATGTCCTGACCACAGTGCTCTCTGCTGACCTCTGCTGTCCATTTAAGGAACTGTCCAGAGCAGGAGAAAATCCCCATAGCAAACATATGCTGCTCTGGACAGTTCCTAAAATGGACAGCAGAGGTCAGCAGAGAGTTCATGACATCACTTGTACTTTCCTTGGTTACAATCACATGACAACAGTACTTAAAGGCATAGAACAATTATGTACATTGCATTGGATAACACATACATTATTTAACTATTCAGGGCACACAAGTGAAGGGGAGGCCCAGGGGTCACGGAATGGAGTCTGCCTGACAGGGCCGCAATGGTACAGGGATGAAATGCCTGTACTGGGCCACCACAATACAGCAGCTGATAAGTACTGGAAGGATTAACATTTTTAAGTAGAAGTTTACCAATTGATTTGAACTCCTTTAAAGGGGTTCTCCAGGATTAAGATTTTTTAATAGAAGTAATTTACAAATCTGTTTTAACTTTCTGGAACCAGTTGATATATATATATAAAAAAAAGTTTTTTCCTGGAATACCCCTTTAAATACTTGCTTTGGGACCTCTATTTTTCTGTCTACCTAAGCGCAATAACATCAAACAGAACAATAATAAATAAACACATTTTTACATTAACTATTATGAATATTTGGCTTCTTCACCTTTGTGTAGAAAATATAGCGCACTTGAGAAATGCTACTGAAAAAAAAAAAGAAAGAAAAATAAATAAATAAATAAAAACAAACTTCTGTCTAGACCCCAGTTTCTATATGCTGTCTTGCATTTTGTTACCGTGCAACCTGCTGTTTGCAGAATTCTTTAATTTGTTGCAATTAGAGATAAGCGAACTTACAGTAAATTCGATTCGTCACGAACTTCTCGGCTCGGCAGTTGATGGCTTTTCCTGCATAAATTAGTTCAGCTTTCAGGTGCTCCCGTGGGCTGGAAAAGGTGGATACGGTCCTAGGAGACTCTTTCCTAGGAATGTATCCACCTTTTCCAGCCCACCGGAGCACCTGAAGGCTGAATTAATTTACGCAGGAAAAGACATCAACTGCCGAGCCGAGAAGTTCGTGACGAATCGAATTTACTGTAAGTTCGCTCATCTCTAGTTGCAATGCTGACTCAGTCTTCCCTCCTCCCAGGATGAGTTCTCTCACCCGGTATTCCACAAGGACCCAAACATGTAATTCCTTCCTACTAAACACATAGCTGAGAAGACATTACAGCTCTGGCAGGCAGGGAATTTCCATCTGGGTTAGTGTTTAGTTTAGAAAATCTTAGCATAGTTTCAGAACAGGGTAGCATTGTTAGGCCGCTGGTAGAGAAGCCATAGATTATGGGGGATATTTATCAAAGGATTTTTTTTTCACGTAACTTTGGCGCAATACTTTGGCACAGTGTCTTTTTGCGCCAAAGTATTGGTGCATTTTCACCACTGTCATTTTTACAACTTTCTCAAAATCACACGGTCCTCTGTGTGATTTTAACTTTAGTCAGTAATTCATCATTTGCGCCAATCGTTCTTTGGCGCAGGTTTTTTTTTTTTTTTTTTGGCACAATTCAATGCCAGGAAATTTTGCACATGGAAAACACACATAGCATTGTCAGAAAAATGTAAAGGCGTCAAAATACGTAAAAAAAAAATTGTGAAAGCATCGACACCTCCGGGGCTGCGCAATACTATCCTGCGACATAGTTGTCTCTGAGGGACCTTCACCCTCCCTTGAGCCAGCATTGGACATGGCTAGAGATGAACGAACTTACAGTAAATTTGATTCGTCACGAACTTCTCGGCTCGGCAGTTGATGACTTTTCCTGCGTAAATTAGTTCAGCCTTCAGGTGCTCCGGTGGGATGGAAAAGGTGGATACAGTCCTAGGAAAGAGTCTCCTAGGACTGTATCCACCTTTTCCAGCTCACCGGAGCACCTGAAAGCTGAACTAATTTATGCAGGAAAAGACATCAACTGCCGAGCCGATAAGTTCGTGACGAATCGAATTTACTGTAAGTTCGCTCATCTCTATTGGACATGGCCACACAGGTTCAGGAAAGGTAAACACTAAAGCAGCGGTCTTCAAACTGTGACCCTCCAGATGTTGCAAAACTACAACTCCCAGCATGCCCGGACAGCCAATGGCTGTCCGGGCATGCTGGGAGTTGTAGTTTTGCAACATCTGGAGGGCCACAGTTTGAAGGCCACTGCACTAAAGTAACCAAAAATAAAAAAATAAAAAAGTTAAAAATAAAATCCATTTCACATGATATATATATATATATATATATATATATATATATATATATATATATATATTTACCCCACAAAAGAAAATAACTCACGTCGCTTGCTGATATACTGCAGGAGGGTAAAATACGTTGTCCTCTGTGGCGGTAAGTTCTGTGTAAAAGGCGCTGTGAACAGCTGATTTCAACATTTGCACTAAAATTACTAACAACTTGCACCGAATTATAAATTTGGTGCACGTGCACGAAAACGAAGAAGGGTAAAAAGAAACTGTCAACAGGCGAAATTGATAAATACCCCCCGCAATGTATGTAGCACAAGACACGAGCCCACGAGAAAACACCAGATATGGCCGGTGCCCTGAGATTACAGTAAGACACACAGAAGGGACTCGGGAACAAAAAGGCCATTGTTAGTGGTAGTGGGACAGGTCGTGTTCATAAAAAAGAGCCCTGGCCTCTCAACAGTACCTGCTGTTGATAGAAGGGGAGCAGGAAGAAAGCTGTGGTTAGCTGGAGGCCTTCTGCCAGCCCCGCTGATGTAAAAGGCCAGATTCACAACAAAACTTTCCATTCTTCTAGTAGGTAATCTATGGCTTTACATGGGAGGTGTCTAATGCGGCTAGCAGCTATTTCTTCAAGATGGGATTTTAAAAATAGGACCCGGAGGATTAAATCATTCCAAGGGCATCTTACTCACAGGATTAATTTATTCAGCATATCCTCCAACCTGACATTAATGAATGAGGTTGTAAAAAGTAGATATTGTTTTATAGCCACTATGTGCTTTATGCTGGAAAAGGTGTAGTGAGCTTATCGCTCAGAAATGCACATAGCTCTACAGAAGAGAGAGCGGCTTGCTAGGGAACATTAAAGGGGTTATCCAGGAAAAAACTTATATATATATATATATATATATATATATATATATATATATATATATATATATATATATATATATATCAACTGGCTCCAGAAAGTTAAACAGATTTGTAAATTACTTCTATTAAAAAATCTTAATCCTTTCAGTACTTATGAGCTTCTGAAGTTAAAGGGGTACTCCAGTGAAAACCTTTTTTCTTTTAAATCAACTGGTGGCAGAAAGTTAAACATATTTGTAAATTACTTCTATTAAAAAATCTTAATCCTTCCTGTACTTATTAGCTGCTGAATACTACAGAGGAAATTCTTTTCTTTTTGGAATGCTCTCTGATGACATCATGAGCAAAGTGCTTTCAGGCTGATGTCATTGTAATAATAATAACACTTTATTTATTGTTGTCCTTAGTGGGATTTGAACCCAAGTCCCCAGCGCTGCAAGGCAGCAGTGCTAACTATTGAGCCACCATGCTGCCCTTAGCATACATCTGCTATGCATGGTTGCTAAAATGGACAGAGATGTCAGCAGAGAGCACTGTGCTCGTGATGTCATCAGTGTTCCAAAAAGAAAGGAATTTCCTCTGTAGCATTCAGCAGCTAATAAGTACTGGAAGGATTAAGATTTTTTAATGGAAGTAATTTACAAATATGTTTAACTTTATGCCACCAGTTGATTTAAAAGAAAAAAGTTTTTCACCGGAGTACCCCTTTAAGGTTGTTCTTTTCTGTCTAGGTGATCTCTGATGACACGTGTCTCGGGAAACGCCCACTTTAGAAGATGTTTGCTATGGGGATTTGCTTCTAAACTGGGCGTTTCCCGAGACAGGTGTCATCAGAGAGCACTTAGACAGAAAAGAACAACCTTAACTTCAGAAGCTCAGAAGTACTGAAAGAATTAAGATTTTTTAATAGAAGTAATTTACAAATCTGTTTAACTTTCTGGAGCCAGTTGATACATATATATATATATATATATATATATATATATATATATATATATATATATATATATAAAAGTTTTTTTCCTGGATAACCCCTTTAAATCCAGATTGTATCCCGGTGATAGCAGAGAGCCTCTTCACCTGTCTTGTGGGACTTTCTGCAGATGTATTAAGACAACATGGAGGCATGAATTTTAAAGAGGTACTCCACTGGAATACATTTTATTTTTTAAATCAACTGGTGCCAGAAAGTTAAACAGATTTGTAAATTACTTCTATTTAAAAAATCTTAATACTTCCAGTACTTATCAGCTGCCGTATGCTCTTTCTTTTTGAATTTCCTGTCTGTCTGACCACAGTGCTCTCTGCTGACACCTCTGTCCATTTTAGGAACTGTCCAGAGTTGGAGCAAATCCCCATAGTAAACCTATCCTGCTCTGGACCGTTCCTGACATGGACAGAGGTGTCAGCAAAGAGCACTGTGGTCGGACAGAAAGGAAGATAAAAAATAAACTTCCTCTACAGTATACAGCAGCTGATAAGTTCTGGAAGGATTAAGATTTTTAAATAGAAGTCATTTACAAATCTGTTTAACTTTCTGGCACCAGCTGATTTAAAAAAAAAATGTTTTTCAGTGGAGAACCCCTTTAAAGTCAACAATTCCCATGTGTTGAACATATAGTTCTACTTTTTTGGTCTAGTGTAGGAGAATAAAAGAGAACCCTTGCCTTCTAAAAAACATATACAACATTGGTGTGGAGCTCTTTCTACATCAGTGGTCTCAAATTGTGGCCCTCGAAAAGTGGCAAAACATCAATTCCCAGCATGTCCGGACAGCTGTTGATTGTGAGGGTATGCTGGGAGTTGAAGTTTTGCAACATGAAGAGGGCCAAAGTTTGAGACCAATGTTCTACATGAATTCAGCCCAGCACACTACATAACTCTTTATTTTATTTTTATATACCTACACTCAAATTGGTCCCTGTCCCCATTGGGACTCACAATCTAAACTTATCAGTATGTTTTGAAGTGTGGAAGGAAACCACGCAAAACAGACAGGACACACAAACCCAGGACCCCAGCGCTGCATAGCTACAGTGCTAACCACTGATACACCATGCTACATGTAGAAAACATATTAAAAGGATGGTTTGCCCTTTTGTATGTTTCTCTGCCTTGATTCTAATAATCTATCTCATATTACAATCAAAACTGTGAGAAACATATAAAGAGTTTCCATATAGGAGTCTCGGGAGATCGGCCCTTTCCACCCTCCTCCTTCTCGCAAACCTTCAAATTCATCAGGTCGGAGGTCACCCACTGATGTACAGATGTAGAGTTATCAGTCAGAATAGAGCGTTAAATAGAATCATTAACCCATAAAGTCCGACTGTTACATCTGTAAATAGAGTGTTGCAGAAGTATTTTATTGACCAGATCCACAGCTGAATCATATGGCCAAAAGTATGTGGACCATCTCATCTATATGAGCTTGTTGGACATCCAGTTACAAAAACAGTAGAACAGTTTTCAGCTTCACGACCACCTCTGGCTGCCCCAAGGAGGCTGCATGAGACTGGAGGCACTGTTTCTCAAGATAGGTGAGGAGTCCAGGGTATCTATTAGACAATTATGGCATATCCTGTGGATATCTATATATTTCCGAAATGGGAATACCCATTTAACCCCTAATTGTAAACAGGGGGCCTGGCCAAACCCTGAAGAACCACCCGATATCCCACACCCTTTGTTAACCAAATTTTACAGTAAGCCCTGTGCTATCTAGTAGATAGCATTCCCTTGGCATCTCCAAACCCAGATTCATCCATAAGACTGCCAATTCGGGTGTCTTACACACCACTCCCGGTGGCATTATACATAGTGATCTTGTATTATACATGCTTGTGTGCAGCTGCTTCATCATGGAAACCCTTTTCTAGCAGCGTTAAATCCAGAGACAGTTTGGAATTTTTGCACTATTTTTTGCAATGTGTTTTTTGCAACGGTCCCTGTTGAATTTCATGGGCCTAATATGGTTTACTAGTGACTACATTCAGTCTGTTTCCAAGCCTATACTGTTTTGAGGGACTCTAGTGGACTATGTTTAGGCAATGAATGTTTTGTGGTTACCTCACTTTATATATTGGCATACCGTTCTGCAAGTATGCCGATGTATACTTACAACAAAGCACACTTTGGCCCTGATTTACAGAGTGGAGTGGAGTTTTCTTTGTGGGTTTTAATTTCCTACAATTGTTTCCACGGTATTTACTAAGGTTTCCCTACATTTTGCACTCCTCCGTACATTTTGCTTTTTTAACACATGTTCTGATCTGTAGGGTTTTCCTCAGCTGAAACCCACCACATTTTCTGTGGAAACCTTAGTAAATATGTTTTTGAGAAAATGTCAGGGACACACCCCTTTTGGGGGGGCACTCCCACTTTTAATGTCGGCCACACGCTTTTTTAGGGTTTTCTCCATAAAATGGAGAGCTAGTAATTTTTTTTTTCAATTCTGGTGCACATTTTGGCGCAGAATCTGGCGCACAACCTGACAAAACATATCAGGTTTGCTATAGTAAATCAGGGCCTTATTGATATAAGGACACTCTGCATTATTAGGACCTATATTGGTTAATTTGACCTGCATACATCTAGTCCTATTAGGAAAATTACCCCAGTCTGGTAATGCTGAATTTCATAGAATTCACTGTTTTTTCTTTTGTCCTGTATTTGTTTGTGCAGGATTGATCGCAAGATGTCAAGCGCTCATACAAACTATAAGCTAGATGAGGCGCAAGCAATAATGAATGAACTCCGAACAATACGGCAGGCAATTTGTATGGGAGAAAAGGAACGCCGCGATCTCATGCAGGTATGGGCGTAGATGGAGGGTTATTCCAAAAAAGAAAAACTTAATAAACTAATAAATGGTGTACACGTAACCAATGGAAATGGTAATTGCAAATATGTAAAGTTTGTTATGTGAAAGTGATTCTATAACCTGATCCCCAAGTAGAGAGACATTGGAATAGTGAAGTACATTTCTGTGGTTTAATAAGGGGGTTTGGAAAGAATGAAAATTATATTTGAAAGTTTTTTTCTACTGATGTTCAGGATGAAAATGTATTCTGATATACCTCCAAATCGGTAAGCATCTGGCCTACAGAATACAAAAATGAAAAAAAAGAGTATACATCTCATTGTATGGTGTCTGTCTTACATCCATGGTTTGGTAAATCAGAGACATTAGATTCGATGGCTGGCCCAAATCAAAGTTTGACTGCATTGGGTCATGATTTTCTGGCAATATGGATTTATAGTTCATATCAGTTTTGGAAGGATTTAAAGGGGTACTCCGCCCTTAGACATCTTATCCACTATCCAAAGGATAGTGGATAAGATGTCTGATTGCGAGGGTCCCATCACTGGGGACCCCCATGATTTCCTTGCTGCACCCACCGTTTGTTTAAGCATCAGGTGCAGCGGCGGAGGCTTGTGACATCACGGCCATACCCCCTCAATGCAAGTCTATGGGAGGTGGATTGATGTCACAAGCGCAGTGTGACCGTGATGTCACATGCCTCCACCCTGCATCGGCAGTCATCGGGCAAGGAACAAATTTTGCTCCATGCACCGGATGTCTGGGGTGCCGCAGCCGATAACAGGGTGGTCCCCAGCAATCAGACATAGGGGCGGAGTACCCCTTTAAATTTGTTTTTGGGGACTATAGGAGAAATGTGAGCTGATCCATGTTCTCATTGTTTTCTATGGTGTGACAAATAAGCGATCCTATACGGTGAATCATGGATAAAGATTCCCTCATCTTTTCTCTACTTTTAATAAAAAATTTGTGCAATTCCTCACCATTTCAAGATCACTACATTCGGCAGTGAGTGGTAATAGTCTTAGCCATATACACAGGCAATAAACCCTGTCCTGATGTTATCTAACTAATACCAGGGCCATATTTGCAGACTGAATACACCCCATGAGTGATTCCAAGCGCTTCTGAATTTGCTCTCAAAAATACGCTGCAGAAATCGCATGTATTACCACCCCTATATACAGGAAGTAATAAAGTCACAAGTCCACAACATAATGAGCGTATGTGGCTGCAAATCTGCAGGTAAAATTCACAGCAGTTCTGACCCACGTGGATTCAGCAACAGCTACATCCAAGGTATTTATCATTTTTTTTCACTAACTCAAGTGCTGCCACCCGGAATACTGCTGCCCCCTGAACACTGCTGCCCTAGGCACAGGCATATGAGTGCCTAATGTCAAATACGCCCACGATTTACAGTCTTTACACACAAGGCTGAGGAGTGTTGAACATAAAGGGTATTTATCAATACTTACACCAGATAACTGGTGTAAAAAGTTGAAAATTTTTGTATAATACAATTTTTTCCCCAAACACAGGAAAAGGTGAAAATGTATAATTAAAATTAGGCTTGCTCAAAAATGTGCTGCTTTCTTTGTATGCAAGCATTGGTAAATCCTTTAAAGTTATTAAAGGAGTTCTCCGCCCCTAGACATCTTATCCCCTATACAAAGGATTAAGGGATAAGATGTCTGATGGCGGGGGTCCCATGGCTGTTGACCCCCCCGATCTCTCTGCTGCACCAGGCGTTTGTTTAGAAAGTCGGGTGCAGCACCAGAGGCTTGTGACATCACGGCCACCCCCCGCTTGAGACGTCATGGTCACTCCCCCTCAATGCAAGTCTATGGGAGGAGGCGTGACGGACGTCACGCCCCTAGACATCTTCTCTGCCCCTAGACATCTTATCCCCTATACAAAGGATTAGGGGATAAGATGTCTGATCCTGGGGGTCCCGCGGCTGTTGACCCCCCTATCTCTCTGCTGCACCAGGTATTTGTTTAGAGCATCGGACGTCTCGCCCCCTCCCATAGACTTGCATTGAGGAGGCGTGACCATGACGTCTCAAGCGGGGGGTGGCCGGGATGTCATGGGCCTCCGCCCCGAAACACCAGTCATCTGGCACGGTGCGAAGTTCGCTCCATGCAACAGATGTCTGGGGTGCCGCAGCGAGATCCCGCTGCTGGGGACCCCCATGATAAGACCTCTTATCCCCTATCCAAAGGGGCGGAGTACCCCTTTTAAGGTACATTTAAAAATTGCATTATATGAACAGAAACAATTAGTTGTGAAAAGTAATATAATTATATGTTATATCCATGTTTAAATACCATTTATATATGTGTCTTTACTTACACTACATGCAGTCAGGAGTTCAGTGAGGAGATTTCCTGCTTTTGTGCTCTATTTGTAAGTTTACCATTTCCTGAATGCATTGATCTTTATATGCAGCATTTACTTGACTTTAGTTATCTTTATGTTTTTGCCTGCACAATGATTTATGCATGAGACCTATCGGCCCACATTTAGGTCAACTGCTTCATGTAAGTCAATCCAGCAAAGAAAACATCCTTGCATGTGCTTTATTGACTGCACGGTTGGTATCTTCATTTGTATTTTGTAAATTATTTGATAAAAAGAGATTTGATGAAAAAAAAAAAAAAACTTTACTCTAGTAGGAGCATATTTGTTCCAAAGCAGAACTATTGTCCATGCTCCCCTTTTGTCTTCTCAGGACCAAACCATTTATGTGAAGGAGGGGGTACTTATATTACTGTTCATCAGATTAGGCCTTTCTTATACTGTCTTATCTGAGAAAGGCTTCCTGCTGCTATAAAATCTAATAAGCAGTAAAATGAGCTCCCCCTCTTTACATCAATGGTCTAGTCCCGAGCAGACAGAAAGGGAAGGGGGAGGAGGGATGGGAGTTCAGCTTTCAGTAAATGTGTAATGGGATATAACAGTTGGAGAGGTCTGTGCACAATGGCTAATAACATTATATTAGGAAATTGTTTTATTATATTTTTTGACACCGTACACAGGTTGCTTCCGCCAGACAATCCCTTCAAAGCTTAGCTATTCTATTGCCATTGCATTTCACAAATGGATCTTTATTCTGTCACAGAGGGTTAATGGGGTTTTATGATATTACTTAATTGTTTGTATGGGCTCGGGTTGTCATTGCCCCATAAATCGAATACATTTCTGTTGTAGTTTATGGCTATTTGTGGTGTAAAGTAATAATATAGTAAATAAGTCATGGCATAGGAGACCACCTCCTTCCACTAAGCCTCACCTTAAAGAGGGTATCTCTTTTCAAACACCAGCAATTCCCATAATTCAGATTAAAGGGGTTGTCCCCTTAAAAAAAAGCCTTTTCTCCCTATCCACAGGATACAGTACTCGGGTATCTCTGTTGCTCCCATGGAAATGAATGGAAGATGTGGTGTCTTCAGCTCCCGGAGACTCCATTCTCCATTTTTTTTTGTCTAGATTACCCTGTTTAACAAACACCATATACTGTATATAGAGAACATTTACTGTGATGCTTTTCCATTACATCTTGGACCCCCATTGCTCCATTTTTAGAATGAAAATGGCCTTTCCCACTCATTGTACTTTAAAACTACATTTCTCCGTGGCTCTGTATTCTGCATATCAAGTCGGTTCAGCTGGATCTACTGTGCGTAGGCTATCTCCTCTCACACAGTGCCCTGATGTCAACTGCGCATGCCAGTGCCAATATTAATTCTGGCAGCATTTGGGGTACTTGGGGAAAGGATTGTTTGTAATGCTGTGATTTGGTCAATTGATGTTCATTTATTTATAAAGACTTTCTTTACATTATGTGAATTTACCAATCACCTTGCATTTTTAATAATAAAAGTCACAAATAAGAATGATTGGAGAAGGTGGAACTGGCTGATGGTTGAGGTGCAGTGCCAATCGGAAAGTTTTCAGACCCTTTAAATTTTTTACAATTTCTTATGACAAAATCAAGACCTTGGTCATAACTATTCAGACCCTTTGCTATGATACTTGTCTTGCTATAAAATTTGTCTTGATCATTTTTGAGATTGGAGTCACCTGTGGTAAATCAAATGGATTGGACATGATTTGTAAAGTCATGTTGTGTATATGGGGTCTCATGGCTAACAATGTATATAAGAAAAAGCCATGAAGGGATAAAGAATTGCCTATAGAGTTCAGAGACTAGAGACTTGATTGTGTGGAGGCAAAGGTCTGACGAAGAGTACAAAAAGGTACCTCCATAATTATTGAGTGGAAGAAGTTTTGAACAACCAGGATTCCTACAGTGAAGCATGGTGATGGCAGCCTTATGCTGTTGGGGATGATTTTTAACGGTTGGGACAAGGAAACTTGTCAGGGTTGAGCGAAAGCTGAATGGAGCAAAATATAGAGCTATTTGTAACTGAAACGTGATGAAGCCTTCCCTGGACTTCTGGACTGGGCAGAAGGTTCACCTTCAAACAAGACAATGACCTTAAAGGTGTACTCCAAAAAAGTGTGTGGAAATAAAAAATATATATATATATATATATATATATATATATATATATATATACTGCTCAAAAAAAAAAAGGGAACACTAAGATAACACATCCTAGATCTGAATGACCTAATCATATGAAATGTGCAACACAAAAAGAGAAACGCAGCCGCACATCCACCATTTGTAATTTGATCTACTTGCTTCTCAGCATAATTTCAAAAACTAACAGGTTGTTAGTATACATTTTAATCAAAAAGTACAAACCCACTCGCCACGTCAAAGCCACCTCGTTAGAGTGGGTCCCTAACCTGACACTGGCGTAGCCATCGGCAGTGACCACTGCCTCCGAGACCCCATGCCCAACAGGGGGAGCAACCCAGTGGCCAGGCAGCCCCACTACTGCCCGACCAAGCCCCTTGCTCTGGGCCACTCCACCCCACAGACAAAGCATCACAGAAACAATGGCCACCACAGAGAAGCACACCAGTATGAAACCTACCATGTGCTCACTGTCAGAGGGCTGGGAGAATGATAGGAGGAAACCCTTATGCAGTTTCCTGCTAATTAAAAATGCCTGGGCCAAATGGGTGGAGTGGAGTGCTGGCCATGGAAGGAGGGAGAGACTACAAATGTGCAACACAAAAAGAGAGACATAGCCGCACATCCACCATTTGTAATTTGATCTACTTGCTTCTCAGCATAATTTCAAAAACTAACAGGTTGTTAGTATACATTTTGATCAAAAAGTACGAGCTGGCTGACACTGGCGTAGCCCCCGGCGGCGACCACTGCCTCCGAGACCCCATGCCCAACGGGGGAGCGACCCAGTGGCCAGTCAGCCCCACTACTGCCCGACCAAGCCCCTGGCTGCATAAGGGTTTCCTCCTACCATTCTCCCAGCCCTCTGGCAGTGAGCACATGGTAGGTTTCATGCTGGTGTGGTTCTATGTGGCGGCCGTTGTGTCTGTGATGCTTTGTCTGTGGGGTGGAGTGACCCAGAGCCAGGGGCTTGGTCGGGCAGTAGTGGGGCTGCCTGGCCACTGGGTCGCTCCCCCCGTTGGGCATGGGGTCTCGGAGGCAGTGGTCGCCGCCGGGTGCTACGCCAGTATCAGGCTAGGGACCCACTCTAACGAGGTGGCCTTGACGTGGCGAGTGGCCTTGTACTTTTTGATCAAAATATATACTAACAACCTGTTAGTTTTTGAAATTATGCTGAGAAGCAAGTAGATCAAATTACAAATGGTGGATGTGCGGCTGTGTTTCTCTTTTTGTGTTGCATAATCATATGAAATACTTTTGTCTTTACAAAGTTGGATGTGGTGACAACAAAATCACACAAAAATTATCAATGAAAATCAAATGTATCAACCCATGGAGGTCTGGATATGGAGTCATTCAAAATTAGGGACCTATGGATGGAGGGTTAATTTCAAGACTTTATTTACAATTGATCACTCACGTGATCACTAATATCCTATTTTTCCCGTCCATTAACTAAGTATTAAAACGTAAATAAAACTTTTATTTTATTTGCATATAAGTGAATTAAAAACCCAACATGCGGTCACTATGTGACTTTAAACTAATCCCTTCTGCATGTGTCTACATGCTTATATGATGCCCTATTGCTTGCGGCTGCAGTACGCTATTAGGCAATCTTAATATTCAAGTACCTAATTCTGACCATGTGCATCTAATTTCTTTGCCTCTGTCACCTATATTTATTATAAAAAATCCCTCTTTTCATTATCCCACTGTGTAAGAAATCCTCTTAGAGGAAGGGGGCATGTCCCTCCTTGTGGTGGTGGGAGGGGATTGGTGCATCTGCTAATGCAGCCTTGTCCATGAGTCATCTATTGTCCATGACTCATGGACAAGCTAATTATGCAGCAGGACTAGTAAGTGTCCCAGTAGGTATGGGGACTCCTAGTGGTGGGATTATTAGGATCCGTTTACTTTATTAAATATTTTAAACAATCATATTACAAAAAGTCTTTGATTTTTATCAGTAACAACATATAAAAAGTTTTTGGATCTGACCGTGTCCAATATAAATTTGTGTGAAGTAATAAGTTGTTCTACTGGTGACTAAGGCTACTTATTTTTCATCAATAGCTACTGTGTTTAATTATGTAATTACCACTGGGGGTGCTGTTTCAATAAATTTGAAGGTAACTTTTTTATATTTTTAATGTCTAGTGTTGCAAATAAGACCAACAAGCTTGTTTTTATTCGTACAGAGTCTGGCTAAGCTGACCGATGGATTCAGAAATAGCTGCTGCATCTCCGACTCCTTGCACAACATTCATCACAATTCAAGCTCACTCAATGAATCGTGTTTACCTCAGCAATACTGTGATGCCTGCTCGCAAACAGATGACATCGGAGAGGTACAGTTCATCCCACCATGTGCTTGGGTAGAATATTATTGTCTTTGTATACATCTTTAATTTAAATAAAAAATTATCTTATTTCCTCTAGTTTGGCTTTGATGATAAATCAAAACTGGTGGACAGAGTAAGACTGAATTGGCAGTATGAGGAAGCCAAGAAAAGGTAAAAAAAAAATAATAATCTTTTTTACCACCATATGTAGCGTATACATTAAGTATTTGGAATAATCTCAATATTTATGGTACCACACTATTTTGTTTCTTTACAAGATATTAGGCAAGAGAATACAATTAAGGGGTACTCCGGGGGGAACAAAAAATGTTTACAAATAAACTGGTGCCAGAAAGGTAAACATATTTGTAAATAACTTATATTTAAAACTAATACGGTAAAAAGATGTATAACTTTCTGGCACAAGTTGATTGAAAACATGTTTTTCCTTCCAGAGTACCCCTTTAAGCTGCCCATACATGTAAAATCATAGTTGGTCAAAAAGACCATGGTTTTTTTATGATCTTTCTACCAAAACACTTGTCTGTGATGCTGGATTTTATGGCTGTTGCTGGCAGTATTAGTCGGCTATGAGCCAGTTACTGGCGATTATTCTCCTCTGTGCATGTCCACTGAGCTATTAAAATTCTTTTAAACTATGTCCCACATCTATTAGTAAGTAAGGAATGTTGGTGATCGTATAATTGGTACAATTCATTCATCTAAGGACAAGTTCATACAATGTAAAAAAATATAAGTGTATTTTATTTCTGAAAAAAAAATTTGAAAATGCGAGTTTTAATAAAATATGCTCATATTTTTAATGCTGTGTAAACTTTGTCTTAAAGGGAACTTGTCATTGGAAAATTATGTTTGAATAAAGTTTTTCGATTAAAAAGATTATTTAAGATAAAAGTTACTTTGTCCAATGGTCAACTCAACCACATCTGCAACTTCCCAGTCAGGCCACGCCTGCACCTTGCTGGTCGCCACAATGGCCACCACTGACAGTGCAGCCATGCCGTGGCCACTTGTACAATCACTGTTACCCCAAGAGAAGGGCCACTATTCCAAACTGACACAATATTTCAATTAAGTGTGTGTTCAAAACTATACCCCAAAACCATGCTCATGGGAAAGGGTTGGAAACTGAAAAACTGACTACTGCCCCTTTGTGACTGCACCTATTATACAAAGAACCATGCATGCCTGTTCCTGGCTCCCGGCCCTTTAAGTCTTCCCAAACTACCTTCTTATTCTTCACTCTACTACGACCTTGAAGCTAACACCTCCCTTTACTCTGGCTCTTAGTGCCATCTTTATTGGCAGCAGAAAATCAGCAGCAAAATCTGCACTTGTGAACATAACCTTACTGTTTGGTTTTAATTAGTAAAAATATAAAATCTTTTATTTTTTCAATTGCTTTCTATGGTCCATGTGGTCCATGTGATCAGGCAAGAAGGCCTTCTCCATAATTATGTACAGAAAATATAATAAATATAATCAAATAATAAGTTGTTTTTCTTAGTAAAAAACAATTAAAATTGATCATTCCTTTTAAGTGTATGGCTACCGTATCCTGAACCTCAGCAAAACAAATGTAAAGAAATGCCTCTTATGATGGGATTGTGTGTGAAAAAAAAAATGTATGGTAAAAAAAAGCTCACATTTAAGATAATGATGGTTACCACATGACTATTTGAAGACCATCCATAACAGTGTTGACAGTATAACATGGAAGGAGTTAACTCCGTCATCAGATTTATTGAAGGATATTTTATTTTGGGTAAACTATTCAGCCACATTCTTCATTTATTATGCACTTTTTACACAATGGCTGTTAGTGTTCTGCGCGTCCCGTGCCTGATCCCATGTATATGTGCATTCTACACGTTGAATGTCTGGCAACACTTTCCTTATTATGGTGTTGTGTAGGAGGGAGAATGTGCTCAGTAGAAATTATACCAAGAGGAACACTTGAAAATGCTTTATATAAATCATTGATTTAACACATGTTTTCTAAACCATAATGTTAGTACTAAATCGGGGAATAGCAAATCTTATACCTAAGGCCTCATTCACACTTAGAGGGGTACTCCCTTTTTTTTATTAACAGGTGCCGAAAAGTTAAACAGATTTGAAAATTACTTCTATTTAAAAATCTTAATCCTACTAGTAGTTATCAGCTGCTTTATGCTCCACAGGAAGTTGTGTAGTTCTTTTCAGTCTGACCACAGTGCTTTCTCCTGACACTTCTGTCCATGTCAGGAACTGTCCAGAGCAGAAGCAAATCCCCATAGCAAACCTCTTCTGCTCTGGACAGTTCCTGACACGGACAGAGGTGTCAGCAGAGAGCACTGTGGTCAGACAGAAAAGAACAACTCAACTTCATACAGCAGTTGATAAGTACTGGAAGGATTAAGATTTTTAAATAGAAGTAATTTACAAATCTGTATAACTTTTTGGCACCAGTTAATCTTACCAGAGTACCCCTTTAAGGCTCCTCTGAAGACCTCAATTTCAGAGGCCATTCAGTGCAGAAGAACAGAGTTGGATAGTCCGTTGCACAATGGACAACAGTGGATCCCATTGACTTCCCAAGGCTGTTTGTCATGCGGTTCGATGGATCCCAATGCAGTCTGTTGGATTTCCATTTATTTAACAAGATTTAAGAGGGCAATAAGGCAAGCATTGTACAGTATATCATGTTTCTGTGAGGTCCATCGTAAAATCCATTTAAAGGGGTACTCCGTTGCAAGACATCTTATGCCCTATCCAAAGGATAGGGGATAAGATGTCTGATTGTGGGGGTCCTGCTGCTGTGACATCCGTGATCTCCGTGCAGAGTTCGGGAGGCCATGGTTGTGACGTCACACCACGTCCTCTCCATTCATGACTATGGGAGGGAGCGTGACACGATCAGACATCCTATCCATATCCTATGGATAGAGGATAAGATGTCTAGCAATGGAGTATTCCTTTAAATAGCGGACCTGAGCTAACAAAAGAGTGCTGGAAGCAGAATTGAGATTGTGAGATTAAAATTTTGCAATGTTATGGGATATGTGACTCTGGCATTCCATTCATGCTTGTATAAGAGACCTATATGTGCTACGACAACATTCCACAAATCATAGCACCACCAGCACGGCCTGTTGACACAAAGTAGGAGCCAAATTTTGATGCTACCAACTTCATGGTGCATGAGATTTGAGAGTCCATGTTTTCAGCTTTAACCTGTCCAGTTTTGGTGAACCTGCGTCACCCGTGGCCTCCATTTAGTATTTTAGCCAGCAGGAGTGGTACCAGAGGTGGATCTAGAGGGGCGGGCAATAGGGCAATTGCCCCTCCCTGCCACTATTCCAAGTGCTGAAATGTCTATGTGAACATTCCCCCATGCAAATATAGCCTGATAGTGCCCCTCCCGAGATTAGAATCTGGATCCGTCACTGAGTGGTACCTGGTATAGTCTTCTGCTGTCTCTATTGTAAAGCATAGTAATGGCATTTATGAGCAGGTATATATAAGATACATAAGTGGTCTTTGAGTGTATGATGAATGTTTGGAACATTTAGTTCTGAACCCTGTGAGCGCACTGCGGGGGTCGACCACGCCCCTTGTGATGTCACACCATGCCCCCTCAATGCAAGTCTATGGGAGGGGGCGTGACATCTGTCACGCCCCCTCCCATAGACTTGCATTGAGGGGGCGTGGTATGATGTAACGAGGGATAATGGCCGACTCCCGCAACGCACACACAGCATTCGGAAGTAAATGTTCCGAATGCTGGCCAGTGGAGTACCCCTTTAACAACAGGTTTAGAGCCTTTTTGAGTGAATCACATATGGCACTCCAGCCACTGGATGGTCTAGTAGCATAGCATGAGCTCATTCGTTCCTATAGATGTTGTAATAAACATAACAAGGATCCATGTTGTCTTTGCGTGCATTAAATGAAGTTTGCTAATGTGGTGTTTTACAAGCATCCACTGTTGTCAATGTTCTTCCCCTCTAGCAGCTTTAAAAAACCTCCGGGTCTGCTTCTGGCAAAGTCTATTAATTCCAAACTTGGAAAATGGCCATATTCTCAAGCACGTTAGTTTTTTTTTTTTTGCTGATTTCTTTCAGGTTTGTATCCTTACGGGGTAGGATTGGGATTGCCTATACTCCGATATGTCCCGATTGTCTCTATAACATTTGATGGAGCAGATTTTTGTTTCTTGCAGGAATTCCTGATTGAAAAGGTTTGAAGGTCAGGGTGTGGTAGAGGAAACGGCTAGGGAAAGGCTAGCTTTCCTGCAAGATTGCAGAGCTCAGTGGGAGCCGTGCATGCTAGTAGTAAAGGTCAGCTGCTGATCATTTATACAGATGCTTTCCTAAGCAGTGTGTAACTTGTTTTATGTTAAAGTAGTTTTATATTAATAGACCCAGCTCCTGCAGGAGTGGCTGTTTATTACAATGCTGTTAATACTCAGCTGCCACGGAATGTGACATTATTTCATCACACTTCATGTAGTAGGCAATTTTCAAGGTTTCATGCAAGGTACAGTGGTCCCTCAAGTTACAATATTAATTGGTTCTGGGACAACCATTGTATGTTGAAGCCATTGTATGTTGAGACCATAACTCTATGGAAACCTGATAATTGGTTCTAAAGATCCAAAATGTCATCCAAAAATAGGAAAAAGTGAGAATTAAAGAAAAATAAGTAGATAACTAATATAGATAAAGCAAGTCCATACATATAAAAGTAAGAAAGATCTGCAGGGAGCTGTAAATCACTGTCTATGTCAGTGTTTTCCAAGCAGGGAGCCTCCAGCTGTTGCAAAACTACAACTCCAAGCATGCCCGGACAGCCAAAGGCTGTCCGGGCATGCTGGGAGTTGTAGTTTTGCAACAGCTGGGGCACCCTGCTTGGGAAACACTGGTCTATGTAGAGGACAGGAGCTTCTTCAGGGTCCTGTACAGTACACGCAATGTCCTAAAAAAGTAACATGGAGTCGCCCTTACTTGGTGTTCAAAGGAGCAGGTAACCCTGGCACAGGTAAAGAGTACAGAACGTGTAATACCTCCCTTTACTATAGGGGGCACTACCAGACATCAGTCAGTGCATACACTTCAGTAATACAGGGGTTTTACCAGTGAATGCCCATTCTGATTGGTCAGTTCTTCCAGCCATTGACAAGTTTCACAGATCTGGACTTTCTGTACATTGTATGTTGAGTCTGGTTTCAAGTTACAATGGTCCAGAAAAGATCATTGTATGTTGAAACTATTGTATGTTGAGGCCATTCTAAGTTGAGGGATTACTGTATATCTGGTAAAAGAGCCATTAGGACGTGTGCAGCTATAATATTAGTTATTCTTGTATACCGAGATAAGGCTGTGGTCACACACTGCAGCTAATAAGCAATACTGCATCTAATTATCGCATGCGTAAAAATGATGCAGGTATGCAACATGATTATCCTGGTAGAATATGCAATTTTTAGCACAATTGCGGTCGTTCACGGCAAAATGAATGTAGGATCTGGAGTACTGCTAACTGGCTGCAGCGCGTGTGTAACTAAGCTATGGCTTGTCCTATATAAACCAGATATAAAAACCCATACATGGTGTCATTCTGTCACCTGTGATCTAAATAGTAATCACACCCTCCCCATAGTAGCAGACGGTAGACGGTACCGGATTTGAGTGTGTTGAACCTGTGTGTGCAGATTGTTTGGTGTTCTAGATTTTGCCCAAGTAGCCCACACACAAACTTTTTCTTTAACATTTAGAAATGCTTGTAATAAAACACCACACATTTTAAAGGAGTAGTCCATTATAATAAAACGTATCCTCTATCTGCAAAACCCATGCGATCTCCCACCCGTCACCGTGTTTCTTGCATAAATACAATGTGTGGACCACAGCACGAAACTGTGGCCGACAACCCCCCTCCATATGTCTCTATGGGAGAGCCAGAGATACCCAATATTCGGCTCTCCCATAAAGATACATGAAGGGGGCGTGTCGGGCACAGCTTCGTGCAGTGGTTGAAACACCTCCATTCATGCTGAGAACCGGGGCGCCGGGCGGGAGTTCACGGGGGGGGGGGGGTTTGGTCCCAGCAGTCTGACCCCCCGTGATTTGACACTTTTCCCTGTGGTGACACGGGGGTGCAAGGAATTCCTATCACTTTGCGATGCCAGGGCACCATTAGCCCAACACAGTCCGAGGTGGAGACAGCTTCTCGTGGGCCAGACAAGGAGGGGGCAGGGGGTGTTAAGAAACACACCAACATCGGGTTACAGATAACTGCCTTTTACTAAGCAGGATGCAGATGCTATTACACACAGTACGGAGGAGAGTAGAAGGGATGCAGTGTAACCCTTGAAAGCCCTGTTGCCTTGCTGGGACTTTCACTCACATGATTGATATAGACTTGGGACTGAAAGATATCCCACGCAGACTAGGGCTCTGACAAGATCCAATTACTATCACCGCCAGGGCTTGACTCACCACTGTACGGGAGAACACTTGCAGAATGGCGGGGCTGACTTGAGAAGAGATTTTCTTAGGATTCCCTCAGGTTTAACTAACCTTATAAATAATGGGAAAGGGGGGGAGGTGATTCAAACTTTTATTAGGGAAGGGGTTAATTCACTTTTATTAACTTTTTTACAATTTTTGTTTTTTTAGTCCCCATGGGGGGCTATACCATGCAATCTGAAGATTGAATACACTAACATAGTAACATAGTTCATAAGGTTGAAAAAAGACCAGAGTCCATCAAGTTCAACCAATATCCCTAATGAGTCCCTACTGAGTTGATCCAGAGGAAGGCAAAAAACCCTCATACTAGAGGTAAAAATTCCTTCCCGACTCCAAATATGGCAGTCAGAATAAATCCCTGGATCAACGTTCTGTCCCTATAAATCTAGTATACATAACCAGCAATGTTATTATTCTCCAACAATGCATCCAGACCCCTTTTGAATTCTTTTACAGAGGTCTATGCTATTCCATAGCATTGCATTCATAAGAGTTATCTGTGCTCTGCTGCTCCAGCCTGCATGGGATACTGGGAGCAGCAGAGGGCCGATCGGATGGCAAGGAGGCAGGTAAAGGCCCTCCCGCCATCCAGTAAGCTGATCAGGTGCCGCGATTTCCCCGCGGACGTCCTGATCAATATCTCTGAGATACTGGCACCATTAACAACGCACTTTAGATGCCGCGATCAACTATGATTGCGGCGTCAAAAGGGTTAATGCCGGGCATCGGCCCTATCACTGGTGCCCGTCATCAACTGTGGGTCCTGGCAACCAGGACCCACCGGGTTAAAAACGTTCTCCGCTCGTAAGAATGGTTTAAATCCTGTAATGGGTCCAGGTAATGGGACCAGGGTGTACAGGTACGCCCTCGGTCCTTAAGTACCAGGACGCAAGGGCATACCTGTACGCCCTTCGTCCTGGACGGGTTAAAATCCATAACTCCTAATTTCCCCCCTACAAACTTATATGAGGGCTTGTTCTCTGTGGGACTAATTGTACTTTGTAATGACATCATGTAATTAACCACAAAATGTACAGGGAGGCATCCCAAGCATCCTTAACCTCTCAAATGCCACATTACTGTGCCTCATGTCAGCCTCATAACAACCCCCCACAATACTGTGCCTCCTCATCATCCCCACCCCAGAATTCTGTGCCTCCCAATAGCACAGAGGGGATTGGGGGGGGGGGGGAGGATTGAAATGGTACAGGGCCCCTTTGATCCCTCCCTGTGCCGTTTTAATTCTCCCCCCTCTGGCCGGTATTTTTAGTATGAAGATACCGGCAGACTGGTTCAAATACAGACCAGCTGGCAACCCTAGCGTTCCTCCATCCGGTCTGCATGATTAATGAACACTGTATGCTAAACAACTGATGCCAGTTAATGCACTTTTCCATCATTTGCAGCCAGTTTTAGGCTGGGTTCATTGAGCCAGAACCAAGATACTGTATGTATGAATCCAGCCTTATTATATCAATACTTACATATTAGCCTTCCTCCAGACTACCTATAGTCACAGACCTTAGTATTAAACTAATTTTTTAAATATATAGAAGCTGATAAAATCACTTAGTTAACTGTGAAACCTAGCAGGCCTACTTGTATATAGAAAAAAAGGCCATGGAATACAAACAATGTTTTTAACCTCTTAAGGATGAAGAGCATACATGTACGCCCTTGTCCCTTGCTCCCCTTCTATGAGGCACGCTCAGGAGCTGCGTGTGTATCATAGCGGGACAGTCCTCAGCCGCGGTGACCTGTGGCTAATGCCGAACATCACCGATCTTCGTGATGCGTGGCATTAACCCTTTAGACGCTGCAATCATAGTTGATCACGGCATGTAAAATGAAAAAAAAAAAAAGAAAACAATCCCAACTGTTCAGTCGGGCTGATCAGGATCACCGCGATCAGCTGAGAAGACGGCTGGAGGGCCCTTACCTGCCCCCTCACCATCTGTTTGGTGCTTCGATGCTCCAGTCAGCCATGGCAGGCTAGAGCAATCAAGCACCGATAACACTGATCAATGCTATGCCATAGCATTGCTCAGTATATGCAATCTAATGTTTGAATGTTATATTGCTGCGTGCATAAATGTCCAATTTATTAACATATAATGTTACTTTAACCACACGGTCAACGGCGTATACATATTTTTGGTCACTTTGTATACCCTAAAAAATTGTGTAAAAAGCGATCAAAAAGTCCCATCAAAACAAAAATGGTACTGATTAAAACTACAGATCACGGAAATATACGGAAAATATATACGGGAAATATATACGGAAAAATAAAAGAGTAATAGGGGTCAGAAGAGGACATTTTTAAACATGCTAATTTTCGTACAAAAAGTCATTATTTAACAAAAATAAACAAAAATAAATAAAACAAAATAAAACCTATATACGTTGGGTATCATTTTAATGGTATGGGCCTACAGAATTAAGATAAGATGTCAGTTTACCAAAAAGTGCATTCTGTAGAATCGGAAGCCCCCAAAAGTTACAATATGTTAATTTTTTTTTTCAATTTTGCCCCACAAGGAATTTTATTAAATTTTTTTGGTTTCACCATAGATTTTGTGGTGAAATGAGTGATGTCGTTACAAAGGACAATTGGTAGTGCAAAAAACAAGCCCTCATATGGGTCTGTAGGTGGAAAATTAAAGCGTTATGATTGATTTTTAGAAGGTGAGGAGGAAAACACCAAAATGCAAAAATGAAAAATGGCCTGGTCCTCAAGAGGTTAATAAATGGCGGAAGAGAAAGTTAGGACCTGGCTGCTTCCACCCTCCCTGACTTGCTTTTTTTTTTGTGTAATATGTTATATGTGCTCTCACTTGTGGAGATTTATCAAAACCTGTGCAGAGGAAGAGTGGTGTAGTTGCCCATAGCAACCAATCAGATCGCTTCTTTCATTTTCCACAGGCCTCTTTAGAGGCCTGTGGAAAATGAAAGAAGCGATCTGATTGGTTGCTATGGGCAACTACACCACTCTTCCTCTGCACAGGTTTTGATAAATCTCCCCCACTGTCACTACAGGTGGGGCAGTTGTTGTCAGATACATACAGATTACCTCACCCTCACTCTTATAGGCAGTAAAGGCATTTCAGTAACTAAATGGTCAAACGTGACAATTTTGATGGAACTGGACAACTCTCTGATGTATGTGGAGGCTTTCTGATTTTCATGTTGCATTTCAACTGCACAACCATGTCTTGTGAGATAAGCCCCCACCATTACTGTCAGACAGCAGTTTACCTTCCTCCTCTCATTCAGAGCAAATGAACACAGTTGGACTCTTATGTGTATAGAGTGAACAAGAGCAATACACTGTAGACCGGACATTTGTACAACCAACACCAATTGAAGGTGTTTGATTACCTTAAAGTGGTACTCCACTGGGAAAATTTTTTTTTTAAATCATCTGGTACCAGAAAGTTAAACAGTTTGGAAATAACTTCTATTTAAAAATCGTAATCCTTCCAGTACTTATCAGCTGCTGTATACTCAACAGGAAGTTCTTTTCTTTTTAAATTTCCTTTCTGTCTGACCACAGTGCTCTCTGCTGACACCTTTGTCCATGTCAGGAACTGTCCAGAGCAGGAGAAAATCCCCATAGAAAACCTATCCTGCCCTGGACAGTACCTAAAATGGACAAAGGTGTCAGCAGAGAGCACTGTGGTCAGACAGAAAAGACATTCAAAAAGAAAATAACTTCCTGTGGAATATACAGCAGCTTATATGTACTGGAAAGATTAAGATTTTTTAATAGAAGTAATTTACAAATCTGTTTAATGTTCTGGCACCAGTTGATTAAAAATTTTTTTTTCCAGGGGAGTACCCCTTTAAGGGTCTATTCACTGCTATGGGATTCTGCACTCCCATTTACACTTCTGAATTGCCGCTTGCGGAATTCCACAAGTGGAAATTCAGAATTGTGAATGGGAGTGCGGAATCCCATAGAAGTCTATGGGCTTTAATTTGAGGCAGATTTCCGCAAGCAGAAATTCTGACGTGTGAATACACCCTAAGGCTAGGTTCACACTACGGAATTTCTGGGCAGAATTTCTGCCGGAGATTTAGCCAGCAGCATTAAGACCGCACGGACTGCATTGCCGTCCCCATAGACGGCAATGCATTTCCGGGTGGATCTTTTGGGAGATCTGCTGAGAAATGCATTGACATCTATGGGGACGGCAATGCAGTCCGCACGGTCCTAGTGCCGCCGGCTTGATCTCCGGCAGAAATTCTGCAGTGTGAACCTAGCCTAATACTTCTTTACCAATATGCATGGATATCCCAATAAGAAGTGTAAGGTTTGTATTTGTGTTATTTCTTACTAAATGATATCATGCAGGGAGGAAGTACATTCTGGAGAGGAGCGTAAATGACCCGTGTGGAGGAATAGGTACAAAAAATATCTATATCTATCTTCTCAACTGCACATAGGCACTAAGATTTGAGTTTATTCTTCATCTGTTCTGATGGGGCAAAAATGTTACTTTTTGGCCAAAATGGCCATTATTGTGTATGTAAGAATTAGGGGGAAGGCTGGCAAGCCACAGAATATCATTCCAGCAATGAAGCACTGGGGTGGCAGCATCATGTTGTGGGGTGCTCTGCTGCAGGAAGGCTGGTGCACGTCACAAAATAGATGGCATTATGAGGAAAGACAATATATGGCCACATTTTAAATGTCAATATTATGCCTGCAAATCCCTGGATCTTTTGCAGTTGTACTGATCCTCATAGAATTCTGTGTCACATTCATAATATGGATGCTAAAATGAAGCTGTATCAGTCATGTGAAAGGGGTCTATGGGGGTAACACTTAACGCAGGAAATGATGAGAGTAATGGTTATTGTTTTATTGGTGTCAGTGATGTGGCAGATATTTGAATACAAGAAAACAAATGAATTGAAATATAAGCTCAAACAGGCTTGTGTTCTCGGAGCCATGTCACCACTGAGGCTATTGCTCACAGTAGTGTAAATTTCATGAGTGTGGTTAGGGAACACAGACGCGGGGACTCATTTTTCAACAGATTACATTTCTAGTAGAGAGAGGACATGACGTTAATATATTTTTATGGTTTAAAGTTCTTTGCAGTGAAATCCAATAACAAATGACTCACAGAACTTCATAGCAGATTTATGTGGTATTCTGGGTAAATTACTTGCTCTTGATACATTGACACTAAGGGTTATGGTCACGTTTTTACTACTTTTCCTCGACACCATCTCTGATGAAGTCAGTCCTTGAAGGATGCATTTTAGCATTTACAGTAATCTACATTTCCCCTCGTTTCTTGAAAGCCAAACATTCAGAAAGTGTCCATCACTTCTTACTTTTATCACATTTTGTTATTTGTGCCAGTGTATAAAAAATAAGTGTGACTTTTACCTTTTAAGCATTTACCTAAGTTTTCTAAACTCTTTACTAAGCTATAAAATGAAACCTCATGTTAAGTGTCAGGCATTTGTCATCAGGCTCAATGCAATTCAATGGGGAAAATGTTTCAATTTTTTTGAGGTAAAAAATGCACTTTTTATTCTTAAAATACAACCAAAAAACTATATGTGAATGCAGCCTAACAGAGCTCCCCACTGTGCAGATGAGAGAACCACCTTCCAGAAGGTCAACCATCTCTGCAGGACTCCATAAGGAGAAGGCACATGATGGCCCACATGGAGTTTGCCAAAAGGCACGCAAAGCATTTTCATACGATGAGAAACAAGGTTTTCTGGTCCTATGAAACAGAGACTGAGCTCAGGTGGAATGTCAAGTATCATGTCTATAGAAAACCAGGCACTGCTTATCATCTGGCCAACTGTCCACAAAGGTGGAAAAGGGATGCTGTCTCTTTAAAGGACCGCTCTAGTGGCAGCCACAATAATCTCATTCTACTTATTCGCAGAGGAGGAGGTTCACTACTTTTGGACTTGAAATATGATACACAGGACGGTTTCTGCTTGAAGTTTAGAGTGAACAAGAGCAATAAACTGTAGGCCGAGCATTTGTATAGCCAACACCAATTGAAGGTGTTCGATCACCTTAGGGCTGGGTTCACACTGTGGAATTTTTGAGCAGAATTTCTGACATAGATCAAGCCGGTGGCACTAGGACCGTGCGGACTGCATTGCCGTCCCCATAGATGTCAAAGCATTTCTGAGCAGATCTCCCAAAAGATCTACCCAGAAATACATTGCCGTCTATGGGGATGGCAATGCAGTCTGTGCAGTCCTACTGCTGCAGGCTAAATCTCGGGCAGAAATTCTGCCAAGAGATTCCGTAGTGTGAACCTAGCCTAAGGGTCTATTCACACAGCAGAAATGCCACTTGCGGAATTCTGCCTCAGATTGAAGCCCATAAGACTGCTATGGGATTCTGCACTCTGCGCTTGCGGAAATTCAGAAGTGTGACTGGGAGTGCGGAATCCCATAGAAGTCTATGGGCTTTAATTTGAGGCGGAATGCAGAAGAGAGATAGCTGACTACTTCTTGTACTTCTCCTTCAGACACACACTTAGCCCCATCAGTCCACCTATTCTGCTAGACTTGGTCCTCTTGGTAGGTCATAGGGTAGCCATCCTGTCACCATCTGCTGTCTCCAGCTCACACACAGCTCCCACAGAAATGGTCCTCAAAGTCTCCCAGTTTGTAGTCCCAGCTCAGCCACTTGTCTCACAGTTGCTATATTCAGGCCTTGCTGCTTATCTCCACTCATGCTCTCTATGGGGAAGATTTATCAATACCTGTGTAGAGGAATAGTTGCCCATAGCAACCAATCAGATCACTTCTTTCATTTTGCAGAGGCCTTGTTAAAAATGAAAGAAGAAATTTGATTGGTTGCTAGGGGCAACTGGGCAACGTTTCCTCTGCCCGGTTTTGATAAATCTCCCCTTTGTGGGTACATTTATCATGGTGTTTACCCTTTTCCTGTGTGTAAATTCGTCCCTAACAAAGTTAAGGCAAGCTGTACTGTGACTTGTTTAGCACATTTATGAAAGGCTGTGAAATGTTTCGATAAATTTGTCCCAGCCATGTCTAATGCACTGCAAGGAGAACAGGGTACATCACATACATACACCATGATAAATTCCCTCCCTATGTCTCTAAGCCTCTGCCCCCAGTTCATTGGTTTTCTCATGAGGGTTACATAGGATTGCTACCTGGCCAGTATTTTACTGGCACAGCCGATATTTTGGATGCCCTGACTGTATTTTTATATTAAAAATACCGGCAATGCAATGGCTGGTATTTTTCCAATGGCCGTTGCTAGGGCCAAAAAAGGAAAAAAGGTTGTTCAGCTCACCACTTGCTGAGGGCATCAATGGATAGATATGCAGTTGTCATGCGGTCATCATGCGGTTTTTGCAAGTAAGGTTTGGAGCACGGACAGCCTGGGCCGTATCCCGGGAAGTGCAGATCAAAGGAAGTGAAGGTAGAGGGTCCAACTCACAAAAATAGGTAAAACCTAACTTTTACTTCACATAGTTAAAAACATGGAACAAAAAGAAAACAACAAAAACCCCATGGGTATGCTAAAATAAACGCTGACGCGTATCGAACTTGCTAGGAGTTCTTAGTCATGGCAAGTAATGCAGGTAAAAGAAAGGTTTGCTAGGGCCAGTCCGGGATGCATTTAACTATAAGCGCCTATATATTTACCTAAATGTGTCTTCCACTACTAACTAAAGGAAACTGCTATTACTACCTTAAGGGGGTCACTAAAGGGGTCTGCTTTTACTGTACTACCTGAAGAGGGTTACTAAAGGAGACTGTTATTACTACATAAAAGGAGTCACTATAGGATGCTGTTATTACTGTCTAAAGGGGATTACTAAAGGGCAATGCAATTACTACCTAAAGGGGGGTCATTGAAGGGGACTGCTATTACTACCTAAAGGGGGTCACTAAAGGGGGGCTGCTATCGCTTCCAAAAGGGTGTTACTAAAGGGAACTGCTATTCCTTAAGGAGATTACTAAAGGGGCCTTCCTTGACACAGCCTATGGCTCTGCAGCTGACCCAAAACTACAACTCCTAGCATGTAGCACAATAACCTACACTATTATATAGTGCAACATGCTGGGAGTTGTAGTTTTGGTTTGGGGCAGCTGCAGAGCCATAGGCTGTATCAAGGCATGCTGGGACTTGTAGTTAATAACTAACTGAAACTCCCAAATATAATTAAAAGCCTTAAAAAAGTCACATCAAAACAAAAAGGGTACAGTTAAAACTTCAGTTAATACTACACATGATGGCTCAGAAAATGAGCCTTCATACAGTCCCGTATACAGAGAAATAGTATAGTTATAGGACTCAGAACAGGACCAAATTTACCCTGCAAATTGGCATGAGTGCTATTTTTTGCAAGAAAGGTGGCAACCCTATGGCGCAACCAATGCCTTCTACATTTACTCACTCACATCAGATCCCTCAGGCACTACATGCAGTCTCTGCCACACTCCCCCATTAGGGTGCCAAACTCTCTTTTAAGGCCTTTTCTGACCCCTTTTCTGAATGTCAAAGGGGGCTGTATATATTCTCCCAAGGTACACATATAAAATCCCGCCAGTCAATCGTCAGGTTCTGTGTGAACTCTGTGTTTGTGCTCAGTGCCACCTCCTGTAGCTTTCAGTAAGGAAACTATGTTTTTCTGGTGTTCAGCAACACTGGCAGCATCTGGTACAACATACAGCAGCCCATTAACTAGTGCACGTACAATGAGAGATTTAAATTTTCACATTTTTTTTAAGGATTCATTTTCAGAATTTTCGAGACAAGGCTTACAAAGGCAGAGGCTTAACTTGTAGATTCTGGGCCCCAATGCAAAATCTGCAAAAAATTCCCATGCAGGGGTCAAGTCCGGGGAAAAAAAGTGTGGGAACTCACCCAAGATTTCCACTCAAGGGCCGGTCCTGCAGGACTCCTGCTAATGGGAACAGTGTTCCTGCTGTGGAAAAAGTTTGTTCCTGTGCCAATTATAATACAGGTCTCTTATGGGTAGATGTGCTTTGGGGCGACTGCTACCTCTGCACCGCCTAAGGCTACGCCCCAGTACAGAGCACCGACAGTGCAGATGCCATCCTTCGAGTTCACTAATTTTGCTGGAATTAATTTAGCAATGCCTAAATGTGTTGCCTACTGCATTTTAGCAGCTGACTCCTAGATTGGTGCTATGAAGAATGTCATGTGTTTATAGACTGCCCCTGTCCTATCTATATACAAATTTCCTGCCGTGTGTCATGTCAGTATTTGTGATTTGATCGGAAAATCAGGATTTCTCTGGTTATTAAACCCTGACTTGGAAACATTAATATGTCTTTACTGTATGTGTGAAACACTGAATTCCCCCTCCATGACTCTAGGATACTTTCTGCTTTCTTTTTATTCCCCTTCATTTTTAAAACATTGTTTTAAGAAAAATATTTGCCTTCGAGGCCACGTGATGGAAATTCTTTCCAGATGCTAGTAGGAAATAAACGGTGTTAGATTTCTTTTCTTTTGGGAGAGGTTTTTTTCCTGGCCATATGTAATGTCATTTCTCCTGTGGAAATTGAGAAGTATCAGCATACTTTGCTTTACTTTTGGCTGCTTGTCTTCTACTCGAGAGCCAAAGGGGAGTAGATGTATTGTGATATTTCTGAGGGCTATGCTTAAAGGAAAATAGACTTGTTAATAAGTTAGAAAAAAAGTTTTATTATTTTAAAGAATAGCAATAGTTTTTTTTCTGAAACTTTTTTTCCCCCAACCTCTTGCCTGTGGGCTTTGTCTGGTATTGCGGATCTGCAGCTCAGTGCTTTTCAAGTCAATGGGACTGAGATGCAATACCAGAGCCGAAATGCTCCAAAAACAAGCAAGTGATGTTTATGGAAATAATAAGGAAGCCTTTTTCCTAACCTGTTACTTTGCCTTTAAAGGGGACCTGTTTGGAAGATTCAGTCCCTCAAACTACCACAACTGTGTCATGCTTGCATATTGCAGCATCATGTAGAAAAAGAGTTAAGTCATTGGGTTGGTGGCTCCACTCCAAAGAGTCATGCTGACTGGTCCCCCTCCCAGCTTTATTGATTTCCAATGGGTTGGAATGCATCATCCAAGTCAGCTCTGGCGCATGAGCAGATGAGGCCAAGGTGAGTTGTCCTCACTTTACTGCACATGTGCATGATGCCCCTGGATCTGGCCTGTTTGTAAAGCCAATAAGGGGGGCCATCCGGCATTACTCATTAGACAAGCAACACCACCCCAAAAACTCTTTCCAAGGAAATTGAATACAAAGTACACCGTTTTCACAGTTCTTTCTCTACATTATGTTGAATCAGCCAGAATATATTAGGAAATTTTTGTCAACCTGCTACCATCCAGAATAGCAGGTTGGTGAAGGTTTAGTAAAGAAGGATTGATTCCCTTTAATATGGCAACTGCTTTACAATCTTTGTAAACTTCCTTTTTATGTTAGTTTGCTATTGCTATTAATATTATTAGTTTAGTTTCTGACTGTCAATTCGTGTTGATAATAGCAGCTAGTATGGAGTAGTTTGCTATGAGAAAACTCCATACATATGGCCATATTACAGTTTGGTATGGATATGGCTCTGCATAGAGCCCATACTGCCCCTCTCTGCACTGCTGTACAGGCTCAATCCATGTGGCTCTGTAGAATGAAGGGGCCCTGAGGCTTCTGTTTTCATCTTTTATAAAGGTGTCCAGCAGAAATACCCACCTTGACGTTAGAGTCGAAACAAAGAACATAAGACATTCTAGCTGATCAGACTTTTTGGCCAAGATTCACTAGTTTGTTGCACCAGAATTTTGGCTTTAGAATTGTGGTGCACAGCAGTTAGGACACATTTACTAAGCAAAGTGTGTCAAAATAAACAGAAAATGCCATCACCTGGCATATAGGAAATGATGTGGCATTGGCTTAAAAGGCAATGCCGTGTGCCACAAATATGCCAAAATTTGCAAATGACTGGACCTGCTATAAAGCTATCAAGCACAATATAAAACAGTGTATATATTTTCTGGTTTAATCATTTCTATTTTATATATATATATATATATATACATATATATATATATATATATATATATATATATATATATATATACAGTCATGTCCGTAAATGTTGGCACCCCTGAAATTTTTCAAGAAAATGAAGTATTTCTCACAGAAAAAGATTGCAGCAATACATGTTTTGCTATACACATGTTTATTCCCTTTGTGTGTATTGGAACTAAACCAAAAAAGGGAGGAACAAAAGCAAATTGGACATAATGTCACACCAAACTCCAAAAATGGGCTGGACAAAATTATTGGCATGCTTAACTTAATATTTGGTTGCACACCCTTTCGAAAAAATAACTGAAATCAGTGGTTCCTATAACCATCAATAAGCTTCTTATACCTCTCAGTCGGAATGTTGGACCACTCTTCCTTTGCAAACTGCTCCAGGTCTCTCTTATTGGAAGGGCGCCTTTTCCCAACAGCAATTTTAAGATCTCTCCACAGGTGTTCAATGGGATTTAGATCTGGACTCATTGCTATCCACTTCAGAACTCTCCAGTGCTTTGTTGCCATCCATTTCTGGGTGCTTTTTGACGTATGTTTGGGGTCATTGTCCTGCTGGAAGACCCAAGATCTCGAACGCAAACCCAGCTTTCTTACACTGGGCTGTACAGTGCGACCCAAAATCCGTTGGTAATCTTCAGATTTCATGATGCCTTGCACATATTCAAGGCACCCAGTGCCAGAGGCAGCAAAACAACCCCAAAACATCATTGAACCTCCACCATATTTCACTGTAGGTAATGTGTTCTTTTCTTTGTAGGCCTCATTCCATTTTCGGTAAACAGTAGAATGATGTGCTTTACCAAAAAGCTCTATCTGGTCTCATCTGTCCTCAAGATGTTTTCCCAGAAGGATTTTGGCTTACTCAAGTTCATCTAGGCAAAATGTAGTCTTGCTTTTTTTATGTCTCTGTGTCAGCAGTGGGGTCCTCCTGGGTCTCCTGCCATAGCGTTTAATTTCATTTAAATGTCGACGGATAGTTTGCGCTAACACTGATGCTCCCTGAGCCTGCAGGACAGCTTAAATATCTTTGGAACTTGTTTGGGGCTGCTTATACACCTTATCCTGCATTGACACCTTTCATCAATTTTTCTCTTCTGTCCACGCCCAGGGAGATTAGCTACAGTGCCATGGGTTGCAAACTTAACTTCTTGATAATGTTGTGCACTGTGGACAAAGACAAATTTAGATCTCTGGAGATGGACTTGTAACCTTGAGATTGTTTCCACAATTTTGGTTCTCAAGTCCTCAGACAGTTCTCGTCTCCTCTTTCTTTTGTCCATGCTTAGTGTGGCACACACAGACAACAATGCAAAGACTAAGTGAACTTCTCTCCTTTTTATCTGCTTTCAGGTGTGATTTTTATATTTCCCACACCTGTTACTTGCCCCAGGTGAGTTTAAAGGAACATCACTTTGCTTTTTTCCCCTCCCTTTTTTGGTTTAGTTCCAATGCACACAAAAGGAATAAACATGTGCATAGCAAAACGTGTTACTGCAATACTTTTCTGTGAGAAATGCTTAGTTTTCTTGAAAAATTTCAGGTGTGCCAACATTTACAGCCATGACTGTACAGTACATATATATATATATATATATATATATATATATATATATATATATATAATTTTTTTTCTTTAATGAAAATACTTTATTAGACACTTAAACTAATCTAATGTATGTCTTCTGAGCTGCAAAATGCTTTAATTGGAGACAACATGTAGAAGAAAGTATAAAAATTTGTAAGACTCATGACATTTATGGCAAATTGCAGTGTTTCTGCTTCTTACTTTCAAGTTAATGGAGAGTGATAGAGCATTCTTGTTCATGGAATCATTGTTGGTCCCAGAGATCAGATCTTCCCTAATAAATCTTAAATGCCATGGATTTACCACTTAAGACTAAGTTCACATTCCGTTCGGCTCTTTTTTTGTGCAGAACGGCCCCAAAGACTGACAGACTTCACTGGGTGCCCACCAGGTTCCGACAGATCCCATTGACTTGAATGGGGTCCGCCGGAGATCCGGCAGTTTACCAGAGTTTAGTGGAGATGGCTGAGCCCGAAGGCAATGTGAAAGAGGCCTACTGTTTTCACTGTAGTTTAATTGGGACTATGTGATGTTTTAATGTTATCACTTTACTAACCAGCACTCATATAGTTAGGCTATTGCCTAGACACAGGTGCTACAGCCGCACCATTTCTCCACAATTGTATAGAGACCGATGGAGTCACCCACTGTTCTACAGAGCTAGTGGCATGTACTGTGCGTGTGTGCAGAAGTATATCCACATCCTTTTTTGGTGGAGATGGCTTCCAGTTATTCTCTGAGAAGATGACATTATTACAGTTGTTATTGTTATGTACAGTCAGGTGGAACTGTCAAGGGAAAGTGCACTCTTCTGCTGCAGTTTTAGCTAGAGCAATAATAGAAGAGCCACAATCGCAGTTAGTAACTATACAGACCAGCTGTAATAGGGACTTGTGGGTTTTCCTGCTTTGTATATCTATCAGAATGTACTGTAACTGGTCACTTTACAGCATGTTGCTCACTTCTTAAAGGGGTACTCCGCTGGCCAGTGTTCCGGCTGCGTTTGGGTAATTTAGTTCTGAATGCTGTGTGCGTACTGCGGGTGTCGTTCACGCCCCATCAATGCAAGTCTATGGGAGGCGGTGTGGTGGCCACCACGCCCCCTCCCATAGTCTTGCATTGAGGGGGCATGGCCTGACATCACAAGGGGGCGTGGGCATTTGAAAGCAGCCAGAACACTGGCCAGTGGAGTACCCCTTTAATATAATTATTATTATATAATTCTTTTCTTTTTTTTATCAGAGTTTCCAGCATACAACACCAATTGGCTCTGTTAGATAATGATACCTGGCCCGGAATGGCTGAAGCTGACAGGGATCATCTCCAGCTTATCAAGGAGAAGGAAGCCTTACTTCAAGATCTGCAGCTGATCAGCCAACAAAGGAGATCTCCTGAAGAACTTGCCAGACTAGAAGAGGAGAAAAGACGACTGGCCGATGAGATACAGAGGGCCTGCTCCTCTACTGCCCAAGGAGTTACTGAAAGGTTTGTAGTTTGTTCACCAGATAAGAGCTTTATGTCATACCTGTAATGACTACCCTGTAAGTCATATACACTTATTTTCTTATTTTCTGCCATCTTTATTATTTCACTGTAGCTTACTATATGCTGCATAACACTTATGTTCACCTATGTCGTCCGAGTCATCATCAGTTGTTCTGGTGGGGTTTTTGTCACTTTTGCAAGCAAGAATGGCAAATTTTCCAGCTATTCTCTTGCTACCAAAATGACTGGAAGCCCAATTATCTTATTATAAATTATTTGGTCCAACTGTGACTGCCTGTGTTCATTGTACATTTCCATCATCGTAATGCCTTCTGTTGTAAACACCATAAAGATAGTGTGAACAGACCTCCTGCATTTCATCTGGCAGTCTCCAGGAAGGGGGCGTGTCCACCGCCACTTCATGTGGGGGTCAACATTTTCCCCTTCTGGTGACTACCTGGTGCCATGCAGGAGATTACAGGGGGTCCCAGAATTTCCTCTGTATTATTCAGCAGCTAATAAGTACCGGAAGAATTAAGATTTTTAATAGAAGTAATTTACTAATCTGTTTAACTTTCTGACACCAGTTGATTTAAAAAGAAAAAGTTTTCCACCGGAGTACCCCCTTTAAAAAAATACTTTTACTCAATACTAAAATGGATGATTCTGTGGCATAGGGATTAGTTAGTTGACATCTCTGCTGCTAACCTTATGAGAAACAATAGGAATATGCTTAAAAAAAATCCCCAAAATACTTAACTTTCAAATAATACAGTTAAATGGATGCACAGGAGTTACCGTATATATTCAAGTATAAGCCGAGTTTTTCAGCACGATTTTTCGTGCTGAAAATGCCCCCCTAGGCTTCTACTCGAGTGAACGCTCCGCCTGTCAATCCCTTCTCAATGGTCTTCAACCTGCGGACCTCCAGATGTTGCAAAACTACAACTCCCAGCATGCCCGGACATGCTGGGTGTTGTAGTTTTGAAACCTCTGGAGGTCCACAGGTTGAAGACCACTGCGGCCTTCGTCATCATCCAGCCCCCCCCCCCCCCCCTTTTGTTTTGTACTCACCTCCCCTCGGTGGGAAGTTAGGCTGAGCTGGTTCGGGCCATTTATGCTGCAGGGGCCGTCCGGTGGGGATGGTTAGTCGTTGCGGGCTGTCCATTTTCACCGAGGGGCCCTCTTCTCCGCTCCTGGCCTGCCCCGGACTAGTGACGTTGCCTTGACGATGACGCACAGGGACGTTGCGCATGAATGTCCCTGTGGGTCGTCGTCAAGGCAACGTCACTAGTGTGGGGCAGGCCAAAGCGCCGAGAAGAGGGCCCCCCGGCGAAAATGGACAGCCCGCAACGACTAACCATTCCCACTGGATGGTCCCTGCAGCATAGATGGTCCGAACTAGCTCACCCTAACTTCCCGCCGAGGGGAGGTGAGTACAAAACAAATGGGGGGAGGGCTGGATGATGACTAAAGCTGCAGTGGTCTTCAACCTGCGGACCTCCAGATGTTGCAAAACTACAACTCCCAACATGCCTGGACAGCCAACGACTGTCCGGGAATGCTGGGAGTTGTAGTTTTGCAACATCTGGAGGTCCGCAGGTTGAAGACCACTGATGAAGGGATTGACAGGTGGGGGGGATGATGACAAAGGCCGCAGTGGTCTTCAACCGGCAGACCTCCAGAGGTTTCAAAACTACAACTCCCAACATGCCTGGACAGTAGTGTTGAGCGGCATAGGCCATATTCGAATTCGCGAATATTCGCGAATATATGGACGAATATTCGCCATATATTCGCGAATATTCGCATATTCGTTATATTCTCGTTTTATTTTCGCATATGCGTAAATTCGCGTATGCGAAAATTAACATATGTGAATATTAACATATACAAAATTAGCATACGCGAAAATGCGCATATGCGAAAAGTAGCATATGCGAATTTTCGCATATGCGAATTTGCGCACGCCAGTCTCACACAGTAGTATTCTTTACACCACACAAGCTGGAAGCAGAGAGGGATGATCACTGTGATGTGTACTGTGAAAAAAAAATAATAATAAAAAAACGAATATTCGTAATTACGAATATATAGCGCTATATTCGCGAAATTCGCGAATTCGCGAATATGCGATATTCGCGAATAATATTCGAATTGCGAATATTCGTGAGCAACACTACTGGACAGCCGATGGCTGTCCGGGCATGCTGGGAGTTGTCGTTTTGCAACATCTGGAGGTCCGCAGGTTGAAGACCACTGATGAAGGGATTGACAGGCGGTGATGATGAAGGGGGGGGGGGGGGGGCTTGATGACGGGGGTCTGGATGATGACATGCGGGATGATGTATTTCCCAACCTAGGCTTATAGTCGAGTCAATAACTTTTCCTGGGTCTTTTGAGTGAAATTAGGGGCCTCGGCTTATATTCGGGTCGGCTTATACTCGCTGTATATACGGTATGCTGAAACTAATAAGACTAAGAAAATATTTTGTGTCAAACTTTTCTGGCGGTAAAATTTGGGGTATTGTCTTCAGCACATGGTTCAATTTGACATTTTTTAAGCTGAAGATCCTGATACTGAAATGTTTTTCCTGAATAGACTAACACTGTCTTGAACTAAGTAGGTGATTTATCTTACGCAGAAGAGTGTTAAACTGTTGGTTTAGGAGAACAAATTGTTTTCTGGAAATGTGTTATGTGAGACTGAAGGATTGGCAGCAAGAGCCGAATCCCATAATGTATCATGTGTATTCGAAGAGGAGCATCCAAAACAGTCGTTGCTAGGCTGACCTCTCTTGTGCCTCTTTGGGTAGCCAGGGAGGTCAGTCATCAGCTCCTTCTCACCATGCACAGAAAGAAGTGCATCATCTATCCCGGGGGTATACATTTGGATTCTACCTTGTGTGCATTTCAACAAACCGCTGAACGATTGTATGAAACAGATGCTGTATAACATATAATTCACAGCTATAGTGTAAATGTACATATATTCATGACTCTGCACTCATATTGTAATGGGCATTGACCATGAACAAGAAACATAAATTCTTACACAACCATTTCAACAAGTCACTGTAGATCTAATAGGTCTTTTTTTTATCATATGTCTGGTGATCCGGCATATATGCAGGCATTGGATCAAAAAACGCAGCATAATGCTTTTTAGATCTGGGGAATCCACATCACATGGTCCATAGATCCAGCACCATACCTCATTTGAGTCAATGGAGCAGTAGATGGGATGTCAGATGTAAAAGTTCTAGCTTGAGGCATCCATCTTTCCTATTGTTAGGAATTTCTCTTCTCCTAAGATCAGTTAACACCCAAGTATCCAGTTGTTAAAGGGGTACTCCACCCCTAGACATCTTATCCCCTAACGAAAGGATAGGGGATAAGATGTCAGATCGTGGGGGTCCCACCTGTTGTGGCTTCCGGCAGCGCTGGAGGCTCTCATCCTAATGGCTCCTGACCACGGTGACGTGAGATTGTGACGTCACGACTCCGCCCCGTGTGACATCACACCCCACCCCTCAATGCAAGTCTATGGGAGGGGGCGTGACAGCCGTGGGTGGACAGCCATTATTTAAGTCTTTCTGGAGATGTTCGATTGGGTTTAATTCAGGGCTTTGGCTTGGCCACTAAAGAATATTTACAGAGCTGTCCTAAGCCACTCTTGTGTTTTCTTGGCTATATGCTTGTAGGGTCATCTTGTTGGAAGGTAAACCTTCGCCCAGGTACAGAAGTCTAGAGAATTCCTTATTTCACTGTCTGAGATTCCTTTACGCACTTTTTGTAAACTCCAACTGGAATTTCATGTTTTTTGTTTTTTTTTACTGAGGAGAGCCAATGGGCAAAGAAGCCCAGATTGATAGTGCTGCAGTGATGGTTGATCTGCAGGATCTTTAGAAATCAGCCAGAGTGACCATTGTGTTCTTGCTCACCTCTCTTACCATTGAACTTCTTCCTCTGATTACTTTGTTTGGTGTGGTGGACAGCTCCTGATTGTTTCAAACCTCTTCTATTTAAGAATTATGTAGGCCTCTGTGCTCTTCGGAACGTTCAGTGCAGCCGAAAGTTGCTTATATCTTCCTTCAGATCTGTCCACACAATCCTGTCTCTGAGCTCTATAGGCAGTTATTTCCGCCCTCATGGCTTGGTTTTTGCTCTGATATACATTTTTAGCTTGAGACTTTATACTTACAGAGCAGTTTTTTTTCAAGATGTTGTCCAAAAAGCTGAATTTACCTCAAGTGACTCCAACCAAGGTGCAGAATACTTAAGTCCATGTGAAATTTTAGTAACATTTGTAAACTTTCATATTCTCAATACAGGGTATTGAGTACAGAAAGATGGGGGGGCTTGAATTGAGTTTAACACATGATCCCACCATAATAAAATGGTAAAAAAGTCAAAGGGTTTGAATATTTTCAGAATGCATTATAGATTTATGTCTTCTTCGCCTACCTATTTTCTTGTAAATGGCATGATTGCTAATTTTCTAGGCCTTGGCAAAAGCTCCTTTGTATGCATTTTATTGCTTTACCCAATATACTACAACTATTTTTGTTTTATTCTAACATTGTTATCACACCTTAACAACCTGAAGTAAAATTGTGAAATAAGGCAATAACAATAGGTGGGCCCAATGCCTTCCTATCATTGAGCATTCCCTTATTATATTGTATCCATTCTATGTCCCTTATGAAATGTGTCACTAAGTCGCTTACATGTAATCTAATGGATATTAGTAAGCATCTAGCTGCTTCTAAGATGGCAGAGGGCCTCTATACCTTTTGCACATCTGTACATGTTTGGTATGTCCACAACTGTATGAATGGTCCCAACCAAATTACATTCTGAAAAAGTTACTTACTTTAATCTGGACACTATATGGGAGTCTCTATTCCAGATTTTTTTAATACACTGTATGTAAGTCTCTAACAGAATTTTTAATACACTATAATTTTTTTTAAACTGTTCTAATACATTTTAATACATAGATAAGGCATATCCTTCATAGACAATTTTCGGGTAATACTGTTGCATGAAGCCTTGCACATTGAAGTGGTGTTAATGCGTACCTGTCATATCACACAAAAAAAATATATATACATGTTACTCAGTACCTAATCCCGATCATGTACGTATACATTTTATGTGTCTAGCACCTATATTTCCCTCGCAAATAACTCCTATCTGTTGCTCACTTGCTTTGTCATTTTGTGCTTTGGAGGGGGCATGTCCTCACTCAGCATGACTCCTCTTCCTCCCTGAGTGCTGGGTCTCTCCATCCAATCACTGCAGTCTGCTCTGTAACCCCCTACTCTCTGCCACAGTCTGATAGGACAGGAGTGAGCACAGAGAAGTGCTAGTCCCACCCTCTTTTACTGGACTTTGGACTTTTTTCATGCTTGTGCTTCAGCTTGGACAAAGATGATGCGGCAGCCAGACAGGATTATGTTCTGGATGGTTTTGGATTTTTTTTTTTTTTTTTATAAGCCATGATTTCTATAAAATGAGAATTTAAAAAGTCTTCTATAGTATATTAAAGTATATTAAAAGATGTTTTGCCATGAGTATATAAATGTTTTTGGATCTGGCAGTGCCCATTTAACTCTAAATCTTGTTATTGAAGGTTACTGCTACAAGAGAAAAGAAACTGCCTATTAAAACATCTAGAAGAGGCTACTCGTCTGACATCTTACCTTCATACTCAACTTAAAAGGTAGGTACCAATCTGCAAACCCAGATCAGTGTCCTGTTTTCCACTTTTTTTTAAACAAATACTATATACTACTAGTTACTGATTTGGGGACAGTAGAGTAGTATGTCCCCGAATCTTTTGTAAGCACTGTATAGATACATTGCCGTTCTTGTTGCATTCTGTACAGATGGTGCCACCATCTGGTTTCCATAGATTTCCAGCAACATGACCTTGTAAAAAGTTATCCATTATTTTATGTGGTTTTTGCAGGACAGTAGAGACATCTTATCCTGTACCATCAATAAATGTAACAGAAATGTCCTATATATTTCTCATCTGTTGTGTTTTTGTGTGTTACAGATTTAGTGATTTTACATTGTTTAAAGGGATTAAAAAAATGTTCCACCGATAATCATTGCAATTTCACAATTTTATCATTAGCTATACATTATCCACAGAAAAAGAAATGGAGTTAAAAAATACAGCTTAAACTTAAATGCAATGTAATGCCTGTTACCCAAAATGCTCTGAAGTGTTTCTAAATAGTATAATCTCACATGATGTGTTAAGTATAGTAATCCCATTATCCACAAATTACAGAGTGTAACCTTAATGGGGTATTCCAGCCATAGACATCTTACCCCCTATCCAAAGGACAGGGAATAAGACGTCTGATCATGGGGGGCCCGCAGCTAGGACCCCCCGCGATCTCCATGCAGCACCCAGGCATTCTCTGCCGGACCGCTTCTCCAGTCTCAGAAATCTCTGTGTTTCCAGGACTGGAGACGGGAGGTCACGCCATGCCCCCTCCATTCATGTCTATGGGAGGGGGTGTGACGGCCGTCACGCCCCCTTCAATAGACATGAATGGAGCTGACACGAGGGGCATGAGTACAACTCTTCTAATGCCTCCAGATTGAACTGCATTTTCAAGTGACAGGATCCTTTTAACTGTATACAGCATTTCTTTAAATTGCAGTTTTAATAAACTTTTTTTCTTTTTATGTTTGCTGTTAAAGCTTGTCTGCCAGCAACCTCACCATGTCTTCTGGTAGCAGTCGTGGTTCATTGGCTTCAAGTCGGGGATCTCTAGCATCCAGTCGAGGTTCACTCAGCTCCATAAGCTTTACAGATATATATGGCCTTCCACATTATGAGAAGCCTGAATCTCACTCGGAGTTTTCTCAGCATATGCGCATTGAAATGTTTCCATTAGATGCTGTTTGCAGAGACAGTCAATACTCTGAAACAACCGGCCTCTTCAGTAAGCAGAAGATGTCAATGGACACCCCTCAGTCTTTAGCCTCTTTGTCCTCACGCTCTTCATTGTCTTCATTGTCACCTCCAAGCTCCCCGTTGGACACTCCCTTTCTCTCTGCATCCCGTGACTCTCCACTGGCCCAAATGTCAGAGGGTTTAGAAGAAATAATGGGGGCTCTGGAAATCATAAGAAGACATGGTCCCTCTCTAGCTGATGAAGACACACAGGGGACATCTTCTCATTTTCTAAGTGGTCATATGGAAAGTAGAAGTCTCAGAGAAGGGGGAGCACAATTTTCAAGCATTCAGATGAGACCAGGTATGTGTCAAGGTATTTTTATATGTTTCACTAAAAATGTAAATTTGTTAATCTGAGTACTATTCCTGAGAGCAGCCATCATGTCCATATAGAAATTATACCGTGCTAACCGTTATTTCTCCTTTTATAGCATATGCTCTACAGTTACCAACAATTTCTTCTAATAAAAGCCTTCTAACCACATTGCCTTTCTTGTTCTCCTTACACTCCCACACTGAGCAGTGTTTTGCAATAGGTAAAGAAGGTTTTGTATTGTTATATTTGCAAATACCAACTTTTAATGGACACATTCTCTTAAATGTATAAACTGGAAATTTACATATTATTATTAATAATAATGATAATAATAATAATAATAATAATAATAATAATAATAATAATAAATATATTGTGAGAAAAAATATCTATGGGAAGTTCAAGAACTTTTGTAGGCAATGAGGTTCAGTTCACACTTTGCATTTTTGCACTGGACCTAATAAGAACATTAAAGATTTATTTTTCCTGTAGACTCTTTTGGCAAAAAATTGATAAATAAGATAATTAGAAAGAGCTGCTTCAAAACTTTGAAGTGTAAACAAGACCATGATACGAAAAGATATGAAACAACTTTCTAAATAGTCTTCATTAGACATTTTCTATCATTTAGCTCCAACTCCCACAAAGATAACATAAGGCAATCAGAATCCGACAGACAGACTGTCTCGTCTTCCAGTGTTAGCAAGAACAGCAGGAGGGGTTACATACCAGCTCAGAATAGCAGACGAGAGAGAGAGAATCCTTGGAGGACAGCTTACACAGGCTGGGGATAAGAGAGCAGATACACGGTAGTTTGCAGGAGACAATCATGTAGTATAGTGAGGAACAGAGCTTATACAGCACAATATAAAGGCTGTGAAAGCTAAAGTAAGAAACATTGTTAATAAAAACTTATGGAGAAAAAAATGTCGTCACATAAGTGCAAAGCAAGAATAAAAAAAACAATATTTTTCAAAGGTGTCCATAGTCTTTATAAAAATTATCAACTCACTGGGTCATTTATATGATCAGAATGATTCATTTTTCTGAAAAATCATTGGAGAGACCAGAACCTTGTTTTTCTGCTACAAATTACAAATTTCCTAATGCACAAGAAAAGTATGATTCAAAATTTGTGTTTATTTATAATTAAAGCCAAAAGTAATAATATACCCAATCAACATGAAAAATGTAGACACAGTAGTCATGTGGGTACTGCAAGCTCACAATGGCATATAACAGTATCAGAGCACAGAGTATATACAATAACAACAAGTATGCATAACCAGTGTGAGTCCGAATGGTGCCTCAAACATAGAGACTCAATAAGGGGGGACCTCTGCAGCTGTGGAGCATAGACGAGATCTGAGCGCACTGTGAAACCCAAACAGCAACATCAAGAGAATAAACCTGCGGATACTCAGAAAGGAAGAGTTGGGGAGGAGTGAAACCACAGAGGACCAAACTGCTGAATATTGTGCACAAGAGTTATCGTCATCTGATTTAAGTTCCTCTAAGCACATTATGTTGTGGAGAGTGTCACACCAGGTCAAGAGGGTAGGAGGATCACGGGATCTCCACAGATTAGGGATCATTTTCTCAATGGCACCAATAAAATGCTGAGTTTTGGATCAGTATGACATAAATTGTTATATAGTCTATCTATTCAGCCCCCACCCCCCTTTCCCCAGTGTCTGGACATTAGTGCATCCAGATATGGAGCCTGGGGCACTGTCACATATCCAGCAAGTGGAAGAGACAGAAGGATAACATGTATGTAGCTTGAGTGCTGTTCTAATTTGATGTGAAGCTATTTTGTAATTCAGCTCCTGGAGTCTAGAGGAGCTTTTTTTGATGTGCATATTATTAGTCAATAAGTTTGGCAAACAACTCGACAAAAGCAGGCTGGGTTTACAAAAGTAAATGGGGGCCATTGTGTGGACCCAGCCTTACTGTAACTTAAGGCTCTTCAGTGTCACATGGTAACTAGTCCTGGTAGTGAAGTTTTTGGCCAATCTTTTTTTAAACTGTAAATGATTAACTAAAATTTTAAATAGTATTTCAATAGATTTATAGTTCCCTGATGCTTCTAACCAAGGGGGGGTCACATAGTGACCACTGCTCATATATGGAGATGTGTCGACCAATGCACAGATGGATGGTCGACACGCTCTCTCCATGCATTTCTAAGGGTGAGACAAAGGTACATGAGTACAGTGTTTGTGTTTCTCTGGCTCTCCTATAGAGATGCATGGAGAGGCCTTGTTGGCTGCCTGTCTGTGTAATGATCAATACCACTCCCTGCAGATCACAGGGATTTCTGTGGATAGGAGATAAGAAGTTAGATACGGGAGTTCCCCTTTAAAGGCTATGTCCAGGTTTGCGACCACTTTTCTTTTCATAAATCTAATGCTTCTAAAATGAAAAAGTAAGCAACTTTACAAATAGTCTTGATTAAAAATATTGTGTCTACAGACCTATGCATCTCCATGACAACAGACTACAAATGAACTCTGTGTAGTCTGATCCTACAACACATGCAAGAAACATTCCTCGAGAAAATTCTATATAACTTGATGACCATGCACTTGTAAAGTAATTATAATGATTTATTATTACAAAAAAACAAAAACTAATTGCTAAAAGCTAATATGCTAACCAATACAGATCTTACTATTAATAAACCACAGGGTGCCTAAGGTTACACCGTTATGGACTGGTTAGTATCAATCTACTACCATGTCCAATGTCCTAAATTAATGATAAAAAGAGGTTTCATTGGTCTAGAGGTTTTCGACTGACAGATGTATAAGGAGCAGAAACGAGGTTCGAAAATTTCATGTCAGTTTCATCTGTAGGATTTAGGAGTTTTATCTACTAAGAAAATGCAGTTCATATAGTTTCTATGTAGGTTCCATGCAATTCACAAAGGTGAGGAGATAGGATATGCAGTATATAGGCCAGATGGGTGATGCTTTAAATAGCCCAGATACGTAATGCTTTATATAGCCCAGATAGGAAATGCTTTGTATAGCCCAGATGGGTAATGTTTATATAGCCCAGATAGGTAATGATTTATATAGCCCAGATAGTTAATGGTTTATATAGCCCAGATAGGTAATGTTTTATATAGCCCAGATAGGTAATCCTTTATATAGCCAAGATAGGTAATGCTTTATAGCACAGAAAGGTAATGCTTTATATAGCACAGATAGGTAATGCTTCATATAGCACAGATAGGTAATGCTTTAAATAGCACAGATAGGTAATGCTTTATATAGCACAGAAGCGTTATATAGCCCAGATAGGTAATGCTTTATATAACCCAGATAGGTAATGCTTTATTTAGCCCGGATAGGTAATGTTTTATATAGCACAGATAGGTAATGCTTTATATAACCCAGATAGGTACTGCTTTATTTAGCCCAGATAGGTAATGCTTTCTATAGCATAGATAGGTAATGCTTTATAAAGCACAGAAGCGTTATATAGCCCAGATAGGTAATGTTTTATATAGCCCAGATAGGTAATGCTTTATATAGCACAGAAGCATTATATAGCACAGATAGGTAATGCTTTATATAGCCCAGATAAGTAATGCTTTATATAGCCCAGATAGGTAATGCTTTATATAGCACAGAGAGGTAATGCTTTATATAGGCCAGATAGGTAATGTTTTATATAGCACATATAGGTAATGCTTTCTATAGAACAGAAGCTTTATACAGCCCAGATAGATAATGCTTTATATAGCACAGATAGGTAATGCTTTATATAGGCGAGATAAATAATGCTTTATATAGCATAGATAGGTAATGCTTTATATAGCCCAGATAGGTAATGCTTTATATAGCCCAGATATGTAATGCTTTATATAGCACAGATAGGCAATGCTTTATATAGCCCAGATAGGAAATGCTTTATATCACAGATAGGTAATGCTTTATATAGCACAGATAGGTAATGCTTTATATAGCACAGATAGGTAATGCTTTATATAGCACAGATATGTAATGCTTTATATAGCACAGATAGGTAATGCTTTATATAGCCCAGATAGTTAATGGTTTATATAGCCCAGATAGATAATGTTTTATATAGCCCAGATAGTTAATGGTTTATATAGCCCAGATAGGTAATGTTTTATATAGCCCAGATAGGTAATCCTTTATATAGCCAAGATAGGCAATGCTTTATATCACAGATAGGTAATGCTTTATATAGCACAGATAGGTAATGCTTTATATAGCACAGATATGTAATGCTTTAAATAGCACAGATAGGTAATTATTTATAGAGCACAGATAGGTAATGCTTTATATAACACAGATAGGTAATGCTTTGTGTAGCCCAGATAGGTAATGCTTTATATTGCCCAGATAGATAATGCTTTATATAGCACAGAAGCGTTATATACAGCCCAGATAGGTAATGCTTTATATAGCCCAGATAGGTAATGCTTTATTTAGCCCAGATAGTTAATGCTTTCTATAGCCCAGATAGGTAATGTTTTATATAGCCCAGATAGGTAATCCTTTATATAGCCAAGATAGGCAATGCTTTATATCACAGATAGGTAATGCTTTATATAGCACAGATAGGTAATGCTTTAACACACAGATAGGTAATGTTTTAAATAGCAGATAGGTAATTATTTATAGAGCACAGATAGGTAATGCTTTATATAACACAGATAGGTAATGCTTTGTGTAGCCCAGATAGGTAATGCTTTATATTGCCCAGATAGATAATGCTTTATATAGCACAGAAGCGTTATATACAGCCCAGATAGGTAATTCTTTATATAGCCCAGATAGGTAATGCTTTATTTAGCCCAGATAGTTAATGCTTTCTATAGCATTGATAGTTAATGCTTTATATAGCACAGAAGCGTTATATAGCCCAGATAGATAATGCTTTATATAGCACAGAAGCGTTATATAGCACAGATAGGTAATGCTTTATATAGCCCAGATAAGTAATGCTTTATATAGCCCAGATAAGTAATGCATTATATAGCCCAGAAAGGTAATGCTTTATATAGCACAGATAGGTAATGCTTTATATAGCCCAGATAGGTAATGCTTTATTTAGCCCAGATAGGTAATGCTTTCTATAGCATAGATAGGTAATGCTTTATATAGGCCAGATAGGTAATGCTTTATATAGCACAGATAGGTAATGCTTTACATAGCCCAGATAGGTAATGTTTTATATAGCCCAGATAGGTAATGCTTTATATAGCACAGGTAGGTAATGCTTTATATAGCTCAGATAGGTAATGCTTTATATAGCCCAGATAAGTAATGCTTTATATAGCCCAGATAGGTAATGCTTTATATAGCATAGATAGGTAATGCTTTATATAGCCCAGATAGGTAATGCTTTATATAGCACAGAAGCGTTATATAGCATAGATAGGTAATGCTTTAAATAGCCCAGATAGGTAATGCTTTATATAGTACAGATAGGTAATGCTTTATATAGCACAGATAGGTAATGATTTATATAGCACAGATAGGTAATGCTCTACTAGCTCAGATTGGTAATGCTTTATATAGCACAGATAGGTAATGCTTTCTATAGCACAGAAGCGTTATATAGCATAGATAGTTAATGCTTTAAATAGCCCAGATAGGTAATGCTTTATGTAGCCCAGATAGGTAATGCTTTATATAGTACAGATAGGTAATGCTTTATATAGCACAGATAGGTAATGATTTATATAGCACAGATAGGTAATGCTCTAATAGCTCAGATTGGTAATGCTTTATATAGCACAGATAGGTACTGCTTTCTATAGCACAGAAGTTTTATACAGCCCAGATAGGTAATGCTTTATATAGCCCAGATAGGTAATGCTTTATATAACACAGATAGGTAATGCTTTCTATAGCACAGAAGCTTTATACAGCCCCGATAGGTAATGCGTTATATAGCACAGATAGGTAATGCTCTATATAGCACAGATAGGTAATGCTTTATATAGCACAGATAGGTAATGCTTTATATGTAGTACAGATAGGTAATGATTTATTTAGCATAGAAGCTTTATATAGCACAGTTAGGTAATGCTTTATGTAGCCCAGATAGGTAATGCTTTATATAGCACAGATAGGTAATGCTTCATATAGCATAACAGCTTTATATAGCACGGATAGGTAATACGTTATGTAGCACAGCTAGGTAATGTCTTATATAGTACAGATAGGTAATGCTTTATATAGCACAGAAGTGTTATATAGCCCATATAGGTAATGCTTTATATAACCCAGATAAGTAATGATTTATATAGCCCAGATAGGTAATGCTTTATATAGCCCAGATAGGTAATGCTTTCTATAGCACAGAAGTGTTATATAGCACAGATAGGTAATGCTTTATATAGCCCAGATAAGTAATGCTTTATATAGCCCAGATAGGTAATGCTTTATATAGCACAGATAGGTAATGCTTTATATAGCACAAAAGCGTTATATAGCCCAGATAGGTAATGCTTTATATAGCCCAGATAGGTAATGCTTTATATAGCACAGAAGTGTTATATAGCACAGATAGGTAATGCTTTATATAGCCCAGATAAGTAATGCTTTATATAGCCCAGATAGGTAATGCTTTATATAGCACAGATAGGTAATGCTTTATATAGCCCAGATAGGTAATGTATTATATAGCACAGGTAGGTAATGCTTTCTATAGAACGGATGCTTTATACAGCCCAGATAGGTAATGCTTTATATAGCACAGATAGGTAATGCTTTATATAGTACAGATAGTTAATGCTTTATATAGCACAGATAGGTAATGCTTTATATAGGCCAGATAGGTAATGCTTTATATAGCACAGATAGGTAATGCTTTATATAGCACAGATAGGTAATGTTTTATATAGCCCAGATAAGTAATGCTTTATATAGCCCAGATAGGTAATGCTTTATATAGCACAGATAGGTAATGCTTTATATAGTACAGATAGTTAATGCTTTATATAGCACAGATAGGTAATGCTTTATATAGGCCAGATAGGTAATGCTTTATATAGCACAGATAGGTAATGCTTTATATAGCATAGATAGGTAATGATTTATATAGCCCAGATAGGTAATGCTTTATATAGCCCAGATAGGTAATGCTTTATATAGCACAGAAGCGTTATATAGCATAGATAGATAATGCTTTTTATAGCAAAGATAGGTAATGCTTTATATGTAGTACAGATAGGTAATGATTTATTTAGCACAGAAGCTTTATATAGCACAGATAGGTAATGCTTTATGTAGCCCAGATAGGTAATGCTTTATATAGCACAAATAGGTAATGCTTCATATAGCATAAAAGCTTTATATAGCACGGATAGGTAATGCTTTATGTAGCACAGCTAGGTAATGTTTTATATAGTACAGATAGGTAATGCTTTATATAGCACAGATTGGTAATGATTTATATAGCCCAGATAGGTTATGCTTTATATAGCACAGATAGGTAATGCTTTATGTTGGACAGACAGGTAATGTTTTATATAGCACTGATAGGTAATGCTTTATATAGTACAGATAGGTAATGCTTTATATAGTACAGATAGGTAATGCTTTATATAGTACAGATAGGTAATAATTTATATAGCACAGATGGTTAATGCTTTACATATCCCAGATAAGTAATGCTTTATATAGCCCATATAGTTAATGCTTAATATAACCCAGATAGGAAATGCTTTATATAGCACAGATAGTTAATGATTTGTATAGCACAGATAGGTAATGCTTTATATAGCACAGATAGATAATGCTTTATATAGCACAGATAGGTAATGCTTTATATAGCTCAGATAGGTAATGATTTATAGAGCACAGATAGGTAATGATTTATAGAGCACAGATAGGTAATGCTTTATATAGCCCAGATAGGTAATGCTTTATACATCCCAGATAGGTAATGCTTTATATATCCCAGATAGGTAATGCTTTATATAGGACAGATATGTAATGTTTCATATAGCACAGATAGGTAATGCTTTATATAGCACAGATAGGTAATGATTTATTGAGCACAGATAGGTAATGTTTTATATAGCCCAGATAGGTAATGCTTTATATATCCCAGATAGGTAATGCTTTATATAGCACAGATAGGTAATGCTTTGTATACCACAGATAGGTAATGCTTTATTTAGCTCAGATAGGTAATGCTTTATACACCATAGACCTATGTTACAGTCTTGTAGTATGCAGAAGCCAGAATGTTAGTCTGTTTGTAACCACGGATTGCGGTAAATGAACAAATACATTTCTCACCTATCCTATAGTGCTGTGTTTCCCAACCAGTGTACCTCCAAATGTTGCCAAACTACAACTCCCAGCATGCACAGACAGCCAAAGGCTGTATGGGCATGCTGGGAGTTGTAGTTTTGCAACAGCTGTGTCACGATGCCGGCTGGCAGGAGGTGGATCCTCTGTGCCAGAGAGGGATAGCGAGGACCGTGCTAGTGGACCGGTTCTAAGACACTACTGGTTTTCACCAGAGCCCGCCGCAAAGCGGGATGGTCTTGCTGCGGCGGTAGTGACCAGGTCGTATCCACTAGCAACGGCTCACCTCTCTGGCTGCTGAAGATAGGCGCGGTACAAGGGAGTAGACAGAAGCAAGGTCGGACGTAGCAGAAGGTCGGGGGCAGGCGGCAAGGTTCGTAGTCAGGGTGATAGCAGAAGTACTGGTACACAGGTTATTAAACACACAAAACGCTTTCACTAGGCACAAGGGCAACAAGATCCGGCAAGGAAGTGCATGGGAGGAGGTTAGATATAGTCAGGGACCAGGTGGGAGCCAATTAAGCTAATTGGGCCAGGCACCAATCATTGGTGCACTGGCCCTTTAAGTCTCAGGGAGCTGGCGCGCGCGCGCCCTAGAGAGCGGAGCCGCGCGCGCCAGCACATGACAGCAGGGGACGGGAACGGGTAAGTGACCTGGGATGCGATTCGCGAGCGGGCGCGTCCCGCTGTGCGAATCGCATCCCCAACGGCCATGACAGAGCAGCGCTCCCGGTCAGCGGAACCGACCGGGGAGCTGCAGGGAGAAAGACGCCATGAGCGCTCCGGGGAGGAGCGGGGACCCGGAGCGCTAGGCGTAACAGTACCCCCCCCCCCCTTAGGTCTCCCCTTCTCTTTGTCCGGTAACTGCCTCCCCTGGGATGAGGACACCGGGAAAGGATGGAGGGATTCCTCAACGGCAGGCAGAACCGCAGGAGTAGGAATGGGGAGAGAGGGCAGAGGGCGAGACCTGGCACGGGGCAGTGTGACACCAGGACGAGGGCCATGAGGGGACACAGAAGCTTGCCTGATGGGACTGGGAGGGGGGGAGGGGCATTTCCTGTGGCAGGCAGAGTCCTTAATGACCTTAGGGGGACCGGATACAGGAGGAACCACAGGGTCACGACAGGGAGTACTGGGAACCGGTTGAAGGCAGTCCTTGGAACAAGAGGGACCCCAACTCTTGATCTCCCCAGTGGACCAATCCAGGGTTGGGGAATGGTGTTGAAGCCAGGGTAGTCCAAGGAGAACTTCAGAAGTGCAATTAGGAAGGACAAGAAATACAATTTCCTCGTGATGAGGTCCGATGCACATTAGGAGGGGCTCCGTGCGGTAACGCACGGTGCAATCCAACCTGGCTCCGTTGACCGCGGAAATGTGGAGTGGCTTGACAAGACGGGTCACCGGAATGCGGAATTTATTCACAAAGGACTCCCGAATAAAATTCCCAGAAGCTCCAGAGTCCAGGCAGGCCACGGCTGAGAGGGGAGAGCTGGCTGAAGTAGAAATCCGAACAGGCACCGTGAGACGTGGAGAAGCCGACTTGGCATCAAGAGACGCCACACCCACGAGAGCTGGGTGCGAGCGTGCGTTTCCCAGACGTGGAGGACGGATTGGGCAATCCACCAAAAAATGTTCAGTACTGGCACAGTACAGACAAAGATTCTCTTCCTTACGGCGATTCCTCTCTTCCAGGGTCAGGCGAGACCGATCCACTTGCATGGCCTCCTCGGCGGGAGGCCTAGGCGCAGATTGCAGTGGAGACAGTGGGAGAGGTGTCCAGAGATCTAAGTCTTTTTCCTGGCGGAGCTCTTGATGCCTCTCAGAAAAACGCATGTCAATGCGAGTGGCTAGATGAATGAGTTCATGCAGGTTAGCAGGAGTCTCTCGTGCGGCCAGAACATCTTTAATGTTGCTGGATAGGCCTTTTTTAAAGGTCGCGCAGAGAGCCTCATTATTCCAGGATAGTTCAGAAGCAAGAGTACGGAATTGTATGGCGTACTCGCCAACGGAGGAATTACCCTGGACCAGGTTCAGCAGGGCAGTCTCAGCAGAAGAGGCTCGGGCAGGTTCCTCAAAGACACTTCGAATTTCCGAGAAGAAGGAGTGTACAGAGGCAGTGACGGGGTCATCGCGGTCCCAGAGCGGTGTGGCCCATGACAGGGCTTTTCCAGACAGAAGGCTGACTACGAAAGCCACCTTAGACCTTTCAGTAGGAAACTGATCCGACATCATCTCCAAGTGCAAGGAACATTGCGAAAGAAAGCCACGGCAAAACTTAGAGTCCCCATTAAATTTGTCCGGCAAGGACAGGCGGAGGCTAGGAGCGGCCACTCGCCGCGGAAGGGGTGCAGGAGCTGGCGGAGGAGATGGTTGTTGCTGCTGTAGCTGCGACTGTACTTGCTGTAGTTGTGACTGGAGTTGCTGTGTCATGGTGGTCAAGTACGACAGCTGGTGATCTTGTTGCGCTATCTGTTGCGACTGCTGGGCGATCTGACGAGCTTGCTGGGCGACCAGCGTAGGGAGGTCAGCGACAACTGGCAGAGGAACTTCAGCGGGATCCATGGCCGGATCTACTGTCACGATGCCGGCTGGCAGGAGGTGGATCCTCTGTGCCAGAGAGGGATAGCGAGGACCGTGCTAGTGGACCGGTTCTAAGACACTACTGGTTTTCACCAGAGCCCGCCGCAAAGCGGGATGGTCTTGCTGCGGCGGTAGTGACCAGGTCGTATCCACTAGCAACGGCTCACCTCTCTGGCTGCTGAAGATAGGCGCGGTACAAGGGAGTAGACAGAAGCAAGGTCGGACGTAGCAGAAGGTCGGGGGCAGGCGGCAAGGTTCGTAGTCAGGGTGATAGCAGAAGTACTGGTACACAGGTTATTAAACACACAAAACGCTTTCACTAGGCACAAGGGCAACAAGATCCGGCAAGGAAGTGCATGGGAGGAGGTTAGATATAGTCAGGGACCAGGTGGGAGCCAATTAAGCTAATTGGGCCAGGCACCAATCATTGGTGCACTGGCCCTTTAAGTCTCAGGGAGCTGGCGCGCGCGCGCCCTAGAGAGCAGAGCCGCGCGCGCCAGCACATGACAGCAGGGGACGGGAACGGGTAAGTGACCTGGGATGCGATTCGCGAGCGGGCGCGTCCCGCTGTGCGAATCGCATCCCCAACGGCCATGACAGAGCAGCGCTCCCGGTCAGCGGAACCGACCGGGGAGCTGCAGGGAGAAAGACGCCATGAGCGCTCCGGGGAGGAGCGGGGACCCGGAGCGCTAGGCGTAACAAGCTGGAGGCGCACTCATTAGAAAACTTGCTGTAGCATCTCTGGTTCACTTCAACAGCTCATTCTAGTGTTCTAGAATCCATCAACCATACCATTTGTACTTTATTTTGTGTGGACTTAAAAAATATATACTGTATTAACAAAAATTAGGGGACGTGAGGAAGGGTATACAACTACTTCTAAGTGAATACCATTTCACATATACTCTATATTTATGCCGATTTAACTATACTGCTTCTCAGTTCAACCGCGAAGCAATGGTATTTTACATAATATAAAGGAATTTCCCAACTAAAAACATCCCAACCCCATAGACAGGTCATAAAGGTTATTGGTTTCTGATTCTAATCTATTCGAGGGGACATGCCGCCACCTAGTGTTTGAATTGTAAAAGAACACATTTTCAGTCAGGATATGTTAGAAAATGTAGGCTACCATAATGGCAGCTAAATAACCAGATTGTAAATGCTGCAACATTAAAGTTAATAGACATTTTGCCCTTTTCATTATAATTTTCGCTTTAGCCTTTGAAGTTCAGGATAAAGAAAGATTAAAGTGTTTTCCTGTAAGTAACTCCAAGTAATCATTTGTTTGTCTTAAGTTTCCTTTTTCCATAAGGTGTCAGCTATCTTATTTTATAAATAATATAATCATTTTATAAGTAAGGAATAAGCATAGGGCAGTGGCATAGCCATGGGCACAGGAGCAGGACAGACTTTACAAATATAAATTGTTTGCTTTTGTGTCTATGCACATCCACACATATAGAGATGTTACACACACATATACAGTATATATATACACACACATACAATTACGTATGTTTATACTGTACATCTGTCTACAGATCTTGAATGCATTTTGTATGTCTACAGAAATTGGAATTCCTGAAAACTGTGGGATAAGTCTGGAGAAAGCCAAAGGAGTCTCTGCTGGATTATCGGATGACTCTCTTGCAAGTGACAGTGGTGTTTTTGAAGCTTTATGTAAAAGGTTTGCTATGATAATAACCTATTCTTCCTCTTTTACTTGGGAACTTGTAATTGCATAATGTGTGAAATATGCTGATCCCCTCCCCCACTCTGTCATCTAATTATGTTAGGGGGAGAGAAAGATACCAATCTGTATGCAAATCAGAGACCTATTCAATAGGAGTCATTAAAGGGGTACTTTGCCCCTAGACATCTTATACAATGTCTGTTCTCTTTGGGTGTCGGCCGCTGGAATCCCTCACAATCTGTGAACTGGCACCCCGGCATCGGCTTCCATGTTCGTGATGTCACACCAGGCCCCTCCTTTCATATCTATGGGAGGAGGCGTGACGACTGTGGAACAGAAGAGCACAGCCATTATGCCCCCTTCCATAGTCATAAAATAACAAGAAAGAGAAAAACTGAGTCACTTATAAAACATATATCATTTTATTAATTCCGTGGAATGTAAGTACATAAAAATTGTATATATATTAGTTAAAAATATTATTTTTCAAGGAGGAATAAGGCTAAAAGGTGGTGTCACCGGCTCTGCAATGAAGGCTGGGTATAGTGTATATATTACTGGATCCACCACAATGAGATAGAAAAGATACAATAATCTTGCACACAAATTAGCAAAAACAGAATGTTTAGCAGCATGTAGAAAACATGTATATAAATCTCACAGTGAGAGCAAAAAATATATATATGGCATGCAAAATAAAGTGCAGTGTGCATGTAAACAAACATAACATTGCAGGGATACAAAACAGTATGGCGATATACCAGAGTACAACAGCAATCAGCAGAGACCGGGACAGCACCACTCCAATGTACGTTTCGGTACGCAACCTTCGTCTGGGAGTCATGAATGGAGGGGATGTGGCGTGACGTCACAAACGCGAAAGCCAGAAGCCGGCGTTCTGAACATAGATGTTCAGAACGCCGGGTAGCCGGGCTGGAGATCGGGAGGGGTCCCAGCATACGGTCCCCCAGGGATCAAACATCTTATCCCCTATCATTTGGATAGGGTATAAGATGTCTAGAGGTGGAGTACCCCTTTAAGCCCTCCAAGTAGCAAAGACTAGTGTACTCACTATGAAGGGAATACATAGAAAATTGTATAATTCTTAGGTTAGATAAGACATTCTGCAAAGGCACCAGATTTTTAAAAGTGGTGCAGACTGTTAAAATTGAACCTGACGTCAGAATCTTATTCCTCACCATCCACGGGAGACATACCTGCTGGCAGCAATGGTGAGAATATGAAGTTTGAAAGGTTTCCCCTGCCTGCCCAAAAGTAGTCACAGGGCAGGAAGCTATCCTCTGCTAGTCTCATCTGCTCCGGCTGTAATCACGCCCAGTCAATGTGATTGACAGTCTATGTCTCCGCTCCCTAAGCAGATGGGGAAGATAGATGATGTAGGCCGTGCCCAGGCTGTCAATCACACAGAGGCAGTGGCTTACAAGCCCAGCAGACGGGACCAGAAGAGAATGGCTCACCGCCCAGGGGACTACTTACAGGCCGGGGGGGGGGGGGGGGGGGAGATGTCTTTCAAACTTCATATGTTCACTATCGCTACCGGCTCAAATGTCTCCCTGGAATGGTGAGGAAGTAGATTTTAGCATATACTAGCTGAGTACCCGACACTGCACGTTTTTTTCCTACCTAATCGTCATATCCTGACCCATATCCCGACCCAGAATCCTCTCCTCATCTTCCGTCCTCATTTCCCGACCTGATATCCCGTCCTCATATCCTGACCCCAAATCCTCTTCTCATATCCCGTCCCCATATCCCGTCCTCATATCCCGTCCTCATATCCCGACCTCATATCCAGTCCACATGTCCAGTCCTCATGTCCCATCCTCATATGCCGACCTCATTTCCCGTCCCCATATCCCTACCTCATATCCTGTCCCCCTATCCCAACCTCATATCACAACTTCATATCACAACCTCATATCCCATCTTCATATCCCGTCCCCGTATCCCAACCTCCTATCCTGTTCTCATATCCCATCCCCATATCCCATCCCCATATCCTGTCCCCACATCCTGTCCCCATATTCAACCTCATATCCTGTCCTCATATCCCAACCTCATATCCAATCCCCATATCCTGTCCTCATATCTAATCCTCATTTCTAATCCTCATATCCCCTCCTCAGGAGGGGTTGAGTTGTGATGAAGATATTGTAAGCTGAAAATAAAAGGGGTGTGATTAAAGGGTGCCAGTGAGTGATGCATTTACCAGAAGATGCAGAGTGGAGCTTTTGGAATAAGGCACCAGAAGTTCTAAATACTTGCAGGGGACTTGAAAAAAACAAAACAAACATCCTTCACATATGGGGGCAGGTTAGGGGTTAATTTAACTATTATATATTTTTATTTGACAAATAAGTAACATGTGACCAAGTATTAGCGAAATATCTCCAGCCGTACAGAAGTTATGCTGGAACATACATTTCCCATAGATATGCATTGGACTTTAAACAAAAACCCCAACCCTCGCAAATGAGGGTAGGTTAGGGTTAAATTAACTATCCCATACTTTTAGTAGACATATAAGTATCATGAGACCGAGTATTATGGAAATATCTCATGGAGTTTGGAAGTTATACAGTAACATATACTGTATTTCCCATAGACTTGCATGGGACTTTAAATAAAAACCCTGACTCTCACAAATTGGGGTGGGTAAGGGTTAAATTACCTATCCTATGTTTGTTGTTGACATATAAGTAACATGTGTGCCAAGTTTCATGTTAATATCTTTAGCCATTTGGAAGTGATGCTGGAACATACACACATACACACACATACACACACATACACATACATACATACATACACACACATACACACACATACACACACATACATACACATACATACACACACACACATACATACAAACACACACATACATATACACACACACATACACACACACATATATACATACATACATACACATACACACATACACACACATACACACACACTTACATAAATACACACATACACACATATATACATACACATACACACATACACACACACACATACACACACACATACACACATATATACATACATACATATACACATACATACATATACACATACATACATATACACATACATACATACATACATACATACATATACACATACATACATACATACACACATACATACACATATACATACACACATACATACACACATAAATACACACATTGGCCCTCATTTACTATTCCAAACCCGACATGTATTGTCAGGTTGTGTGCCAGAATTTGCACCAGAATTGAAAAAAAAACAGACTAACTCTCCATTTTACTAAGCATACCCGAAAAAGGGGCGTGTTCCCGACATTTTCACAAAAACCCAACATATTTACTAAGGTTTCCACAGAAAATGTGGTGGATTTCAGCTGAGGAAAACCCTACAGATCAGAGCATGTGTAAAAAAGCAAAATGTAGGGAAAGTGGAAAATGTAGGGAAACCCCCACACATTAGGCGCAGGCAGTGTTCCCCCACACATTATGCGCAGGCAGTGTTCCCACACACATTAGGCACAGGCAGTGTTCCCCCACACATTAGGCGCAGGCAGTGTTCCACCACACATTGGGCGCAGGCAGTGTTCCCCCACACATTAGGCGCAGGCAGTGTTCCACCACACATTGGGCGCAGGCAGTGTTCCCCCACATTAGGCAGGCAGTGTTCCCCCACATTAGGCAGGCAGTGTTCCCCCACATTATGTAGGCAGTGTTCCCCCATAGACATACAGCCTCCAGCAATATACAGTGTATGGCTGGAGGCTGTATGCCTGTGTACTGCCCACTTCCGTGTTCCGACCATCACTCTGGCTATAGCAGTAGGTCTCGGGACCGGTGGTCAGAGCACCGAAGATGACGTGCCGCTGGTCACTTACCAAGCGGGCCAGTGCACGTCTTCCTCCTTCTCTATGCTCCGGTCGTCTGCGCCTTCGTTTCTATGGGCGCACGCACGGGACGTCAATGACATCCCGGCGTGCGCTATGTCCCGGCACCCCCTGCGTTTTTAAACTTAACGCGAGGCCGCAGGGAGTTAATAGTGATAGGTGGAATTGCCCCGTCGCTACAGGATGGGCAAACACCGGACCAGCTCGGGGGCCCCAAGCAATTGCTTGAATTGCCTGTCCTGTTGTTTTTTTTTAAAGCGACAAGCACACTTTAATCTCAAATATTGTGTATTGTACAGTGTTCTTATATTTAGTCAATAATAAGAACGCTACCTAATCCATTGCATAAAATTACATTGGGAAGTCGTAATTGTCTGTAACATGCCCTTACTTATGGTGTATCTATGCAGGAATGAGAATGTGGAGGATTCTGGATGTAAAGACTCAGAGAAAAGAGAAGAACCTCAAGTGCATGTTGGAGTAGTGTAAGTGAAGCTTTTATACAATTCATATATATATTTATTTTTCTTTTATGTTCTATGCCTATTATTTTTTTTTCGCTATTATTACTATACCTTTGCATCACTCCTATGTATGATCACTCCAGTAAAGGATATTTTGCAACCTGTCCACCACATACAGAGAACATAGAGTCAATATGTCAGGTTTACCACTAGTGTTGTACATGGTTATTTATAAGAGTCTATATTTGCATTGTTATGTATATCATACCAGTGTGACCCTTTCCACTATAACCATCTATTTGGTAAACTCAAAGGCTATGTTCACACACTGTCTTATGTTCAATATGACTCTTATAGTACTGTAATGTATAGTAGAGTTTATTTGCCTTTCCGCTGTTGTAAGACACTCCATTCACAGGCCCCATGTATTTTACCCTTAGGTATAATTGTGGAAGCGAATGTCTTTTCGTACATGTTTTACAGCTAAAACATTTTAATGGACTCCCTATCAAACAAGGATGCAAAATGTAAGTATATATAGTTCTTGTTAGTTGTAGTTATTAGCTGTGACTGCTAGAGCTGCAGAGCCAATTGTATTATAGACAATTTTATATTAGATTACTTGACTTAGTTTGTCTTTTTCTGAGATGGAGCAAGTTAATATAAAGCTCTGTGCCTGATTTTCTATTGTCATGTCCGGCTGGTGTCACACACAGCATTTTTTTCTGGAACAAAATCCCCTGCAGTTTTTTAAAGGGGTACTCCGCTCGCCAGTGGAGTACCTATTTAAAGACAAATTCAGTATTGGATCCAGCAGAAAGCAGGAGTCCCTCCTTTATATTTCTCATTCCTTTTCAATGACCTGTGAATGACTGCCACAAACAGCTGTGTATGAACCCCCCTAAGTATTTTATTAGGGCCAGGCAGGGGAGGAATTTGAGATCTGTGCCACTTTCTTTAGTGAACAAATCCTGGTCTTTAAAGGGCTACCCCAGAAAAAATATGCCCAGGCTACCTGCTTAAACAAAAAAGACTGTACTTATCTCCCTCGCTACCCTGTAGTCTCCAGTATTGCGGTACCTAGTCTCAGCCAAGCTCTAGTTCCTATTGCTGGGGGTCAATAGTTCACATTGTTGCTCAGCCACTTGTCGAGGCAATGTGATGTATTGACCACAGCACCAGGATGTTGGGCACAGCAGAGACTGGGGCTATAGTCAGTTCATCACATGCTTTTCCCAGATCACTGACTGAGGAGGCACACCACTGCTGCCAGTGATTGAATGAGCGGCAATGTGACATATTGACCCCCAGCACTAGAAAGTGGAGCGAACAGAAGACCAAGCACCACAATACCAAAAGCTATGGGGCTAATGAGGGAGGTAAATACAGTTTTTTTTTTTTTTTTAGTTTAGACAGGCAGCATGGGCATATGTTAAAAAAAAGGGGGGGGGGGATTTATCAAAATCTGTGTAAAGGAAGAGTGGTGCAGTTGCCTATCGCAACCAATCAGATTGCTTCTTTCATTTTTAAAATGGCCTCTAAAAAATTAAAGAAGCAATATGTTCGGTTGCTATGGGCAACTGCACCACTGCTCCCTATGCAGATTTTAATAAACCTTCCCCCAAATTTGTTTGCTGGAATTCTTCTTTAACAGGCTGTTAATGTAATTAGTGTTATCAATAGGACTTAAAGAAATTATGAATAACACCTTTAGACAACAGACTATTATATAATACCAGTATAACACATAAGGATCATAGTGCCCCTTATGTAATTACATATAAGCAATTGTAGCAACTAAAATGCCCCCATGACAGCCAGAATGTCGCCCATGTCATCCACAATGGTCATCTGATTGTGTCTAGCCACTTATACAACTATAAAGCCTAGCCTATGTTTACCTCCTGCTCTAAGGTTCTTCTTCTATTGTATGTGTCACTTGCTCAATGCCATGAACAACAACTTTAGGGGAAAACCCCAAAGGGGTACCCTAAACTAGAAACACTCCCAATAAAATGTAACTTTTAAAAACATTTGTAACATTTTTAACATTTAAAACAAATGAGAAACAAAACATAGATAGTTGTGATTCAACTTAACACCACTTAGTGTCAGTACCACACAACTGTTAAAATAACAGCTCCAGTCTAACTCAGTCTTATGCTCTTAATATTTGTATCTCTCATAGGGAGGTGTGCACTTAAATTGTATAGCCACTCAAAGAGCAAACATACTTTGGATGACCTAGAGTATACTGCTTGAGCTGCAATTTAAAATGTCTCCATAGCCAGTGTCCTGACGTTTCGCTGGCTCCCCCAGCATTATCAAAGAACTAATTATTAGCCGCCAGTTCTTTGATAAAGCTGGGGAGCCAGCAAAACATCAGGACACTGGCTATGGAGACATTTTAAATTGCAGCTCAAGCAGTCTACTCTAGGTCATCCAAAGTATGTTTGCTCTTTGAGTGGCCATGCAATTCAAGTGCACACCTCCCTATGAGATATACAAATATTAGACTGAGTTAGACTGGAGCTGTTATTTTAACAATTGTGTGGTACTGACACCTAGTGGTGTCAAGTTGAATCACAAATATCTTTGCTTTGTTTCTCTTTGTTTTAAGCACCAAATAAAAGTTACATTTTATTGGGAGGGTTTCTAGTTAAGGGTACCCCTTTGCAGGTTTTCCCTAAAGTTGTTGTTCATAATTTTGTTACCCTGATACCCTCTGGGGTTTTGTTGTTTACTTGCTCAAGGCCAGGACACAATGCCCAGAAGGCCAGTGATATGTGACCAGTGTGTCTGGGCCTAAAAATGCCACTATTAACACAATTTTTTTTTGCTTTTGCATTTCGTTCTCAGGTATAACACAGTTATGTTAAGGATGCACTTTTTATTTTTCTAACAATGAAGCATTGTTTCTCTTGCAGCCATATTCGAGTTTATCTGCCGTCTCTCGATTCTATCACACCAAGCACATACTGCTCCAAAGCTCTGGACTTCCACATGCCTCTCATGTTTAATGAAATTTTCCAGATTCCAATGCAATCCAGTGTTTTGAAGTTGAGCTCCTTACAGTTATACATATGTTCTGTGTGCCCTGAACAACAGGAAGAACTGCTGGTGAGTAGGTAGACTATACCTTAGACTGGGAATGCAGCTGAATGAACCCTAAAATAGTTTGTTATTTTGAAGAAAAAAGAATTGGATAAATGCAGTGAATGAGTCCTTTTAATCCATAAAAATCATGTAAAAATCATTACATATTCACGTGTATCGGATGTGTACCACCCTTAGTCATACCAAAAAAAAAAATAGATTCCATTTTTTTTAAATAGGAGTCATTTGACAGGATTGTTATTTTGTAGTATGGTCCTTTGAAGTTCTGTCTTAAAGGGAACCAATCAGCAGATTTTAATATATATAACACTTGGTAACGCATTATATATGCTAAAATCTTTATCCTCACCATCCCTTGGGGATGTTTTTGCCCCCAAGGATGTTACAGATATGTAGTCCCTTGGGCGGGGACTTATACTTACCAGGCTCCGTTGCTCCGGCCATGGCCCCCTCTTCTTGATTGACAGCCTGCATCACTGCTTTTCTCCCTAAGCAGACGGAGCAGAGCAATGATGCGACCCATCAATCAAGATGAGGGGGCAGGACCATAGCCAGAGCGGTGGGACCTGGTAAGTATAAGTCCCCGCCCAGGGATGGCTGGGGGAACTTACTACATGTCTTTAACTGCTTTGGGGACAAAAACATTCCCCAAGGATGGTAACGATAAAGATGTTAGCATATATAATGCGTTGCCAAGCGTTGTATATGTTAAAATTTGCTGATTGGTTCCCTTCAAAGCTCAGTGATCTGAGCTGTATTAACAACATTTTTCCTATTGCTTATATGGTATATCACCAACATACTGTACAGATACTGTCATTGTTCACATTTCTCTTTATCTCTTGCCCTGTTTAGGCTGTATTTATACTTCTATGTCTTTACAGGGGATTGCTCAGATCAGCTTGGCTGGCTATGAAGGAGCAAAGGAGATGCATATCCAGTGGTATCCTGTCCAGATCTACAGCAGTGCTGTGCCACAGAGGGTTAATGATGGTGCTTGCATTGGTGGCTGCACCAAGACATCTGAAATCACAAATCCAGCAAAAACAGTGAGTACCACTTACAGAGATAGAACCACTGGATGACATGGTCAGGTGACCTAGGTGACACTTTATCTATGGCTGCTTGGCTTAGAGGAGGAGGATTCTGTAGTAAGGGCTGCTAAGCAAATATGGGTAGGAATCATAAAATGCCCTTAAGGGGGTTGTCCAGGCTTACAAAAACAGAGCTGATTTCTTCAAAAAACAGTGCCACCCCTGTCCTCAGCTTGTCTGTGGTATTACAGCTGAATGGAGCCAAGTTGTAATGCCACACACAACTTGGAGACAGATGTGGTGTTGTATTTGGAGGAAATTAGCTTTGTTTCCTATCCCTGGATAACCCCTTTAAAATATTTTTTGTTGTTCCTCATTGACACCTCTCATTTACAAGGGGTTTTCCTCCTAATAACTGGCACTTATTGGGACATAAGGGGTATGCTCCAGTAAAACTTCACATAGTATACTTATTTCTTTCTATTGTGGCCACTGGCCCACTTTTAACACTTTAGAACCAATCACTGGCATATGCGGAGGTATACACGGGGGAATAGGCCACAGATGATTTCATCCATCCTATAACTAATTTATTTCTAATTCAGCTTGATATAAATTCAGCTTCTGGATTCAGGAATCTTTTTTACCATAGGAAAGAATCCAGATGGTCAGCTCATCGCACGTGCATGCAAAGGCAGGAAAAACATCCAGCATCAGGATGGATTCCAAACAAAACTTCAAGCTTTAATGCACCCAAATAAAAAGTCCATACAGGGAATGTGGTCGGCTTGGCTAACCAAACGTAGCTACCCTGACCTGTTTCTCTGTATGGACGTTTTATTGGGATGCAATAAAGCTTGAAGTTTTATTTGGAATCCATCCTGATGCTGGATGTTTTCCTGCTTTTTCAATGTTTTGTGCTACACGTGTTGTATAATAATTCACATGACACATTCACCTCTAAAACATCTGTAAGTCTGCACCTTTGACCTAAAATATTTAATAGAAATACAGATTAAAATGACAGAAAATGTATATACGGGGCTGAGTGAATGAGTGTATCTTTGTAATGTTGGCCTGCAAGAGGTTCAGTCAATAAGGGAATTCTGCTCAAGTAGAACTATATAGTTGGATGACCTGTACAGATACTTTGGTGAAATGGTTGTTTCCATTAGAATGTTTTATGCTTCCATCTTCTATTTAATTGGGTGTTTGAATGATTTTTGGTTCTTTCCCTTAGGATGCTGTATCAGTTCTCTTGGCTCGGACAACAGCTCAGCTAAAAGCAGTGGAGCGTGAACTGGAAGAGGAGAGGGTGAAGCTGGAATATACAGAAGAAGAGATCCTTGAGATGGAGCGGAAAGAGGACCAAGTGGAGGCAACCTCAGAGAGGTACATCTGACCCTATGCTATAAATAAGATCTTTACAGAGTAGGTGTACTCTTGAACCTACATCTTTTGCCTTCTGTGACACCGGACTTTTTTTTTTTTTACTAAATATTCTTGCCATTATTAATGGCAAACTTCATCAAAAATTTACATATCCCCTATCTAGCTGACCGCGGGGGATCTGACCGCTGAAACCCCCCCGATTTCCGGGATGGGACCTGGTGCTCAGTGAGGAGCACGTGCAGTAGATGGCATGTGCTCCCGTCATTTCTATGGGAGCGTTTAAAAGACCCGAGTACAGCACTCCGGCATCATCGGCACTCCCGTAGAAATGAATGGAGCATGTTCCGTCCACCAGTAGACAACACGTGTTCCTCACTTAGAGAGCCAGGGTCCCGTTCCAGAGATCATGGGAGTTTTGTCCGCTGCAACCCCCCCCCCCCGGCCCCTGATATCTCCAAGATGGGACCCCGGCTCTTTAAGCTACTTATCCCCTATGCTGTGGATAGGGGTAAGTGAGCTTTTGCTGGAGTTCTCCTCTAATGTTTTATACAGATGTTACAGAATTTACTTCCTATTCAGAAAAAAATCTTAAGCTGTGTTCACATAGTGCCGTATGTGTTACAATTTTTTTTTTCCCCATGATTTTGTTGGGGTGGCTTCATGCACATCAGCTGATGTGGCCTGTAGTTTAAACCAACTCTCTGATGCTGTGTTCACAGTAGTCATACAATGCATTCAGAAAGTCTTTAGACTCCTTCCTTCAATTTTTACAATTTTTTAAATTTTACGACCTTGTGGTAAAATAAGGTCACACAATTGACAATGCATATCTGAGCAAAAATGAAGCCTAAGGAGAGAAAGAACAGCGTAGAGACACAATTCTGAAGAAGGGTACAAAAAATCTGCTGCACTGATAGTTCCTAAGAGCACGTTGGTCTCCATTATTCTTAAAGAGGTACTACGCTGCTCTGCGTTTGGAACAAACTGTTCCAAAAAAGCTGGAGTCTGCAACGGGAGCTCGAGACATCATAGCCCCGCCCCCTCGTTATGTCACACCCCACCCCCTCAATGCAAGTCTATGGGAGGGGGTGTGACAGCCGTCATGCCCCCTCCCATAGACTTGCATTAAGGGGGTGGGGCGTGGCACTATGAGGGGGCGGGGATATGACATCACAAGCTCCCGGCTCCAGCGTTCGGAACAGTTTGTTCCAAACGCTAAGCAGCGGAGTACCCCTTTAAATGGAAGAAGTTTGGAACAACCATAACTTTTCCTATTGCTGGTTACCCCACCTAGTATCCTGGGAAGAAGAGCCCTGGTAAGAGAGATCACCAAAAACCCAATGGCCACTCTGACTGAGCTCCAAATATCCCGTGTGCAGATGGAAGAAACCTCCAGACGATCAACCATCACTGCAACACTCCACCAATCTGGGCCTTATGGCAGAGTGATCAGAAAAAAGCCTCTGCTCAGTAAAAGACACATGAAAGCTGCCTGGAGTCTGCAAAAAAACATTTAAAGGCCTCTCAGACTGTGAGAAACAAGATTCTCTAGTCTGATTAAACCAATGTTGAACTTTTTGGTGTTTATTCTAAGCATTGTGTCTGGAGGGAACCAGGCACTGTTCATCACCTTCCCAATACCATCCCTACTGTGAATCAATGTGGTGACAGCATTATGCTTTGGGGGGTGTTTTACAGTGGTTGAGTGACCTAAAAATGGTCATCCAAAGATCCCCATCTAGCCTGACAGAACATGAGAGGATCTGCAGGGAACAATTGCAGACAATCCCAAATCCAGGTGTGCAAACCTTTGGGCACCATCCTCATGAAGACTGGTGCCTATAATCACTGCCCAAAGGGCTTCAACTAAGTACTGAGTAAAGGGTCTGAATTAGCAAAGATTTCTATTCTGTTTTCGTTTTGTCATTGTAGAGTATTGAGTGCAGAATGATAGAGAAAACCTTGTTTTTTTTTGTTTTGTTTTTTTAGCACAAAGCTGCAACACAAGATGTGAAGCAAATCTAAAGACTTTCATGAATGCATTGTATAATATTTTTAAAGCAATTTTTCCAAAATCAAACTAAAGACTGAAATATCACTGCAAAATATTGTGTGAAGACAGTATTGCCTGTTCGCACATGCCTGAGAGCCTGACCATCTTATGCTGGGTTAACATATATGAGATGTCCGGCATAGTTTCCCTCTGGCATGCACCGGAGGGAAACTGATGCTAGAACTGATCCCATTTATTTGAATGGGACAGTTCATAATCATCCAGCGTCTCCATTTTGATGCCATATGGTTGGACACGCCGGAGGGTACCGGACGGGGGAATGCAGCTTGCTGTGTTCCCCTGTCCGCCGTGCAGAAACAATGGATGCCTGATGCCATACAACTGATGACAACATCAGTTGTGGCATCAGTAGCGTCGAGATCTAGGTTGAATTCACAGCCGGATGCCGGACATATGTGAACCCCTTAGATAGTAGGCCGATCCAGATCACTGTTGAATTCTTACACAGTTTAGAAAAGTCATTTCCTCCTCATCTGACTACAGTGTTATTATAAAAAGTCACCTGTATATACAAGAATATTTAAACAGAGTAGCATTATTGGGGTATGTGTGGTATATACATTGTATTGTCTTAATTTATATTATTACCATGATGCCTAAATCACTCAGAAATACAGCTATTGTTAATTTCAAGCCAATAGTCTAAAGCTCTGTTCGCATTTCATATTTTAGGCATGTTTAGAAAAATGCATCAGGAGAAAGCCCCGACAAATACTGTATTCTGAAATGTCCATAGGTCCCCAGGCACCATGTATTTTGTCATAAATTAGGCCAGTATTTGTTGGCTTAGTTTTTCTTTCAATGGAGCAGTCTCCATTCAATATAATTTTTTTTTAATTTAGTATCAGTGGCCAATGTATGTTGCTGTAAGGAAAAATGTTGAAGGCATTTATCGGGTGATACACATGGGCCCTCATTTACTATTGCAAACCCGACATGTTTTGTCGGGTTGTGTGCCAGATTCTGTCTGCGCCAGAATTTGCGCCAGAATTGAAAAAACCCAGACTAACTCTCCATTTTGCTAAGAAAACCCGAAAAAGGGGCGTGGTCCCCGAAATGGCGCATGTTCCTGACATTTTCACAAAAACCCAACATATTTACTAAGGCTTCCTCATAAAATGTGGTGGATTTAAGCTGAGGAAAACCCTACAGATCAGAACATGTGTAAAAAAGCAAAGTGTAGGGAAAGTTGAAAATGTAGGGAAACCTTATTAAATACTGTGGAAAAAAAATTGTAGGGAATTAAAATCCACAAAGAAACCTACACAACACTTTTAGTAAATAAGGGCTATGGTGTATACCTCTAACATGGCTGAAAAATAAAGTGTGAACTGAGCCTTACCGGTGTAATTTATTGACAAAATTAAGCATTGAAAAACTAATGGATCTGGATATTAGGTGGGATAATGTCAGTATTAGAGTATTATCACCTTAAGTTTTGCTGCATACATTAATACGACTGGCCATACATATAAATAGTGACAAACACAAAACAGAGGGCACTGCTGTAAAGAGGGACCGACACCTATATCCAAGCTGTATAACAGCATATAATATGGAGCCTAATGAACTGTCACTGTGGCCAAGCGGAGTCCTAGTGCCCTTGAGTCCGGGGACCAAGAAATCCAAAGTCACTCAACAATATACAAATAGAGATAAACAGGTACCCGCACTCACCGCAAGGAAACAGCAGACCGACTCTCCTGGACTCTAGGATATGCCCGGCATCAAGCTGGTAGCAGGGCGCTCAGAGTGGAAGCAACTGACTGCAAAGTTTTGCGCAAGACGTGCTTCTTCCGGCCTCGTATCATCGTCTTGCGCAAAACTTTGCCGGCAGTCGCCTCCACTCTAAGCGCCCTGCTACCAGCTTGATGCCGGGCATATCCTAGAGTCCAGGAGAGTCGGTCTGCTGTTTCCTTGCGGTGAGTGCGGGTACCTGTTTATCTCTTTTTATATACATATAAATAGGGCTTCCAGAAATCCATGCTTATGCTGCAAAACCATCCTCATTGTGAGATGGAATTAGCTTCTGCGACAAATCTGCAGCATGATAACATAAGTGAGAATATTAATGCCAGAGACAGTTTTCTGTACAAATAAAAAAAATTGGATCTACAGTTGGCCACAGTTTATGTTACAGGTATTTATTAGTGATGAGTGGCATAGGCCATATTCGAATTCGCGATATTTCACAAATATATGGACAAATATTCGAATGAGCAATTAGATCTTTCAGCTAACTACTTTCCTATTGGTTGCTAGGGATGTTGCTAATCTCTAGCAACTGTATTTGCATCCTTCTTATTGGCCCACAGGCTCAAAGAAGGGAGGGATCAGTGTCCTCTGGAAGTGCCGAGATTCACATATTCGCTTTCTTTCGACCACAAGCTGGGATGATCATTCATAATCATTATGATGTGTACTGTGGGAAAAAAAAACGAATATTCGTCATAACAAATATATTTAGATATATTCTAAATATTCGTGAAATCACAAAGTGCCGATATTCGCGATAAAAATGTTCTATTCGAATATTCAGGCTCAACACTAGTATGTTTACAGTTTTTTTTAAACGTATATTACAGATTTCAAGATATAAGAAATTATTTTTGTCTTTTTGTATGTGTCTTATTGGAACAGGAGCTGGCAAGCAGACTCTGTAGACAGCGGTTGTCACAGTAACAGTACACCATTGAGTCCTCATTATTCAGAGACGATATATGGCGATGCCGTGCATGGGCCTATGTGTACGGGGCAGGCAACCTTGTATGATTCACAGAAGAATGACAGTGGGCCTTTGAAGGTATAAATCACAAGAAACATGTAATACTAATACTATAATGTCCAAAAATGATATCTGTAAGATGAAAGAAAATCTTCGTAAATTCTTTTATTTGTTTATAGTTGTTTAATGTTCATGAATATAGGTGACCATAGACACGGGATAACAAATAGATGGTTATTGGTGCTGATTTCATGAGCCCACATATTCTGTTCAATTTCACATGGTATAGAAGTTCTGTATGTTAGTAGAGCAAGGGAGAAATACAACTGCTAGACACCATTAGCAACATTCATCTCTGGTTTTCTTATAGATCAACCCTCCAGTGGTTGCCATGTGCCATAAACTTGGGCTTGTCTTGTTGAAACCAGAATCTGCTAAAAAAAATTAATGTATGCCTAGTAAACAGCTTTATGCCTTGCTTAGGCCATGTTTGCACAGTAGTAAAATGTATGGAATGTATTTGAGTGAATTCCGTATGGACATTCTGCTGTGTGAACATGGCCTTAGATTGGAATACAATGAGTGTGGAGCCTATATGCAAGCCATTTAAAGGGGTACTCCGCCCCTAGACATCCTATCCCTATCCAAAGGATTTCGGCTGCGGCACCCCAGATATGCACTTCTCTCTGTGCCTAATGACTAGTGATGCGGGGGGGGGGGGGGTTCTCGTGACATCACGGCCATGCCCCCTATATGCACTCCTCCACCTTGCATTGACTTGCATTGAGGAGACATGGCTGTGACATCACAAGTAGGGCGCGGCCATGACGGATAGGGGATAGGGGATAAGATGTCTAGAAGCAGAGTACCCCCTTAAAGTCACTATTAGACTCTGTAGAATTGAGCAGTAGGCACTCCATGTTCTACCTAATTGGAAACAAATTCTATTTAATCAATTGGTATCCAGGGGTCAAGTCCTAAAAAAAAAGGAGCGAGGGAACTCACCCATGATTTACACCCTAGGGCTGATCCTGCAGGGCTTTTGCTAAAGGTAATGGTGTTCCTGCTGTGAAAAAAGTGCAGGAACTCAGTTCCCAAGCGTTCCTGCGGGACTTGACCCCTGTTGGTATCATTTTATAGAACAGGGACAGCTGAGCAGATTGAAAAATATTTTTATTGGATAAAAATACTCAACGTTATTTGTAACTGACTGATTGAACCTATTCTTAGGAGCCAAATGGGCAGTGTCACTCAATGATAGGATCACCCACCCAATCACTCAATGAATGACAAGTTATACTGGATTTTTTTCCTACAAAGATATATACAATCTATATACTGTGTGTATATATATATATATATATATATATATATATATATATATATATATATGTATATATATATATATATATATATATATATATATATATATATATTATCTTCTCAGCTCTTTCTGCTTGATGACATGATGTCGGTAGATAAGAGACAGCAATGATCAGGCATGGTAAATACACTAGCCATGATCATTGCTTGTCTTGTAGAAAAAGTGATGTCTATAAGCATCCTTATGTGCCTACAAACCACTGAACAGATCCATAGGTGCACTTACTTATGTAAACGTGGAGGATGCATAGAATATGTGATTTACTGATTTACTGCAATGTTAAAGACTATTTAAATCGGCACTGACTGTGATATTTTTTTTTATATATATATATATATATATATATATATTTTTTTTTTATTTATGTATTTTTTTTTACACATTGCAGATAGATAAAGAGACCAACACAGAAGATATCTTTCCAGAAGATGTTAGTATTCTGAAAAAGGAGAGATCCTGCCGCAGGTCTCGCGGGTCTCCCTTTGTCCGTAGCAGCACAATTGTCCGCTCTCAGACCTTTTCCCCGGGAGCACGGAATCAGTATGTTTGCAGAGTAAGTTTTACTGGAAAATAAGTCAAAGGTCCTATTGTGCCTAATGCATTTTTAGCCACAGTAAATTTTTCCGATAAAATTTAAATTTTGATATACAGAGGATTTTTACAGAATCTCATGATTAGCCCCACCAGCAGCTGTACTGTATAGCTGCATTGCTTCTAGTGGAAAATACCCCATAATACAGCCCTTCTTTGTAACACATGACTTCACGTGGAGCCCTGCATCGGGAATGGGGTCCTGCAGGTCCTAGTGTGGGACCCAATAAAAATAAAACTTGCGGGCGTGGGTGGTAATGAGGTTGTTGAAGGCAGAAGCGGGATTAAGAAAGCAGTCCAGCGCAGGGCTCTACTTCACAGTGTATGCTATCATATGTCTCTGTACATAGAGTTCTACCATATACCTACAGCCTAACTGAGCAGGTATTGAGTTTACACTGTCTTCATGTTCTTCTTTGGCATTGGCCAAAAGCATGTTTGTATCTCAGAATTTCTTTAGCCTGTTTTACCTGGTCCTTAAAGGGATATTACGGCCTTCTACATTTTATCCCCTATCCAAAGGATAGGGCATAAGATATATGATTGCAGGGGTCCCACCACTGGGACCCCTGCCAGCTCGGTGCAGCCCCCGGCATTCTGTGCCAGGTGCTGCCTCCGAGACGTGACGTCACACCACGCCCCCTCCATTCATGTCGTCATGCCCCCTCCCATAGACATGAATGGAGGGGGTGTTGCATGACGTCAAATGGGGGCATGGTCGTGATGTCAAATTTCGGTCTCAGAGGCAGTGCCCGGCACAGAATGCCGGGGACTGCTCTGAGATTGCGGGGATCCCAGCGGCAGGACCCCTGCAGTTATACATATTATGCCCTATCCTTTGGATAGGGGGTAAGATTTAGAAAGCCAGAATATCCCTTTAAGGACCAGGTAAAATAGGCTAAAGAAATTCTGAGATACACACATGCTTTTAGCCAATGCCAAAGAAGAACCATATGGCCACCATGGTTTTAAATGCAAAGTTGATCTTTTCATATACTGTAGCTTTTATATCAACTTTATCAAGAAATGAATAAGGAATTTACCTGTTTCTATCGAGAACCTTAGATCTGTTAATCACATTGCGTCATTCTATTCCACATTAGGATGTTCAGCCTGTAAACACTGGGCACTATACCAGCCTTGTATAATATGAACATTTTTTTTTTATTTAGCTATATCGAAGTGACAGCGATAGTTCAACATTGCCAAGAAAATCACCTTTCATCCGAAATACACTGGAAAGGCGAACACTACGCTATAAACAGGTATGAAGACATTTTAGTACTTTATCATTGTTCTAAAATAGACAATCACATGCTTTGTTTCCTAGAGAACAGTAGGATTGACACTTTTTAGATTAAACACTGTTATACAGGCTGTGCACTCACTACTTTACATTGTTATCGGAGGGTCAGTTCCTCAGTGTTGTCACATGAAAAGATATAATAAAATGATGACACAAATGTGAGGGGGGGGGACTCACTTATGGGAGATACTGTATATAATGTGAGGGGTGGACTCACTTATGGGATATAAGATATATAATGTGAGGGGTGGACTCACTTATGGGAGATACTGTATATAATGTGAGGGGTGGACTCACTTATGGGATATAAGATATATAATGTGAGGGGTGGACTCACTTATAGGAGATACTGTATATATAATGTGAGGGGTGGACTCACTTATGGGAGATACTGTATATATAATGTGAGGGGTGGACTCACTTATGTGAGATACTGTAAATAATGTGAGGGGTGGACTCACTTATGGGATATACTGTATATAATGTGAGGGGTGGACTCACTTATGGGAGATACTGTATATAATGTGAGGAGTGGACTCACTTATGGGAGATACTGTATATATAATGTGAGGGGTGGACTCACTTATGGGAGATACTGTATATATAATGTGAGGGGTGGACTCACTTATGGGAGATACTGTATATAATGTGAGGGGTGGACTCACTTATGGGAGATGCTGTGTATAATGTGAGGGGTGGACTCACTTATGGGAGATACTGTATATAATGTGAGGGGTGGACTCACTTATGGGATATACTGTATATGATGTGAGGGGTGGACTCACTTATGGGAGATAATGTATATATAATGTGAGGGGTGGACTCACTTATGGGATATACTGTATATAATGTGAGGGGTGGACTCACTTATGGGAGATACTGTATATAATGTGAGGGGTGGACTCACTTATGGGAGATGCTGTGTATAATGTGAGGGGTGGACTCACTTATGGGAGATACTGTATATAATGTGAGGGGTGGACTCACTTATGGGATATACTGTATATGATGTGAGGGGTGGACTCACTTATGGGAGATAATGTATATATAATGTGAGGGGTGGACTCACTTATGGGATATACTGTATATAATGTGAGGGGTGGACTCACTTATGGGAGATACTGTATATATAATGTGAGGGGTGGACTCACTTATGAGAGATACTGTATATAATGTGAGGGGTGGACTCACTTATGGGATATACTGTATATGATGTGAGGGGTGGACTCACTTATGGGAAATAATGTATATATAATGTGAGGGGTGGACTCACTTATGGGATATACTGTATATAATGTGAGGGGAGGACTCACTTATGGGATATACTGTATGTATAATGTGAGGGGTGGACTCACTTATGGGAGATACTGTATATAATGTGAGGGGTGGACTCACTTATGGGAGATACTGTATATAATATGAGGGGTGGACTCACTTATGGGAGATACTGTATATATAATGTGAGGGGTGGACTCACTTATGGGAGATACTGTATATAATGTGAGGGGTGGACTCACTTATGGGAGATGCTGTGTATAATGTGAGGGGTGGACTCACTTATGGGAGATACTGTATATATAATGTGAGGGGTGGACTCACTTATGGGAGATACTGTATATATAATGTGAGGGGTGGACTCTCTTATGGGAGATACTGTATATATAATGTGAGGGGTGGACTCACTTATGGGATATACTGCATATATAATGTGAGGGGTGGACTCACTTATGGGAGATACTGTATATATAATGTGAGGGGAGGACTCACTTATGGGAGATACTGTATATAATCTGAGGAGTGGACTCACTTATGGGAGATACTGTATATATAATGTGAGGGGTGGACTCACTTATGGGATATACTGTATATATAATGTGAGGGGTGGACTCACTTATGGGAGATACTGTATATAATGTGAGGGGTGGACTCACTTATGGGAGATACTGTATATAATGTGAGGGGTGGACTCACTTATGGGAGATGCTGTGTATAATGTGAGGGGTGGACTCACTTATGGGAGATACTGTATATAATGTGAGGGGTGGACTCACTTATGGGATATACTGTATATGATGTGAGGGGTGGACTCACTTATGGGAGATAATGTATATATAATGTGAGGGGTGGACTCACTTATGGGATATACTGTATATATAATGTGAGGGGTGGACTCACTTATGGGAGATACTGTATATAATGTGAGGGGTGGACTCACTTATGGGAGATACTGTATATAATGTGAGGGGTGGACTCACTTATGGGAGATACTGTATATAATGTGAGGGGTGGACTCACTTATGGGATATACTGTATATATAATGTGAGGGGTGGACTCACTTATGGGAGATACTATATATAATGTGAGGGGTGGACTCACTTATGGGAGATACTGTATATAATGTGAGGGGTGGACTCACTTATGGGAGATACTGTATATAATATGAGGGGTGGACTCACTTATGGGAGATACTGTATATATAATGTGAGGGGTGGACTCACTTATGGGAGATACTGTATATAATGTGAGGGGTGGACTCACTTATGGGAGATGCTGTGTATAATGTGAGGGGTGGACTCACTTATGGGAGATACTGTATATATAATGTGAGGGGTGGACTCACTTATGGGAGATACTGTATATATAATGTGAGGGGTGGACTCTCTTATGGGAGATACTGTATATATAATGTGAGGGGTGGACTTACTTATGGGATATACTGCATATATAATGTGAGGGGTGGACTCACTTATGGGAGATACTGTATATATAATGTGAGGGGAGGACTCACTTATGGGAGATACTGTATATAATCTGAGGAGTGGACTCACTTATGGGAGATACTGTATATATAATGTGAGGGGTGGACTCACTTATGGGATATACTGTATATATAATGTGAGGGATGGACTCACTTATGGGAGATACTGTATATAATGTGAGGGGTGGACTCACTTATGGGAGATACTGTATATAATGTGAGGGGTGGACTCACTTATGGGAGATGCTGTGTATAATGTGAGGGGTGGACTCACTTATGGGAGATAATGTATATAATGTGAGGGGTGGACTCACTTATGGGATATACTGTATATGATGTGAGGGGTGGACTCACTTATGGGAGATAATGTATATATAATGTGAGGGGTGGACTCACTTATGGGATATACTGTATATATAATGTGAGGGGTGGACTCACTTATGGGAGATACTGTATATAATGTGAGGGGTGGACTCACTTATGGGAGATACTGTATATAATGTGAGGGGTGGACTCACTTATGGGAGATACTGTATATAATGTGAGGGGTGGACTCACTTATGGGAGATAATGTATATATAATGTGAGGGGTGGACTCACTTATGGGATATACTGTATATAATGTGAGGGGAGGACTCACTTATGGGATATACTGTATATATAATGTGAGGGGTGGACTCACTTATGGGATATACTGTATATAATGTGAGGGGAGGACTCACTTATGGGATATACTGTATATATAATGTGAGGGGTGGACTCACTTATGGGAGATACTGTATATAATATGAGGGGTGGACTCACTTATGGGAGATACTGTATATATAATGTGAGGGGTGGACTCACTTATGGGAGATACTGTATATAATGTGAGGGGTTGACTCACTTATGGGAGATGCTGTATATAATGTGAGGGGGGGGGAGACTCACTTATGGGAGATACTGTATATATAATGTGAGGGGTGGACTCACTTATGGGAGATACTGTATATATAATGTGAGGGGTGGACTCACTTATGGGAGATACTGTATATATAATGTGAGGGGTGGACTCACTTATGGGATATACTGTATATATAATGTGAGGGGTGGACTCACTTATGGGAGATACTGTATATAATGTGAGGGGTGGACTCACTTATGGGAGATACTGTATATAATGTGAGGGGTGGACTCACTTATGGGAGATGCTGTGTATAATGTGAGGGGTGGACTCACTTATGGGAGATACTGTATATAATGTGAGGGGTGGACTCACTTATGGGATATACTGTATATGATGTGAGGGGTGGACTCACTTATGGGAGATAATGTATATATAATGTGAGGGGTGGACTCACTTATGGGATATACTGTATATATAATGTGAGGGGTGGACTCACTTATGGGAGATACTGTATATAATGTGAGGGGTGGACTCACTTATGGGAGATACTGTATATAATGTGAGGGGTGGACTCACTTATGGGAGATACTGTATATAATGTGAGGGGTGGACTCACTTATGGGAGATAATGTATATATAATGTGAGGGGTGGACTCACTTATGGGATATACTGTATATAATGTGAGGGGAGGACTCACTTATGGGATATACTGTATATATAATGTGAGGGGTGGACTCACTTATGGGATATACTGTATATAATGTGAGGGGAGGACTCACTTATGGGATATACTGTATATATAATGTGAGGGGTGGACTCACTTATGGGAGATACTGTATATAATGTGAGGGGTGGACTCACTTATGGGAGATACTGTATATAATATGAGGGGTGGACTCACTTATGGGAGATACTGTATATATAATGTGAGGGGTGGACTCACTTATGGGAGATACTGTATATAATGTGAGGGGTGGACTCACTTATGGGAGATGCTGTATATAATGTGAGGGGGGGGGATACTCACTTATGGGAGATACTGTATATATAATGTGAGGGGTGGACTCACTTATGGGAGATACTGTATATATAATGTGAGGGGTGGACTCACTTATGGGAGATACTGTATATATAATGTGAGGGGTGGACTCACTTATGGGATATACTGCATATATAATGTGAGGGGTGGACTCACTTATGGGAGATGCTGTGTATAATGTGAGGGGTGGACTCACTTATGGGAGATACTGTATATAATGTGAGGGGTGGACTCACTTATGGGATATACTGTATATGATGTGAGGGGTGGACTCACTTATGGGAGATAATGTATATATAATGTGAGGGGTGGACTCACTTATGGGATATACTGTATATATAATGTGAGGGGTGGACTCACTTATGGGAGATACTGTATATAATGTGAGGGGTGGACTCACTTATGGGAGATACTGTATATAATGTGAGGGGTGGACTCACTTATGGGAGATGCTGTGTATAATGTGAGGGGTGGACTCACTTATGGGAGATAATGTATATATAATGTGAGGGGTGCACTCACTTATGGGATATACTGTATATAATGTGAGGGGAGGACTCACTTATGGGATATACTGTATATATAATGTGAGGGGTGGACTCACTTATGGGAGATACTGTATATAATGTGAGGGGTGGACTCACTTATGGGAGATACTGTATATAATATGAGGGGTGGACTCACTTATGGGATATACTGTATATAATGTGAGGGGTGGACTCACTTATGGGATATACTGCATATATAATGTGAGGGGTGGACTCACTTATGGGAGATACTGTATATATAATGTGAGGGGTGGACTCACTTATGTGATATACTGTATATAATGTGAGGGGTGGAGTCACTTATGGGATATACTGTATATAATGTGAGGGGTGGAGTCACTTATGGGAGATACTGTATATATAATGTGAGGGGTGGACTCACTTATGGGAGATACTGTATATATAATGTGAGGGGTGGACTCACTTATGGGAGATACTGTATATAATCTGAGGAGTGGACTCACTTATGGGAGATACTGTATATAATGTGAGGGGTGGAGTCACTTATGGGAGATACTGTATATATATATAATGTGAGGGGTGGACTCACTTATGGGAGATACTGTATATATAATGTGAGGGGTGGACTCACTTATGGGAGATACTGTATATATAATGTGAGGGGTGGACTCACTTATGGGAGATACTATATATAATGTGAGGGGTGGACTCACTTATGGGAGATACTGTATATATAATGTGAGGGGTGGACTCTCTTATGGGAGATACTGTATATATAATGTGAGGGGTGGACTCACTTATGGGAGATACTGTATATATAATGTGAGGGGTGGACTCACTTATGGGAGATACTGTATATAATGTGAGAGGTGGAGTCACTTATAGGAGATACTGTATATATAATGTGAGGAGTGGACTCACTTATGGGATATACTGTATATATTGTGAGGGGTGGACTCACTTATGGGAGATACTGTATATATAATGTGAGGGGTGGACTCACTTATGGGATATACTGTATATAATGTGAGGAGTGGACTCACTTATGGGAGATACAGTATATAATATGAGGGGTGGACTCACTTATGGGAGATACTGTATATATAATGTGAAGGGTGGAGTCACTTATGGGAGATACTGTATATAATGTGAGGGGAGGACTCACTTATGGGATATACTGTATATATAATGTGAGGGGTGGACTCACTTATGGGATATACTGTATATAATATGAGGGGTGGACTCACTTATGGGAGATACTGTATATAATATGAGGGGTGGACTCACTTATGGGAGATACTGTATATATAATGTGAGGGGTGGACTCACTTATGGGATATACTGTATATAATGTGAGGGGTGGACTCACTTATGGGAGATACTGTATATAATGTGAGGGGTGGACTCACTTATGGGAGATACTGTATATATAATGTGAGGGGTGGACTCACTTATGTGATATACTGTATATAATGTGAGGGGTGGAGTCACTTATGGGATATACTGTATATAATGTGAGGGGTGGAGTCACTTATGGGAGATACTGTATATATAATGTGAGGGGTGGACTCACTTATGGGAGATACTGTATATATAATGTGAGGGGTGGACTCACTTATGGGAGATACTGTATATAATCTGAGGAGTGGACTCACTTATGGGAGATACTGTATATAATGTGAGGGGTGGAGTCACTTATGGGAGATACTGTATATATATATAATGTGAGGGGTGGACTCACTTATGGGAGATACTGTATATATAATGTGAGGGGTGGACTCACTTATGGGAGATACTGTATATATAATGTGAGGGGTGGACTCACTTATGGGAGATACTATATATAATGTGAGGGGTGGACTCACTTATGGGAGATACTGTATATATAATGTGAGGGGTGGACTCTCTTATGGGAGATACTGTATATATAATGTGAGGGGTGGACTCACTTATGGGAGATACTGTATATATAATGTGAGGGGTGGACTCACTTATGGGAGATACTGTATATAATGTGAGAGGTGGAGTCACTTATAGGAGATACTGTATATATAATGTGAGGGGTGGACTCACTTATGGGATATACTGTATATATTGTGAGGGGTGGACTCACTTATGGGAGATACTGTATATATAATGTGAGGGGTGGACTCACTTATGGGATATACTGTATATAATGTGAGGAGTGGACTCACTTATGGGAGATACAGTATATAATATGAGGGGTGGACTCACTTATGGGAGATACTGTATATAATGTGAGGGGTGGACTCACTTATGGGATATACTGTATATGATGTGAGGGGTGGACTCACTTATGGGAGATAATGTATATATAATGTGAGGGGTGGACTCACTTATGGGATATACTGTATATATAATGTGAGGGGTGGACTCACTTATGGGAGATACTGTATATAATGTGAGGGGTGGACTCACTTATGGGAGATACTGTATATAATGTGAGGGGTGGACTCACTTATGGGAGATACTGTATATAATGTGAGGGGTGGACTCACTTATGGGATATACTGTATATATAATGTGAGGGGTGGACTCACTTATGGGAGATACTATATATAATGTGAGGGGTGGACTCACTTATGGGAGATACTGTATATAATGTGAGGGGTGGACTCACTTATGGGAGATACTGTATATAATATGAGGGGTGGACTCACTTATGGGAGATACTGTATATATAATGTGAGGGGTGGACTCACTTATGGGAGATACTGTATATAATGTGAGGGGTGGACTCACTTATGGGAGATGCTGTGTATAATGTGAGGGGTGGACTCACTTATGGGAGATACTGTATATATAATGTGAGGGGTGGACTCACTTATGGGAGATACTGTATATATAATGTGAGGGGTGGACTCTCTTATGGGAGATACTGTATATATAATGTGAGGGGTGGACTCACTTATGGGATATACTGCATATATAATGTGAGGGGTGGACTCACTTATGGGAGATACTGTATATATAATGTGAGGGGAGGACTCACTTATGGGAGATACTGTATATAATCTGAGGAGTGGACTCACTTATGGGAGATACTGTATATATAATGTGAGGGGTGGACTCACTTATGGGATATACTGTATATATAATGTGAGGGATGGACTCACTTATGGGAGATACTGTATATAATGTGAGGGGTGGACTCACTTATGGGAGATACTGTATATAATGTGAGGGGTGGACTCACTTATGGGAGATGCTGTGTATAATGTGAGGGGTGGACTCACTTATGGGAGATAATGTATATAATGTGAGGGGTGGACTCACTTATGGGATATACTGTATATGATGTGAGGGGTGGACTCACTTATGGGAGATAATGTATATATAATGTGAGGGGTGGACTCACTTATGGGATATACTGCATATATAATGTGAGGGGTGGACTCACTTATGGGAGATGCTGTGTATAATGTGAGGGGTGGACTCACTTATGGGAGATACTGTATATAATGTGAGGGGTGGACTCACTTATGGGATATACTGTATATGATGTGAGGGGTGGACTCACTTATGGGAGATAATGTATATATAATGTGAGGGGTGGACTCACTTATGGGATATACTGTATATATAATGTGAGGGGTGGACTCACTTATGGGAGATACTGTATATAATGTGAGGGGTGGACTCACTTATGGGAGATACTGTATATAATGTGAGGGGTGGACTCACTTATGGGAGATACTGTATATATAATGTGAGGGGTGGACTCACTTATGGGATATACTGCATATATAATGTGAGGGGTGGACTCACTTATGGGAGATGCTGTGTATAATGTGAGGGGTGGACTCACTTATGGGAGATACTGTATATAATGTGAGGGGTGGACTCACTTATGGGATATACTGTATATGATGTGAGGGGTGGACTCACTTATGGGAGATAATGTATATATAATGTGAGGGGTGGACTCACTTATGGGATATACTGTATATATAATGTGAGGGGTGGACTCACTTATGGGAGATACTGTATATAATGTGAGGGGTGGACTCACTTATGGGAGATACTGTATATAATGTGAGGGGTGGACTCACTTATGGGAGATGCTGTGTATAATGTGAGGGGTGGACTCACTTATGGGAGATAATGTATATATAATGTGAGGGGTGCACTCACTTATGGGATATACTGTATATAATGTGAGGGGAGGACTCACTTATGGGATATACTGTATATATAATGTGAGGGGTGGACTCACTTATGGGAGATACTGTATATAATGTGAGGGGTGGACTCACTTATGGGAGATACTGTATATAATATGAGGGGTGGACTCACTTATGGGATATACTGTATATAATGTGAGGGGTGGACTCACTTATGGGATATACTGCATATATAATGTGAGGGGTGGACTCACTTATGGGAGATACTGTATATATAATGTGAGGGGTGGACTCACTTATGTGATATACTGTATATAATGTGAGGGGTGGAGTCACTTATGGGATATACTGTATATAATGTGAGGGGTGGAGTCACTTATGGGAGATACTGTATATATAATGTGAGGGGTGGACTCACTTATGGGAGATACTGTATATATAATGTGAGGGGTGGACTCACTTATGGGAGATACTGTATATAATCTGAGGAGTGGACTCACTTATGGGAGATACTGTATATAATGTGAGGGGTGGAGTCACTTATGGGAGATACTGTATATATATATAATGTGAGGGGTGGACTCACTTATGGGAGATACTGTATATATAATGTGAGGGGTGGACTCACTTATGGGAGATACTGTATATATAATGTGAGGGGTGGACTCACTTATGGGAGATACTATATATAATGTGAGGGGTGGACTCACTTATGGGAGATACTGTATATATAACGTGAGGGGTGGACTCTCTTATGGGAGATACTGTATATATAATGTGAGGGGTGGACTCACTTATGGGAGATACTGTATATATAATGTGAGGGGTGGACTCACTTATGGGAGATACTGTATATAATGTGAGAGGTGGAGTCACTTATAGGAGATACTGTATATATAATGTGAGGGGTGGACTCACTTATGGGATATACTGTATATATTGTGAGGGGTGGACTCACTTATGGGAGATACTGTATATATAATGTGAGGGGTGGACTCACTTATGGGATATACTGTATATAATGTGAGGAGTGGACTCACTTATGGGAGATACAGTATATAATATGAGGGGTGGACTCACTTATTGGAGATACTGTATATATAATGTGAAGGGTGGAGTCACTTATGGGAGATACTGTATATAATGTGAGGGGAGGACTCACTTATGGGATATACTGTATATATAATGTGAGGGGTGGACTCACTTATGGGATATACTGTATATAATATGAGGGGTGGACTCACTTATGGGAGATACTGTATATAATATGAGGGGTGGACTCACTTATGGGAGATACTGTATATATAATGTGAGGGGTGGACTCACTTATGGGATATACTGTATATAATGTGAGGGGTGGACTCACTTATGGGAGATACTGTATATAATGTGAGGGGTGGACTCACTTATGGGAGATACTGTATATATAATGTGAGGGGTGGACTCACTTATGTGATATACTGTATATAATGTGAGGGGTGGAGTCACTTATGGGATATACTGTATATAATGTGAGGGGTGGAGTCACTTATGGGAGATACTGTATATATAATGTGAGGGGTGGACTCACTTATGGGAGATACTGTATATATAATGTGAGGGGTGGACTCACTTATGGGAGATACTGTATATAATCTGAGGAGTGGACTCACTTATGGGAGATACTGTATATAATGTGAGGGGTGGAGTCACTTATGGGAGATACTGTATATATATATAATGTGAGGGGTGGACTCACTTATGGGAGATACTGTATATATAATGTGAGGGGTGGACTCACTTATGGGAGATACTGTATATATAATGTGAGGGGTGGACTCACTTATGGGAGATACTATATATAATGTGAGGGGTGGACTCACTTATGGGAGATACTGTATATATAATGTGAGGGGTGGACTCTCTTATGGGAGATACTGTATATATAATGTGAGGGGTGGACTCACTTATGGGAGATACTGTATATATAATGTGAGGGGTGGACTCACTTATGGGAGATACTGTATATAATGTGAGAGGTGGAGTCACTTATAGGAGATACTGTATATATAATGTGAGGGGTGGACTCACTTATGGGATATACTGTATATATTGTGAGGGGTGGACTCACTTATGGGAGATACTGTATATATAATGTGAGGGGTGGACTCACTTATGGGATATACTGTATATAATGTGAGGAGTGGACTCACTTATGGGAGATACAGTATATAATATGAGGGGTGGACTCACTTATGGGAGATACTGTATATATAATGTGAAGGGTGGAGTCACTTATGGGAGATACTGTATATAATGTGAGGGGAGGACTCACTTATGGGATATACTGTATATATAATGTGAGGGGTGGACTCACTTATGGGATATACTGTATATAATATGAGGGGTGGACTCACTTATGGGAGATACTGTATATAATATGAGGGGTGGACTCACTTATGGGAGATACTGTATATATAATGTGAGGGGTGGACTCACTTATGGGATATACTGTATATAATGTGAGGGGTGGACTCACTTATGGGAGATACTGTATATAATGTGAGGGGTGCACTCACTTATGGGAGATACTGTATATAATGTGAGGGGTGGACTCACTTATGGGATATACTGTATATAATTTGAGGGGTGGACTCACTTATGGGATATACTGATAGATAGATAGATAGATAGATAGATAGGTAGGTAGGTAGGTAGGTAGATAGATAGGTAGACATGAGATAGATAAAATTAGATAGATACATAGATAGATACATGGAGATAGATAGGTTTTGTATGTTACATAAGGTGGCTATTCATTTGCCTATTCTTTGTATTAACCTTTATTTGTATTTTCCTCTTGCAGCAAGCCTGCCAGTCTTCCATGGCAGAGATCATGGCAAGGACGTCTCTTGACCTGGAGCTGGATCTCCAGGCTTCCAGAACAAAGCAGAGACAATTAAATGAGGAAATAAATGCTCTTAAAGAGCTCAAGCAACGTCTGGAAGAAGTTCAGCATCGAGGCCAGAGTGAGCTTCCTCAATGGGTTCTGCGTGATGACCGATTCCGCAGTTTGCTTTTGGAGGCTGAAAGACAAGTATGTCTTATTTCATTAACTCTTTGGAACATATAAACTTTCAGTAACTAAATTGCTATATAATATAGATTTTTTTGTAGTTTTTGTAATTAAACTATATAGTAAGCACAACATATGTTCGTATCTCCAATTAGATGTTAAGGTGATCTATTTATTTATATATTTTTTTTGCTGTGGTGAAAGAATAAAATGTTGCAGCACTCATCCCGATCTATTTTAACTTTATTGTATGCAGGTCAGATGCACAGGCAATAACTGTTTTGCTATAACAATAGCTTTTTCACACCCTTGTAGTGTTTTTTTTTTTTTTTTTGCTTTGTCAAGGACTGGACATATGACTGCATTATAAGTAGCCATTGAGTTTATATCATGACTGTTTTAATACGTTTTTATGCCTGTTTGTTGCCAGTAAATTTTGTAATTCTTGTTTCCATTATCCAGACAAGACAGACCAAACTTGAGCAGCACCAAGAACAAGCAGCGGAGAATATGCTTAAGAAGGCTTCTAAAGAAGTACTGCAGCTGCGTGGTCGAAACCAGAAGGAACCTTTACAGGTGCAGACCTTCAGGTAAGATGAAGTAAGGGGTTAAGCACTAACAATGTAGAGAATCATCTGTTGGTCAGTTTAAAGTGTACCTCTCATCAAAAAAACTTTTGATATATTATAGATTAATGTATGCAGAATAACTTTACAATTGCATGTTATTAAAAAATATGCTTCTTTCTATTTAATTTTCCACTTTGAAGAAATAACCACTAGGAGTCTCCCTACCAGTCCTGGCAGCAAGCATTTCAAACTCGTGCTGGAGTCCTAAACACTACGAGCTGCCAGTCTGCTTTGTTCACAAAGGAGAACACTCAGAGCTGCCAGCCTGCTTTGTTCACAGCCTGTTTGGCTGTGAACAAAGCAGGCTGGCAGCTCTGAGTGTTTAGGACTCCAGCATGAGTCAGAAATGCTTGCTGACAGGACTGATCGGGAAAAATACAATAGAAAGAAGCATATTTTTCATTATCATGCTATTGGAAAGTTATTCAACATTCATTAATCTAAAATATATCAAAAGTTTATTTGATGAGAGGTACCCTTTAAATAAAGCCTTATTAATATGTTTGTAGATACTTTATCTTTTCAATTTTGTAGACTGTTGTTTTACATTCTTTTACATAATCTTGAAAAATCTACATATTGCACATTGGAGGGAATATACGAAGACTGCAGTTTCACACTTTGATATTAAAGGGGTACTCCACTGCCCCAGTGTTAGAAACATTTTGTTCCAAAAGCTGGGTGCGGGCTGCAGGGGGTTGTGACATCATGCCCATGCCAATTGTGGCATCACGCCAATTGTGGCATCACGCCACACCCCCTCAATGCAAGTCTATGGGAGGGGGCATGGCAGCCACCACGCCCCCGCCCATAGACTTGCATAGAGGGGGCGTGGTGTGACATTACAAGGGGTGTGACAATCAAGACCCCCCGCAGCTCACACCCAGCGTTCAGAACAAAATGTTTTGAATGCTGGGGCAGTGGAATACCCCTTTAACCCCTTAACGACCAAGGACGTATATTTTCATCCTTGGCAGGCTCCCGCGTGACCCCGTGTTATATCGGCTATTAACCCTTTAGATGCGGCGTTCAAAGTTGAACGCGGCGTCTAAACCGAAATTGAAAGCTGCTCGGCTGCTCAGCGGGGCTGATCGGGACCAACGCAGTGAAAATGCGGTGTCCCGATCAGCTGGGACATGAGCGGAGGTCCTCTTAACTGCCTCCGCCGTGTCCCCTCGGCGATTGATTGCTCCAAGCTTGAGATTGAGGCTTGAGCAATCGACCGCCGATAACGCTAATCATTGCAAAGCTATGGCTTTGCAGTGAACAGTGCTGGCAATCAGTGTGTGCTGTGTTATAGCTCCCTATGGGAGCTATAACACTGCAAAAAAAAGTGTAAAAAAAAGTTAATAAATATGATTTAACCCTTTTCTTAATAAAAGTTCAAGTCACCCCCCTTTTCCCATAAAAAAAAAACACCATGCAAATAAAAATAAATATAAACATATGTGGTATTGCCGCGTGCGTAAATGTCCGAACTATAAAAATATATCATTAATTAAACCGCACAGTCAATGGCGTACACGCAAAAAAATTCCAAATTCCAAAATAATGTAAAAAAAGTCCCAAAAAGCAATCAAAAAGTCCGATCAATACAAAAATGGTACCTCTAAAAACTTCAGATCACGGCGCAAAAAATGAGCCCTCAAACCGCCCCATATGCGGAAAAATAAAAAAGTTATAGGGGTCAGAAGATGACATTTTTAAACGTATAAATTTTCCTGCATGTAGTTATGATTTTTTACAGAAGTACGACAAAACAAACCTATATAAGTAGGGTATCATTTTAATCGTATGGACCTACAGAATAAAGATAAGGTGTCATCTTTACCGAAAAATATACTGCGTAGAAACGGAAGCCCCCAAAATTTACAAAATGGCGTTTTTTCTTCAATTTCGCCGCATAATGATTTTTTTTTTCGTTTCATTTCATGACTGATGTCACTGCAAAGTAGAATTGGTGGCGCAATAAATAATCCATCATATGGATATCAATCAGCAGGCACCCCGTGCAAATGCCCAGGGGGGTCATCAGACCCCTCCATGTCGGCGATCGGCGCAAATCGCAAGTGAATTCACACTTGCGATTTGCGCCGATTCCGGGTCATTCGGGTCTATGGTGACCCGGTGACCCGGAATAGAAGGGGGATCGCGGTTGTCTAAGACACCCACGATCCCCCTGTAGCCATAGGAGTGAGGTGGCAGAGGTGCCACCCCTCCTATCTCTGCTATTGGTGGTCTAGACGCGACCACCAATAGCAGATTAGGGGCGGGGGGGTTTACTTTCATTTTCCCCGTTCTGCCCACCCACAATAGGCGGGGCAGGACGGGGAAATGACGGGGACCGAACGCCGAAGATCCACTTACCCGTCGGTGGAAGCTGCGGGACCGGATCAGCGGCGGTGATCGGCGCGGGCGGCGATGTCGTGCAGCAGAAGAGGACGGCTCCATGTATCCAACGGAAGCTGATAAGTTGCCTAGCAACATCTAGAGGGCTACAGTCTGAGACTGTAGCCCTCCAGATGTTGCAAAACTACAACTCCCAGCATGCCCAGACAGCTGCTGGGCATGGTGGGAGATGCAGTATTGCAACAGCTGGAGGTCTACAGTTTAGAGACCACTGCACAGTGATCTCTATACTGTAGCACTCTAGATCTTGCAAAACTAGAACACCCAGCATGCCCACATAGCTGTTTGCTGTCTGTGCATGCTGGAATTTGTAGTTTTGCAACATCTGGAGGTCCACAGTTTGGAGATCACAGTGCAGTGGTCTCTATCTGTAGCCCTCCAGATATTGCAAAACTGCAAATCCCAGCATGCCAAAACAGCTGTCTCTGCATGCTGGGAGTTGTAGTTGCGATCCCTCCAGCTGTTGCATAACTAGATCTCCCAGCATGCCCTTCGGCGATCAGTACATGCTGGGAGTTGTAGTTTTGCAACAGCTATAGGCACACTGGTTGGAAAATACTGAGTTAGGTAACAGAACCTAACTGAAGGTTTTCCAACCAGTGTGCCTCCAGCTGTTGCAAAACTACAACTCCCAGCATGCACGGTCTGTCGGTACATGCTGGGAGTTGTAGTTTTGAAACAGCTGGAGGTTTGCCCCCCCCATGTGAACGTACAGGGTACATTCACACGGGCGGGTTTACAGTAAGTTTCCTTCTTCAAATATGAGCTGCGGCAAACTTTTCGCGGCAGCGCAAATTTCTAGCGGGAAGCTCACTGTAACCCGCCAGTGTGACTGTACCCTAAAAACACTACACTACACTAACACATAATAAAGGGTAAAACACTACACATACACCCCCTTACACTGTCCCCCCAATAAAAATGAAAAATGTATTGTACGGCAGTGTTTCCAAAACGGAGCCTCCAGCTGTAGCAAAACAACAACTCCCAGCATTTCCGGACAGCCACTGACTGTCCAGGCATGCTGGGAGTTTAGCAACAGCTGGAGACACCCTTTTTGGGAATCACTGGCGTAGAATACCCCTATGTCCACCCCTATGCAATCCCTAATTTAGTCCTCAAATGCGCATGGCGCTCTCACTTCAGAGCCCTGTCGTATTTCAAGGAAACAGTTTAGGGCCACATATGGGGTATCTCCGTAATAGGGAGAAATTGAGTTACAAATTTTGGGGGGCTTTTTCTCCTTTTACCCCTTATGAAAAGGAAAAGTTGGGGGCTACACCAGCCTGTCAGTGTAAAAAAATTAAAATTTTACACTAACATGCTGGTGTTATCCTTTACTTTTTATTTTCACAAGTGTTAAAAGGAAAAAAAGCCCGCCAAAATTTGTAACGCAATTTCTCCTGAGTACAGAAATACCCCATATGTGGGCGTAAAATGCTCTGCGGGCGCATAACAAGGCTCAAGAGTGAGAGCGCACTATGTACATTTGAGGCCTACATTGGTGATTTGCACAGGGGTGGCTGATTTTACAGCGGTTCTGACATAAACGCAAAAAAATAAATACCCACATGTGATCCCATTTTGGAAACTACACCCCTCACGGAAAGTAACAAGGGGTATAGTGAGCCTTTACACCCCACAGGTGTTTGACGAATTTGGATGGAAAAATGAAAAAAAAAAAAAATTTCACAAAAATGCTGGTGTTACCCAAATTTTTTTATTTTCACAAGGAAACATAGGAAAAAAGCCCCTCAAAATGTGTAACCCCATTTTTTCTGAGTAAGAGCATACCCCATATGTGGATGTAAAGTGCTCGGCGGGCGAAGTGCTCAGAAGAGAAGGAGCACCATTGGGATTTTGAAGATAAAATTTGTCCGGAATTGAAGTCTACGTGTGTTTACAAAGCCCCCGTAGAGCCAGAACAATGGAACCCCCCACATATGACCCAATTTTGGAAACTACACCCCTCACGTAATGCATAAGGGGTACAGTGAGCATTTACGCCCCACAGGTGTCTGACAGATTTTTGGAACAGTGGTCCGTGAAAATGAAAAATGTAATTTTTCATTTGCACAGCCCACTGTTCCAAAGATCTGTCAAACGCCAGTGGGGTGTAAATACTCACTGCACCCCTTATTAAATTCTGTGGGTGGTGTAGTTTCCAAAATGGGGTCACGTGGGGGGGTCCACTGTTCTGGCACCACGGGGGGCTTTGTAAACGCACATGGCCCCCGACTTCTATTCCAACCAAATTCTGTCTTCAAAAGCTCAATGGCGCTCCTTCTCTTCTGAGCATTGTAGTGCGCCAGCAGATCACTTGATGTCCACACATTGGGTATTTCCATACTCATAAGAAATGGGGTTACAAATTTTGGGGGTCATTTTCTCCTATTACCCCTTGTAAAAATATAAAAGGTGGGGGAAAACCAGCAATTTAGTGAAAAAATATTTTTTTTTCATTTACACATCCGACTTTAGCAAAAAGTCGTCAAACACCTGTGAGGTTTTAAGGCTCACTGTACCCCTTGATGTGTTCCTTGAGGGGTGTAGTTTCTAAAATAGTATGCCATGTGTTTTTTTTTTTTTTTTGCTGTTCTGGCACCATAGGGGCTTCCTAAATGCGACATGCCAAACAAAAACCATTTCAGAAAAACTCACTCTCCGAAATCCCATTGTCGCTCCTTCCCTTCTGAGCCCTCTACTGCGCCCGCCGTACACTTGACATACACATATGAGGTATTTCCTTACTCGAGAGAAATTGGGCTACACATTTTAGGAAGATTTCTCTCCTTTTACTCCTTGTAAAAATTAAAAAAACTGGGTCTACAAGAACATGCCAGTGTAAAAAATGAAGATTTTGAATTTTCTCCTTCAATTTGCTGCTATTCCTGTGAAACACCTAAAGGGTTAACAAACCTTTTGAATGTCATTTTGAATACTTTGGGGGGTGCAGTTTTTATAATGGGGTCATTTTTGGGGTATGTCTAATAAGAAGGCCCTTCAAATCCACTTCAAAACGGAACTGGTCCCTGAAAAATTTTGATTTTGAAAATTTTGTAAAAAATTTGAAAATTGCTGCTGAACTTTGAAGCCCTCTGATGTCTTCCAAAAGTAAAAACATGTCAACGTTTTGATGCAATCATAAAGGAGACATGTTGTATATGTGAATCAATATATAATTTATTTGGAATATTAATTTTCCTTATAAGCAGAGAGCTTCAAAGTTAAAAAAAAAATGCAAAATTTTCAATTTTTTCATCAAATTTTGGAATTTTTCACCAAGAAAAGATGCAAGTATCGACAAAATTTTACCACTAACGTAAAGTAGAATATGTCACGAAAAAACAATCTCGGAATCAGAATGAAAGGTAAAAGCATTCCAGAGTTATTAATGCTTAAATTGACAGTGGTTAGATGTGCAAAAAATGGCCGGGTCCTACAGTGAAAATTGGCTGGGTCCTTAAAGGGTTAAAAAAAAAATAAATTCTACCGGAGTACCTTATTAAAGGGTACTCAAGATAAAAGGTTTTTTTTTTTTTTTTTCTAAATAAATCAACTTATGGCAGACAGGTATCTACTCTTTCCAGTCAAACATGGTGCTTTCTGCTACCACCCCTGTCTGTCTCAGAAACTGTCCAGAGCAGCAGAGGCTTGCTTTAGGGCTTTCCTCATGCTCTGGACAGTTCCTGACATGGGCAGAGATATATTTAGGCTATATATAAGGCTTGATATATTTAAATAAAGGTAATTTACAAATCTGTATAACTTTTTGGCACCAGTTGATTTGAAATTTTTTTTTCTCTCCTTCGGATTACCCCTCAAAGGCATGTTAACACTTTGACAGATTTGTTGTAGAAAGCTTTACATAAGTTCCATATATGTCAATAGGTCTTGCAAGAGTCCATGTACATGCTGCCGAAACAACCCCATTCAGATTTAGTGAATAGATTTCCATTTGTAGAAACTTCTGCAACAAATCTGCCAAGTGTGAACTTACCGTATTTTTCGCCGTATAAGACGCACTTTTTCTTCCCCAAAACTGGGGGGGGGGGGGGATTTGGTGCGTCTTATACTGCAAATACACATTAAACCCTGTCCTATCGCGGCGGTCCCTGCGGCCATCAACGGCTGGGACTCGCGGCTAATACAGGACATCACCGATCGCGGTGATGCCCTGTATTAACCCTTCAGACGCGGCGATCAAAGCTGACCACCACGTCTGAAGCGAAAGTGACTCTAACCCGGCTGCTCAGTCGGGCTGTTCGGGACCGCAGCGGTGAAATCGCGGCGTCCCGAACAGCTTATAGGACACCGGGAGGGACCTTACCTGCCTCCTCGGTGTCTGCACCGTGCCGGGATTCCCTGCGTGGCCGGCGCTCTCCTTCATCGCCATCACGTCGTCGCGCATGCCGTCCAGTCATCAAATAGGAGCGGCGTGCATAGCGACGTGATGGCGGCGACAGAGAGCGAGGATACCCGGCAGCAGAGACGTTCCGGAGCGACGGCGACACCCCGGGTACGCGGCGACAGCGATGGAGGGCGACATCCAGGGCAGTGGTGACGGGTCCGGAGCGGAGGTGACAGGTGAGTATTACCTCCTATACCAGTGGTCTTCAACCTGCGGACCTTCAGATGTTGCAAAACTACAACTCCTGGCATGCCCGGACAGCCAACAGAAGGTTCAGAATCTTTTTTTTTCTAAATTTTCACCCTTTAAAATTGGGTGCGTCTTATATGCCGGAGCGTCTTATATGGCGAAAAATACGGTACCCTTAAAATCAGTATTTAGAGACAATTGAAAGCTAATCCTGCAGAAATAGAGATACTTTGTATAGGCATGAATTTGTCAATATACCGTATTTTTCGCCCTATAGGACGCCGTTGGCTGTCCTGGTATGCTGGGAGTTGTAGTTTTGCAACATCTGGAGGTCATCAGGTTGAAGACCACTGGATAGGAGGTAGTACTCACGTGTCCCCGCCGCTCCGGACCCGTCACCGCTGCCTTGGATGTTGCTCCATCGCTGTCGCCGCGTCCCCGGGGTGTCCCCGACCCTTTGGACGTCTTCTTCCCCGGGATCCACGGTCTCCGTCGCCGTCAACATGTCGCTACGCACGCCGCTCCTATTGGATGACGCGACGGCGTGCGCGACGACGTGATGACATCGAAGGAGAGCGCCGCCATTCAGGGGATCCCGGCACGGAGCAGACACCAAGGAGGCAGGTAAGGTCCCTCCCGGTGTCCTGTAAGATGTTCGGGATGCCGCGGTCCCAAACAGCCTGACTTTCGCTTCAGGCGGTCAGCTTTGATCGCCGCGTCTGAAGGGTTAATACAGGGCATCACCGCGATCGGTGATATCCTGTATTAGCCGCGGGTCCCGACCGTTGATGGCCGCATGGACCGACCCGATAGGTGTGTATTTGCGATATAAGACGCACCAACTTTTCCTCCCCAGTTATGGGGAAGAAAAAGTGCGTCTTATACGGCAAAAAATACGGTACTGTATTTTAGAGGTGTGACGTTATGTTATTATAATCAGCCTTTCCATAATTGCAGTTAAAATGCATTTTGTTGTCCATAGGGAGAAGATCGCATTCTTCACAAGACCAAGAATTAACATACCTCCTCTTCCAGCTGATGACGTATGATGTGTTTTCCAGCACAAAAAGAATCAACTCTTTTTGTTCGTATCTCCATGAACTTATTAAACTAGTGAAGTTTAATATTATGTTTTCAAAGCTATTCAATATTTTGTAAAAAATAAAAAAATAAAAACAGAAGCATATATGCATATATAAATATCTATAATTATATATTTTATAATATGACCGCAGCGAGGCTTGGTTTTTCCTTGCTGTAACACTGACATTCTTGAAGGCAACCTATTTTATAGATCAACTACTCTGTTCAGAAGAAATGTGTACAGTTTTGATGCTGTTTTATGTGACTTTAGTAAAAGGCTGGAGATCAGAAATAAAGCAAGTTCAGGCAATTCTCTGTATTGTAATTTATTTATAGGTCCTTATTTTCCTTGAGGGAAAATACCTAATTTTAAGATGTTTAGACTGAATTTTATGTTTCCAAGTGTCATACAGCTGAATTGAATAGGTGAACTCGCTTTCTTTCTGGTACCTGAAATGAAAATACTATTTGCAAACTATCACCTTTAGTAGCTTTTTTGTTACTTTATTTTTCTTTTTACGTCTTTTTCTTTCATAATGTATCTCTTATTCTTTTACACCATCTCTGTTCTGTATTGAAATATTATCACTGCGAGGGTTTTAATACTGATTAAAGATGGCATTGCATTTTTCAGAAATATTGTTGTCTTTTTTTTAATCTTACTTCATATATACATTGAAAAGCCCATACATTAAATTGATGGCCCTGTAGCTTAAAGGGGTACTCCGCTTCCCCAACGTTCAGAACACTTAGTTAGGAAAGCTGGGTGCGGGCTGTGGGGGTCGATACTTCTCAACCACGCCCCCTCAATGCAAGTCTATGGGAGGGGGTGTGGCGGCTCCTGCCATAGTCTTGCATTGAGGGGGCCCTGCCGTGACGTCACAAGGGGCACGGCCGTGACGATCAGATATCTTATCCCCTATCCTTTGGACCCCTTTAACTGGCTGATGCCCTAATGAAATGTCACAGAATGTTACCTGTGTTAAACACACTAGTGATGTCACAGCAGCTTAATTTATTCTGACTTAAAGAGGTTATCCAGGAAAAAACTTTTTTTATATATATCAACTGGGTCCAGAAAGTTAAACAGATTTGTAAATTACTTCTATTAAAAAATCTTAATCCTTTCAGTACTTTTGAGCTTCTGAAGTTAAGGTTGTTCTCTGATGACACGTGTCTCAGGAACCGCCCAGTTTAGAAGAGGTTTGCTATGGGGATTTGCTTCTAAACTGGGCAATTCCCGAGACAGGTGTCATCAGAGAGCACTTAGACAGAAAAGAACAACCTTAACTTCAGAAGCTCATAAGTACTGGAAGGATTAAGATTTTTTTTAATAGAAGTAATTTACAAATCTGTTTAACTTTCTGGAGCCAGTTGATATATAAAGAAAAAGTTTTTTTCCTGCATAACCCCTATAATTCATTCTGACTTAAACCTACTTGTGATGTCAAAAAGCTCCCTGAACATCCCCCCTCGCAATGTCACTTTATAGAAAAAAAAAAAACACTTGTGGTATTGTAACAGCTTACCTATTACCTACTGAAACAGTTGTGTCTCAGCAGTTACAATAACACAGTTGTGATGTCACAGTAGGTTACTTAACACTTGTGATCGTATATTACAGATGTTGCACACAGGGGCAGCACCTTACACCTGGTCTGCAGGGCATACTGCTAGATGAGCAGCAATGCACCTGACCCAGTGAATGTGTGTGCAGACAGATGCATACAGTATACATTACCACCCACTATATATATATATATATATATATATATATATATATATATATATATATATATATATATATTGCATACGGTCTGCTGCTCACACCCCTGCTCTCACACCCGCCTGGTGAATGTGTGGTGTTGGACAGAGGATAATGTGTGTATTAATCTCTTGGTGACGCCAGGGCATGGTTGACCTACACACCACCTGAGGTAGACCAGCTTCACCTGTGCAAAGCATGGGGCAAATAATCACTTTTACACAAATGTTACGATTAACTGGCTTGCTTTACTGAGGTAGACAAGGTGTTAAAGTCCATACAGCTCAGATTGGCACTAAGGAGATGCAGGGTGAACTTAGGGAAGCTTATTGGCTTGCTGGGACTTGTAGTTGCAATTGTATTGACTGATGCAGCCATGCTTGAATATATTAATTGATAGACTGACTTGACTGACTACTTGGACTGGACTTCAGCAGAATCCTCAATAGGTTTAGTTCCTACCGGTAGGCTTTGACTTTCACAAACGGTGCAGAGGTTAACTTGCAGTAGAAGCGTGATTGCCGGACTAGGCCTCAGGCCTCTTTCAGGAACACCAGACAGACTCCTCAGATCCTCACTTCACTGTTCCTCAGCAAAGGCTGAGACTAAACTGACTCCTCACAGCTAGATATGGGAGCAATTTAGAGATGTCCCATTGGCCAGATAAGTCACCTGTTCACCTTGCATACTCCCCTGACAACAAAGGTCCTTAGCAACAATACATTTCTTAAGGTAACAGTACATATAAAATACAATACATAACAGTACATCCTTTATTGCAATATAGAAAGTTCTAAGGAGAGGGGACCCATGACGGACATTGAGCAGCATCGGCCACACAGGATGAGCAAAAGTATAGAGGAGCACATAACTTCTGTACTGGGTGACCACAAAATCCCCCTCTAGAGAAAAGCCGTCCTCCGCGTAACGTCCTGAAAGGCTGATTATGTTAGTTGACCTAATGGGTCAGGGTTAGAGCAACACAAATAGTTCCTGGGGCATTAGTTGAAATGTCCTTCACAGGGTAATTAACAGTTGTAACCAATTGTAAGAGTTCATGTGGCATTTGTACAAATGTCCTTTCATACTCCATTGACATCAAACAGGATGAAGAACAGGATGAAATTTACGGTTGTTGTAACGGTTTTGATGAGAAGGGTCCTATGTTCCTTTTTTGTACTGACACTTACCCCTTTAGTACTTATACTGATAATGACATTGTAACGAGCCGCGCTCCGGCCGGACATACCGGCCGTGAGCGCATCTCCCCTGTGTCAGCTCCCAGCGAGACTGGGATTCGCATCGCGGGACACTCTCGCATGCGATTCCCAGCCAGTCACTTGCCTCCTTCCCCGGCCTCTGTCCCTGAGCTCCGACACGCGCAACCCCGCCTCCTAGCGTGAGTGCCGGAACTTTGAAATTTAAAGGGCCAGTGCGTCCGTAATAAGTGTTCACACCTGCACTTTTCTTATAAGTTTTTGCTCCTACCTAGTACCCCTGCCGGATCTTTGTTTGCCTTGCACCTAAGCGAAAGCAGTACTTATTATTCCTTGCCGTGTACCAGACCTTTGTATTCCGTGACCCGACCGTGTTTCTAGCCGCCAGCCTATTGACCTTCTGCTACCCTACTGACTACGCTCCTGTGCCGCCTGCCCTGACCTCTAGCCTGCCCGATACGTCCTGCCTATTCCTTTGGTACCAATCTTCACCTCAGCCGCCTTTGTGGTCGAGTCATGCCAGGGGTAGCGACCTGGGTGTTGCCTTCCGCAACAAGCCCAACCCGCCTTGCGGCAGGCTCTGGTGAAAACCAGCGGCACCTTAGACTCCGCTCCCTGGCACGGCCCGCATCATCTGCCGCACAGGTCCAGCGGATCTACTACATCACCTTTTCCAGATTACCCTGGTATTACGAATCTACTACTCCCTGGGTACCTGCCGTCTGCGGACGTCTACAGACATAAACATTTTCAATTACGGACATTAACATAAATATACTGTACATGAGACATAGGTCGGATCGGGCTGCCAGAGGCTTTCTACCCGGATGCCTTTGCTACTTCTTCCCTGAACATAGTATTATTGAGTATACTGACAATATATTAGACATTGACATATATACAATGACTTTCCACCTTACGTGCTACTTTACATTACCAGGTGCTCTCTGTGGCCACTCAGAAAACCCTGTGCACAGTGGACAGGAAAAACAATTAGCATTGACATGGACTGAAGTACCGTATTTATCGGGGTATACCACGCACCGGCCTATAACACGCACCCTCATTTTACCAAGGATATTTGGGTAAAAAAAGTTTTTTACCCAAATATCCATGAAAAAATGAGGGTGCATGTGTGCGCGTGTATACCCCGATATACCCCCAGGAAAGGCAGGGGGAGAGAGGCCGTCGCTGCCCGCTTCTCTCCCCCTGCCTTTCCTGGGGTCTAGAGCCCTGCTGCAGGCCCTTCTCTCCCCCTGGTTATCGGCGCCGCTGCCCGTTCTGTCCCCCTGACTATTGGTGCCGGCGCCGATAGCCAGGGGGAGAGAAGTGGCGCCGACAGCCAGGGGGAGAGAAGGGGCAGCGGCACCCATTGCCGGCGCCGCTGCCCCGTTGCCTTCCCCCATCCCCGGTGGCATAATTACCTGAGTCCGGTCCGCGCTGCTCCAGGCCTCCGTCGTGCGTCCCCAGCATCGTTGCTATGCACGGCGCGGCGCTCTGACATCATGCGCCGCGCCGTTCAGCGCATAGCAATGACGCCGGGGACGCACGACGGAGGCCTGGAGCAGCGCGGACCGGACTCAGGTAATTATGCCACCGGGGATGGGGGGAGGCAACGGGGCAGCGGCGCCGGCAATGGGTGCCGCTGCCCCTTCTCTCCCCCTGGCTTTCGGCGCCGCTTCTCTCCCCCTGGCTATCGGCGCCGGCACCGATAGTCAGGGGGACAGAACGGGCAGCGGCGCCGATAACCAAGGGGTGAAAAGGGCCGACAGCAGCGCTCTAGACCCCAGGAAAGGCAGGGGGAGAGAAGCGGGCAGCGACGGCCTCTCTCCCCCTGCCTTTCCTGGGGGTGTATCGGCGTATAACACGCACACAGACTTTAGGCTAAAAAATTTTGCCTAAAAAGTGCGTGTTATACGCCGATAAATACGGTATATACAGTGGGGCAAAAAAGTATTTAGTCAGCCACCAATTGTGCAAGTTCTCCCACTTAAAAAGATGAGAGGCCTGTAATTTTCATCATAGGTATACCTCAACTATGGTATGGTAGAAAATAAGTATTTGTTCAATAACAAAAGTTCATCTCAATACTTTGTTATATACCTTTTGTTGGCAATAACAGAGGTCAAATGTTTTCTGTAAGTCTTCACAAGGTTTTCACACACTGTTGCTGGTATTTTGGCCCATTCCTCCATGCAGATCTCCTCTAAAGCAGTGATGTTTTGGGGCTGTCGCTGGGCAAGACAGACTTTCAACTCCCTCCAAAGGTTTTCAATGGGGTTGAGATCTGGAGACTGGCTAAGCAACTCCAGAACCATGGAATGCTTCTTACGAAGCCACTCCTTCATTGCCCGGGTGGTGTGTTTGGAATCATTGTCATGCTGAAAGACCCAGCCACGTTTTATCTTCAATGCCCTTGCTGATGGAAGGAGATTTTCACTCCAAATCTCACGATACATGGCCCCATTCATTCTTTCCTATACACGGATCAGTCGTCCTGGTCTCTTAGCAGAAAAACAGCCCCAAAGCATGATATTTTCACCCCCCTGCTTCACAGTAGGTATGGTGTTCTTTGTATGCAACTCAACATTCTTTCTCCTCCAAACACGACAAGTTGAGTTTTTACCAAAAAGTTCTACTTTGGTTTCATCTGACCATATAACATTCTCCCAATCCTCTTCTTGATCATCCAAATTCTCTCTAGCAAACTTCAGATGGACCCGGACATGTACTGGCACAACTGGCACTGAATGATTTGAGTCCCTGGCTGCGTAGTGTGTTACTGATGATAGCCTTTGTTACTTTGGTCCCAGCTCTCTGCAGGTCATTCACAAGTTCCCCCCGTGTGGTTCTGGGATTTTTACTCACCGTTCTTGTGATCTTTTTGACACCACGAGGTGAGATCTTGCATGAAGCCCCATATAGAGGGAGATTATCAGTGGTCTTGTATGTCTTCCGTTTTCTAATAATTGATCCCACAGTTGATTTCTTCACACCAAGCTGCTTGCCTATTGCATATTCAGTCTTTCCAGCCTGGTGCAGGTCTACAATTTTGTTTCTGGTGTCCTTTGACAGCTGTTTGGTCTTGGCCATAGTGGAGTTTGGAGTGTGACTGTTTGAGGTTGTGGACAGGTGTCTTTTATACAGATGACAAGGTCAAACAGGTGCTATTAATATAGGTAATGAGTGGAGGACAGAGGAGAATCTTAAAGAAGTTGTTACAGGTCTGTGAGAGCCAAAAATCTTGCTTGTTTGTAGGTTACCAAATACTTTCCCACCATAATTTGCAAATAAATTCTTAAAAAAATCAGACAATGTGATTTTATGGATTTTTTCTCTCTCATTATGTCTCTCATACCTATGATGAACATTACAGGCCTCTCTCTTTTTAAGTGGGAGAACTTGCACAATTGGTGACTGACTAAATACTTTTTTTGCCCCACTGTACATACTGACTTATGAGGTAACAGTCCTGACTTTAGACACTTTTGTACATTAATTTACTATCTGTACACAATAGGAAACATATGCATTTCTGACTATCATACATATGACTAACTTTACTTTTCTGAAGACTATACAATCCTATTGTGAGGCTATATACACTGTTTACTAATGACTAGTAATATGTACATTTGGTTGTGAGCAATTTTTAGCTACCAGGTACCGCTATTTTTGTTCAGGATATCTTCTGCACAAACAATCCTGCTGGAAGAAAGACATAAGTCACAGGATATGTGAACATAAACATTTTATATATACATTCTGTTCAGGGTTTGACCCATTAGTACCATTCACATCACTATCATATGAATACATTTTTGTTAGTCCAAATTAGTCTCTCACATTATCTAGTTATTGCCCTGTGATTTTAGGTAGCACCCTATAAAGTTCAAGGTGCTGTAGTCTTTATAAATTCACGGCCGAAGCCGGGCACGTGCTTAAGAATATGGTTGCAGGTATAGTTCATGGCATAGATGCCAGGTACAGTTGCTTAAATATTGCAAAACAATAAACAATAGTGTTACTCCAGACACAAAACTCTCACGACTTGGCTGTAAATAAGGAAAACAGATTACACATCGGACACTCATCCTGGATATTTTCCGTCCCAGTCCCGCCGGTTGCCACTCTTTATCGGCAGGCACATATATTGGGGACTATGGGACTGTACCCCTTCCATGGGGTTAACTCTGGTGCTCCACGCCACCTTGGAAACATTAGAATGGGTGATAGTGGGACTCACAGTGACCACCATCTGGACGGCAGCAGCTTGCGCCACTGGGGGACAAATCGTCGGTGCCTGATTGGCCAGCCAAACCTCCTCCTCAGCAGGAGTAGGCCGAGGAACTTTAGTTGGTGTCCGATGAGTAGGCCAAACCTCCTCAACGCCAGGAGTAGGCCTGAGCACATATACAGACATCTTCTTCTTGGCTTCTGGTACATACTGAGGTGCCATCGCAGGAGTCGCAAGCAGGAGCTCTTCTTCCTTGACATAGCCTTTCACCTTGGGGGGCAGTAGACTGAAGGGATCAGCGTTCCAGTCCTCAGACGGGAAGTACACAAAGGGGAGCTGCGTGGGGTTCTTGGGTCGGGTCACATCTGATGCCCGCTCCCCTCAGGCGCTTTGGACTGAAGTATATTCCACAATCTCTCCACTCTCCAGGGAGTGTATGGGTGTTGGGAGATAGTCCAGTTTAACTGCTCATCTGTTAACCAACACCATGCCACCATGACGGCAGTCCATTAATGTGCCAAATGCCCTGAACGTATCAAATTTAACAACTGTAGCTCTCCGCCATCCCAGGGGTGGCTCTCCTTCTCTGGAGTGATCCAACATTCTTATATACAGGTGTTCTAAGGACTTTGTGTCTTCTTGCTGTGCCTGTCGCACCTCTAAAGGTAACACTTTAGGCCCATACTCTCTCCTTCTTTTCTCTCTCATTTCCTCCACTATAACTGCAGTTCGGGCCTCTTATGAAACAGTACATCCTTTAGTGCAATATAGAGAGTTATAAGGAGAGGGGACCCATGATAGACATTGAGCAACATCGGTCACACAGGATGAGCAAAAGTACAGAGGAACACGTGACTTCTGTACTGGGTCACCACAAATGTGCATTGATGTTCACATACTTACTACTAAAGTGCATTGAGCTGGTGGGTTTCAGGAGCAACTATAGCACATTATTGTAAGTGTGGCGTGCTATACCAATAACGTAGTGCGCCATGGAAACAGAGTAATGTGTGCTGACAATGTTGGTGGCCACTGGTGCAAACCTCCATAATACCTAAAATAAAGACACCTACAACTTATTGTTTGGAAGATAAGGCCACACTTATTTATTAACCATAATAATTCAATTAAAAAATCCATAAAATCATAAAAACTTCTTAATAATAATCATAATTATAATTTCATAAATATAACAAATTAATGAAAACCATTTCATCAAATATATCACTTAAAACCACCATCTTAAATAAACTACTACTATATATGTCCTCCTAGATATCTCTTTGTGACGGACACTCTAAAAAACTACTGTGACAAAGGGAAGGAGGTCTTCTTGCTTGCAGAAACACCACAATGAGGTGGCTTATATCGATCTTAAATTCCCACCGCTCATCTCATGGACCAATCAGGATACAGAGGTAATCTGTATCCCAACGATAGCTGGCAACCTGTAGCAGCCATCTAGAAAAGGTGATATCCTACCAAATCCTTCAACCAGGGAGGGTCCAGAACATACTATTTGTAATGGTGCACTAGTGCTTCTGTGTTGTGTGTAAGATGGTTGCTTGGAGTGGTTAGATGTATCACTCCGTCACACCAGGGCATCTTTATCCTACACGGTCCGAGGATAGGACAGCTTCTCCTGGGCCAGGCACGGGTTAATAAATACACCGATGCCAGGTTACGGATAACTGTTTTTACTGAGGCTGGAGTAGATGTTACTATCCTCACAGCACAGTAGAGGAGATGCAGTGTAATCCTTGGTAGCCCGGTAAACTTGTTGTGACTTGTACTATTGTGCTTGGGACTTTAGACTTAAAGTAAAATGGTCATCCCGTTCATCCACTCTAAACCCAATACACCGGGTTATAGTGCGGGTGAACAAGAGACTGATGTGGGCTCTCTGACTAATATACATACCTGCAGTCCGGTGCCCGGTCCCTCTGAAGGTCTGCTTCTGCCTGCGCGGGCCCGCTGGCTTGGTTTGTAGAGATGAGCGAAATTTTCAAAAATTTGATTCGGCCGATTCGCCGAATTTTACGAAAAAGTTTGTTTCGATCCGAATTTGTTCGCAGCGAATCAATATTAAAAAAGGATATTTCTAGCCTACATATAGCCTCTATAGGGGTATAGAACACTTTGCTGTGTCCTAAAACGCATATGGAGTGTGCTGGGGTAGTGAAATAATATTGTTATTCAGAATAGCATGCAGATTACCGGCATCCCTCTTAGAATCACTGCCGCACAGCAGCACAATGACAGAGCCTGGTGGTGGCATCAGTGTCAGGAGACCATATAGTGACTGAATGACATAGCGTGGAGGTGTTGACAGCATGAGGACACCATATAGTGACAGAATGACACAGCGTGGAGGTGTTGGCAGCATGAGGAGACCATATAGTGGCTGAATGGCACAGCGTGGAGGTGTTGGCAGCATGAGGACACCATATAGTGGCAGAATGGCACAGCGTGGAGGTGTTGGCAGCATGAGGACACCATATAGTGGCTGAATGGCACAGCGTGGAGGTGTTGGCAGCATGAGGACACCATATAGTGGCAGAATGGCACAGCGTGGAGGTGTTGGCAGCATGAGGACACCATATAGTGGCTTAATGGCACAGCATGGAGGTGTTGGCAGCATGAGGACACCATATAGTGGCAGAATGGCACAGCGTGGAGGTGTTGGCAGTATGAGGACACCATATAGTGGCTGAATGGCACAGCGTGGAGGTGTTGGCAGCATGAGGACACCATATAGTGGCAGAATGGCACAGCGTGGAGGTGTTGGCAGCATGAGGACACCATATAGTGGCTGAATGGCACAGCGTGGAGGTGTTGGCAGCATGAGGACACCATATAGTGGCTGAATGGCACAGCGTGGACATGTTGGCAGCAAGAGAAGACCATTTAGTTGCTGAATGGCACAGCGTGGAGTTGGCTGATGCACTAGTACACTACACACCAGGGCTTCACAATCCCCCCCAAAGAAACAACACAATATGAGAAGTTTTTGACAAAGATTTCTCATAGGTAGCACCCGCTATCCAAAAATTTGAAATTCCCAGACCCAGGCCCCACCTCTGCGGCATCAGTAACCCATATATTGCCTGAAGCACACAGCCTAGAGTTGGCTGATGCAAGAGTTCACACCAGGGATTCACAATCCCGACCAAAAAACAAGACCTTGAGAAATGTTTCACAAAGATTTCTCCTAGGTTGCACCCGCTATCCCAAATTTAGAAATTCACAGACCCAGTCCCCACCTCTGCGGCATCAGTAACCCATATATTGCCTGAAGGACACAGCCTGGAGTGGGCTGATGCAAGAGTACACACCAAGGCTTCACAATTACCCCCCAAGAACAACATAATGATAAGATTTTAAAATTTTTTTGAAAAAGAAGCGTAAATTAACGAGTTGATGAGGCCCCAAAATAAAGGACGGTGGACCACAAAAAATCATAATTTTCACCAAAAATTATGAGGAAGCAGAATTAATCTCTCTATGTATCTTTTTATTAAAATTTAACTTAAGAAATCACACGCAACAAGCGTTCCGTTGTGTATTGGTTATTCTTCTGGAAATTTCAAGTTTATTACCCTATTTCCCCAAATGTAGGACATCCTCCGAAGATAAAACTTATTATACCATACCAGGACAAGCTGCCTTGCAATGGCATCTTGCACGTTACCCTTTATTCTGAAATGTGCATCCCTGCACCCAGTTTCCAGAGAACGTTTGATGCCCGTCAGAAGATTGGCGTGACAGATGCCCGTCTGAAGCTAGGCATGAAGGATGCCAACGAGAAACTGGTCGCCAAAGATGCACATTTCAGAATAAAGGGTAAAGTGCAAGATGCCCGAGAGATGTTAAATTCTAAAAAGTAGGTGGGTTTTGCAGTAAAACCTCCAAAATTGATGGACGCCCGGGAAAATATCAGCCTGAAGAGGAGCGCGCCGGCCATCACTATGAACTCCGCCATGGCTCAATGGTCTCCATCTCTAAACATTACCAAGACCATCCAGATTTCACAGCAGAAAACCATTACCCCAGGTCTTAGTAACAGTGTTAATGACATAGCGTGGAGGTGTTGACAGCATGAGGACACCATATAGTGACAGAATGACACAGCGTGGAGGTGTTGGCAGCATGAGGAGACCATATAGTGGCTGAATGGCACAGCGTGGAGGTGTTGGCAGCATGAGGACACCATATAGTGGCTGAATGGCACAGCGTGGAGGTGCTGGCAGCATGAGGACACCATATAGTGGCTGAATGGCACAGCGTGGAGTTGGCTGATGCAAGAGTACACTACACACCAGGGCTTCACAATCCCCCCCAAAAAACAACACAATATGAGAAATGTTTGACAAAGATTTCTCATAGGTAGCACCCGCTATCCAAATATTTGAAATTCACAGATCCAGGCCCCACCTCTGTGGCATCAGGAATCCATATATTGCCTGAAAGACACAGCCTGGAGTTGGCTGATGCACGAGTACACACCCGGGCTTCACAATCCACCCCAAAAAAACAGCAAAATTTGTTGAAATCGTCTGACAAAATACCTTTGTGTAAAAACAAGCACATATACAACAGTTCAGAAGACTCTATAATGCAGGACGGTGGACCACCCAAAGACATTCTTCTCAAAAATAATAAACCACACAATTTGCGAAATGTTTAAAAAAAAATTAAATTTCAAGACACGGGCCCCACCTCTGCTGCATCAGTAACCCATATATTGCCTAAAGGACACAGACTGGAGTTGACTGATGCAACAGTACACACCCGTCACCCGGGCTTCACAATCCCCCCCAAATCAACAAAACTGAATAATTTTTTTTTTTTATGTATAATATACAACAGTTCAGAAGACTCTATAATGCAAGACGGTGGACCACCCAAAGGAAATTCTTCTCAAAAATAATAAACCACACAATGTTTGAAATTTATTTAAAAAACATGATTACATATGTGTGAAAGCGCATTTGTCTCCAAAAGATCAGATCACGAAAAGATTTTTTTCGCAAAAAATGATGAAGCATAGTTAATCCCTCTCTGTATTTTTTTTTTTTATTTTCATTAAAAAATCACACGCAACAAGCCTTCCGTTGTGTAACGGTTAGCATTCTGCAAAATTACTGATAAAATAACACTACCCAAGAGGCTTTAATAACCCCTTACATTGCACGATCAATTGCGAGATCGAGCAATAACAGGTTTGTTATGCTGTCAGATGTCCGGGGCCGCACAAGCGCTCCACTGAACGGACTAGCGTGTCTCTATCTTTCACCGACAGGTGCGGGTAACCCACTACCTCCCTGAAAGGTAAGCTGCCTCGAAGCAGGTGGTCTCCCCCGGGCACCTTTGTCTCCTGAATTTCCACTACTGCCACACCACGCTGACTGCCAACCGTGCTACCGCCTTGCTGACTCAAGGGCAACCTGCAACTCTCTTCTCCTGATGATGATTAAGCCCCTTCTGCACCCGGCTCCCGTTTGCGATAGGGATAATTTTTGCCAGGAAAGAAGAATCACAACTAAGTGCGGGTCATAAGCTGAGGTTCATTATGTCCCTGCCCCTTGTACACACCGCATGTCTCTACTACCGATTGGATGGTTTAGTGAGGTCCTCGGATCTGCCCGGCGGGGTAGGAGAAGGCCGTGGCAGAGAATTTTAAGATCATTGTTGAAATTTGCATTAAGCATGCATTTAGCTACTGCTAAACATCCAAAAAATGGAGGCCCAAGGCCAGAGGCACCAGGGAGGCAAGTAGTTCCAGAAAGACACAGCATGAGTCTGGAGCAGACATTCGCAGTACCCAAGAGGGTTTCATAACCCCTTACATTTAAAGATCAATGTTGACATTTGCATTAAGCATGTATTTAGCTACTGCTAAACTTCAAAAAATGTATAGGCCCAAGGCCAGAAGCCTATCAGTTTACCCTATATTAGGAGCATAGTTGTCCCCCAGATTAGGAGCATAGTTGTCCCCCAGATTAGGCAGCATAGATGTCCCCCAGATTAGGGGCATACTTGCCCCTTAGATTAGGCAGCATATCATAGATGTCCCCCAGATTAGGAGCATACTTGTCCCCCAGATTAGGCAGCATAGATGTCCCCCAGATTAGGCAGCATAGTTGTCCCACAGTCAGCGCGGGCCGGTCAGAGCCAATCAAAGGGCCGTATGTGGCCCGTGGGCCGTACAATGCCTTGGTCTGCCCAAGAGTGTTTCATAACCAAGCATAATTGGGAGAAATGTTGCTGTATCAGCATGGTCCATCTACTCAGACCCATCTGTCATTGGTGGCTGGAAATCCTGGCTGATCCATCCCTGATTCATCTTGACAAACGTCAGTCTCTCCACATTTTTAGTGGACAGACGAGTTCGCCTTGGGGTGACTATGGCCCTGGCCACACTAAACACCTGCTCTGATGGCACACTACTGGCCGTGCAGGACAGCTTTTCCAGGGCAAACTCTGCTAGTTGCGGCCATAAATCGAGTTTGGCTGCCCAGGAGTCCAGCGGATCTTCAACGGTTGTTGGCAGGGTCATGTCGAGGTAAGCCATCACCTGCTGGTTCAGGTCCTGCTCCATGTCCACCTGCTGCTGATGAGTAGCTTCACTATGCGGCTGAAGGAAGCTACTCATCAGCGACTGTAGACTCAGGCTGCTGCTGATTGAGCCGGTACTGCTCCTGCCACCCCGCCCCAGCAGCCGTGGCAGTGGAAGGTGAGCGCAGAGGGCCCCCCGAGTCAGACCTGCGAGTGGATGGACTACATAGAAGCTCTCTGTAGTAGGTCAGTTTGTCCTCCCTCTCAGTGGCTGTAAAAAAGGCCCCCATTCTGGCCGGTAGCGAGGGTCTAATAAGGTGGAGATCCAGAAGTCATCGCACTGACGATTTTGACAATTCGGGGGTCACTACGCAAGTAACTGAGCATGCATCGTGCCATTTGTGCCAGTGACTCACTGGGACTACCTGCCTCCATCTCCACTGCATACTGCCACGGTGTGTCTGGGTCCTCTGTCTCGCCTCCCTCGTAATAACCCTCCAGCTCCTCTGGCTGCTCCTCCTCCTTCTCTCCTGTCCAATGACTAGAAACACCGGCCATCTCATCCACTGTAAACTGTGCTCCGCTCTGCCCCTCATCATCCTCCTCCAGTTCATCCCTCACAGGACTCATGTAGCCTTCTGATGTAGGCGCAACGTCTCCATTGCCGTGACCAGCCATGTTTTCAATAATTTTTTGGAGTAAATGTAGGAGTGGAAATACGTTGTTCATGGCGTAATTTGAGCGACTAACAAAAAATGTGGCTTCCTCAAAGGTCCTCAGCAAACGGCACGTGTCACGTATGAGCTGCCACTCGTTCACATTGAAGTTACAAAGAGGAGTACTCCTATCTGCTTGGATCATCAAAAAATTGGTGATGGCTTTTCTTTGTTTGTATAGTCTGTCCAACATATGGAGGGTGGAATTCCAACGTGTGGCAACGTCACAAATGAGACTATGTTGTAGGATACGTTCTGATGCTGCAGCTCAAGCAAAGTGTGCTTGGCGGTGTACGAGTGGCTGAAGTGCATGCACAGTTTCCTTGCCATTGTCAGGATGTCTTGCAAATGGGGTGAAGACTTGATGAACTTCTTGAAAACCAGACTCAACACGTATGCCATGCAGGGCGAATGGTTCACACTTCCTTGTCGCAGCGCGGCCACGATGTTCTTCCCATTGTCGGTCACCATGGTTCCCATTTCCAGATTTCGTGGAGTAAGCCATACTCGGATTTCTTCACGAATGAACATTAACAGTTCCTCCCCTGTGTGACTCCGTTCGCCAAGGCAAACCATGTGAAGGAAGGCTTGACACCGCTGTGCCCTACACACATGGTACGATGAAGGGCCACCGAGATTTGGACGTGCAGTGGAGGCCGAGGACAGGGGGAAGAGGAGGCGCAGACTGTAAAAGGAACAATTGCCTGGGAGTGAGAGCGTGGAGGAGGAAGCGGTGTGACCTGTCCAAGTTCAACATTGTGACCTGTCCAACAACATTTACCCAGTGGGCCGTAAAAGGACATGTATTGTCCCTGACCGTAGTTACAGCTCCACACGTTGGCGCTGCCGTGCACTTTTGAACACACCGACATGCTCAAGGACTGGCCCACCTTCTTTTGTACAAACTTATGCAGGGCTGGTACTGCCTTTTTCGCAAAGAAATGACGGCTTGGGACTCTCCACCTTGGCTCGGCACAAGCCATCAATTCCCTGAAAGCTGCAGAGTCCACCAGTTGGAAAGGGAGGGACTGCAACACCAGCAACTTGGACAGGAGCACATTCAACTTCTGTGCCATTGGATGAGTGAGTGCATACTGTTGTCTCTTGGACATGGCTTCACCGATCGATTGTTAGCGGGATGACTGACTAAAAGCGGAAGAAGCAATAGCGCAAGAAGGAGGGTTTGACACAATGCTCCCTTCGGCTGAGGTGGTGGAGCCTTGGCTGGATGACGGAGGGAGCGGATGGCCACTGGGTGATGCGGCAGACTGGACCACTACATCGGAGCCACGGTTATCCCAGGCCGCTTTATGGTGGCGAATCATGTGTTCAATTCACTCATCTCTATTGATTTGTATATTTATGGTTGCGGGTCACGTGAGCACTCAGTAGGCACAAGCACTCATGTGACTTGCGACCATGAATATTCAAATCCACTTGCAGAATGGCGTGGTTACTTGCTTGAAGATTGATTTTAGGCTTCTCTTTAGTCATCTCACACTCCTGCTGTCTCTTCTCCACACTGCAGCTCACACTGAGCTCTGCACACAGCACACTAAAAACTCTCACTGAACTAAACTGAATAGCTCCTCCCCCTACACTATATATGGCTTAGCTAAGGGGGCCTCCGATTTGGCAATCTGGGTCACATGGGTACACTGCATCATACCTCCTTACAGATATCTTGTACATTTCTTAAAGGTACAGTGCAACACAATATAAATTAACAGGCAAAGTTCAGAACAATTATTAAAGCATCACCTGACCCTCAGGGCTTATCGTAGGCACCTGAAGCAATGTTTACCTGACAGGACACACTTTGGTACTGGGACACCAAACATTTACCACTTGGTGAAAATGAATTAACCAACTCAGGAAATATGGAGGCATCTCCAACGTGCCCCTTCCACTAACCTTATAGACCCTTTAACATCTTCACAGTAGCTTATCTGACAAACCCACTTGTGTTATCACGTAGACCAATACTCATTTGTGATGTTCCAATTATTATCACCGAAACATATCATAGCAGTTTTTTTTCCAACTAAAAGTCATTTCAAGGGAAGGGTCATGCGTACTGTATTTTGCTGGATATTTTCTGGAGCTGATTTTGCTACCTATTGACTTCAAACTCCTGCTGCGAGTTTAAGCCACAGCAGATTTTCTATAGCGGAATTTCTGCAGCAGATTACAGTGAAGTCACTGAAAAACTTGATTCCAAATCATCCCGTGTGAACGTACTCTTACTCGTAGGACCGCACAGGAATGAGATGTCTCATAGATGGCTTTGCATTCCGTACCGTGTCTGTAGAAAGAATGAACAGGTTAGTTTTTCTGTGGACACGTAAAACGGATTTTCTGTGCCTGAAACATCTGTCACCGAAATTCTGCCGTGTGCATAGCGCAGCACAATCCCGTTCGATTCAACCGGACTGCAGCGAAATTTAGATGTGGACATTCCAAGCGGAATTCCGCACGGAAATTTTGATGTGTGAATATAGCCTAAGGGTTTGTTCACACTGCAGTCAAATCTACAGCAGATCCTGTACAAGTGAAGGCACTCCCAATGTTGCTTAACTGACCCAGTTGTGATTTCCCAGCAGTTACCTCAAACAAAGTCTTCATGTCACCCCTGTTTACAAAAAAAACTCACCTTTGATGTTGCAGAAGCTACCCAAGAGGCACACGCCCAGCAAGAGGAGACCTATGTACATAAACTGTATATGGGCAGCGCTTATATCTGCAGCAGATCGCTAAATAGTGTATAGAAAAGACGATAAGGATAAAGGCTTAATATGCCCCCGGACCACAGTTATAAAATGATGTTCTTTTGTTGAAACACATACGGCATTTGTTATTTGAATTCTAATTGTAATTTTTAATGAATATTTATTTGAATATTAATTATAAACATTGATAATGAATATCTGTATTTTATTTAAAATATACACTAGCTTTTTACTATTTCTCCAAACATTGATGTACAGATCATGTGATGCCAAAAAGTAATGTAGTGACTCAACGTGGAAGCTTGTTGTGCGTATAATAAAATAATATAAATATATATTCCAATAAAAAATAATGATATAAAATTCTAAAAGATGTACCGTATTTTTCGCCGCAAAACTGGGGGAAAAAAGTCGGTGCGTCTTATACGGCAAATACACACCTATCGCGGCGGTCCCTGCGGCCATCAACGGCCGGGACCCGCGGCTAATACAGGACATCGCCGATCGCGGTGATGCCCTGTATTAACCCTTCAGACGCGGCGATCAAAGCTGACCGCCGCGTCTGAAGGGAAAGTGACACTAACCCAGCTGTTCAGTCGGGCTGTTCGGGACCGCCGCGATTTCAACGCGGCGGTCCCGAACAGCCCGACTGAATAGCCGGGTTAGTGCTTACAGGACACCGGGGGGGACCTTACCTGCCTCCTCGGTGTCTTCTCCGTTCAGGGATCCCCTGTATGCCGGCGCTCTCCTTCCTCGTCATCACGTTGTCGCGTACGTGCGTTGGCGTGCGTAACGACGTGATGGCGGCGACGGAGAGCGAGGATACTCGGCCAGCAGCAGAGACGTTCCAGAGCGACGGGGACGCTGCGACAGCGATGGAGCCACATCCAGGGCAGCGGTGACGGGTCCGGAGCGGCGAGCACACGTGAGTATTACCTCCTATGCAGTGGTCTTCAATCTGTGGACCTCCAGATGTTGCAAAACTACAACTCCCAGCATGCCCGGACAGCCACCGGCTGTCCGGGCATGCTGGGAGTTGTAGTTTTGCAACATCTGGAGGTCCGCAGGTTGAAGACCACTATTGGGTTCAAAATCTTAATTTTTTTAGATTTTGCCTCTAAAAATTGGGTGCGTCTTATACGCCGGTGCGTCCTATAGGGCGAAAAATACGGAAATAACTTCATTCATTTATCACTCTTTTGAGGACAGAGATGACATTATATATTGAATAAATAGATGTGCACTTTGACTTTTGGTAACAATATTAGATATATTAAAGACAAGCGACAAAGTTAACTGATTTTCTGGTTTCGTTTTTTACTTAATTTATTCTCCTTAGAAGATTTTAAGCTTCTAATCTGCTTTTCCTATGCAAAGCCTGACTGGTATTTTGTACTTCCAGCAAAGCTTAACTATCAACCACACAAGCATATGAACAAGTGCACTTATTGATACTCACCGGGGAATAGGACATTGTCCCTTTAAGTAAGCCCCTCTGAAAAAGGAGATATAGGTCACATGATTGCTGCTTCCTCTGCCTGACATCATTGCCTGTGCAGCTTTATTACCTACAGGAAGGATGCTGTGCTCTTCTATGGGCCATGGCTGAGTGATGGTGCACTGCAGGCTTTGCAGGTAAGTGCTCAGAGACTGCATCTTGTACATACATTCATTGTTGGAGAAGGCGAGCGGATGTATCTAATAATAACAGGACCGCAGTTCTGCATGGAGCTGACATCTCCGCACAAATGCTGCCATATGGGGCTGGGAAGCAGAAGGCCCTATTGTTAAAGTGTGAGGATAAAAGCTATTTGTCCCCAAATGCTTAGCTGCATACATAATGTATGGAATTAGAAGGCAAGAGATATACGGACAGATACTCATGTCCGGTAAATAAAAATAGCCCCCTTCTAATCTGGGATCAGCGTCAGACGTATGACAGCTTAGTGCTGAGAGGACAGAATGCTTATCAGTATTGTGATTCCTTTGTGATAGTAGAGATCAGTGATAGTGAGAACGCTGTCTATCTATCTTCTATCTATCTATCTATCTATCTATCTACTATCTATCTATCTATCTATCTATCTTCTATCTATCTTCTACCTATCTATCTATCTATCTATCTTCTATCTATCTATCTATCTATCTATCTATCTTCTATCTATCTATCTATCTATCTTCTATCTATCTATCTATCTATCTATCTATCTATCTATCTTCTATATATCTATCTTCTATCTATCTATCTATCTATCTATCTTCTATCTATCTTCTATATATCTTCTATATATCTTCTATCTATCTTCTATCTATCTTCTATTTGTCTATATGTTCAATATTTATTTCTTCTATCTATCTATCTCATATATATCTTTTCTATCTATCTCATATCTATCTATCTATCTATCTATCTATCTATCTTATATTTGTCTATATATTCAATATTTATTTCTTCTATCTATCTCATATCTATCTTTCTTTTCTATCTATCTCATATCTATCTATCTTTTTTTTTTTTCAAAGTAAAATTTTTATTTTCAAAAATAGCATACAAGACAATAAACAGCAAAAGCATCTCACAGGAAGAAGGAAAGACATGAGTGACTCTCTTCGGTGCACTTGTGGGACGGCCAGTCCAAGATCATAGAGGAATGGCCCACTTTATGACAGCGGTCATAATGTAAACAACAGTGCAATTCAGAGATAACATGAAAAAGATCCAACACTATCTATCTATCTTCTATTTGTCTATATATTCAATATTTATTTCTTCTATCTATCTCTATCTATCATCTATCTCATATCTGTCTGTCTGTCTGTCTATCTATCTTTCTCCTATCTATGTATCTATCTACCTTCTGTATCTTTATATATATATATATATATATATATATATATATATATATATATATATATATATACTTCTCAAATTAATAAAGGGAACACTAAGGCCTCTTTCACACTATAAAGTTGCTCCGTTAAAAGACTTGTTATAAACTTCCGTTTAAGTCTATGGGATTTTTTGACCAGTTATAGCCTTTCATGAATAATGGGCGTTATTTGTGACGGAAGAAATAATGGCACATGCACAAATTTTTTTCCATGATGGGAGTAGTAGTTGCGGTGGCTGGGGAGACTACATTAGTGTTTGTACTACAACCACCGTCATGGAACAGACTCTGTTCCATGATGGGGGTTGTAGTACAGGAGCTGAGGGATTGATCGCACCAGGTCTCACTTCTGAGACCCGACATGATTAGAAGTTATTGAACAGGGTAGCGGGTGGCATGCTCCGCTTCCCTGCGATGTATTCTACTTTCATTCTTAAATTCCCTGCCGGGAGCCCTGAATGGCTCCTCAGTACCGGCCATTCAGGGCTCCCAGCAGGCAATCCCTGCGGGATTTTCAAATAGAAGCGCTGTGGTGGGGAAAGATATATAAGGGGGGGAGGGGGTATATGTCTGGCACCCGCAGCGCTTCTATATATCTTGCCCCCTGCTGCACTTTATAAGTCTTGCCCCCCGCAGAGCATTTATATAGGTATCGTCCCCTGCTGGAGGTCATTTTGCAGGGCTCTGGCAGTGCTCATCCTGTTCCTCTTTGCACAAAGGCGGAGGTAGCAGTCCTGCTGCTGGGTTGTTGCCCTTCTACGGCCTCCTCCACCAGACTCCTGATGTACTGACCTGTCTCCCAGTAGCACCTCCATGCTCTGGACACTACGCTGACAGACACAGCAAACCTTCTTGCCACAGCTCGCATTGATGTGCCATTCTGGATTAGTTGCACTATCTGAGCCACTTGTGTGGATTGTAGACTCCGTATCATGCTACCACTAGAGTGAAAGCACCGCCAGCATTCAAAAGTGACCAAAACATCAGTCAGGAAGCATAGGAACTGAGAAGTGGTCTGTGACCACCTGCAGAACCACTCCTTTATTGGGGTGTTTTGCTAATTGACTATAATTTCCACCTGTTGTCTGTTCCATTTTCACAACAGCATGTGAAATTGATTGTCAATCAGTGTTGCTTCCTGAGTGGACAGTGTGATTTCACAGAAGTGTCATTGACTTGGAGTTACATTGTGTTGTTTAAGTTCCCTTTAGTTTTTTAAGCAGTGTATGTAAAACTTTCAATGGGGCGACACTTCCTTACATTTTTCCATCTATCTCTAACCTTATATATTGTTTAAACTTATAAAGTGTTTTTTTTCCCAGGATAACACTTTTAGTCAGCCTTATTACTTACAAAGTGCAGGAACTCTGTTTCCATGCGTTCCTTCAGGACTTGAGCCCTGGTAGCCACCATATGTGTCTGGAAGGGACAGTAGTATCTGGGCTTATACCCAGCCACAATGGTTCAGTGCTCTGGGATCCTTTACAAATCTACTATTGCCACTGCAATGTTTACATAAAAAAGAAGAGGTCGGATATATATATATATATTTTTTTTTATAAAAAGCAAAAATCACAGTAGTGATAACCTGAGATTTGCTGCATTTACTCTTAATCAGTTCTTAGAACTTCTCCTATGATAAACCACAATTGCAATCTTTATCTTTTGCAGTTTCCTCATTGAAGTCAATATAGGAAATTGGGATGAAAAGGCACCCGATCTGGATAACACCATGCTTTTCAATGGCACTGTAAATGAGTATAGTGCAGTGGTCTCCAAACAGTAGACCTCCAGATGTTGCAAAACTACAACTCCCAGCATTTCCGGGCGTGCAACATCTGGAGGTCACAGTTTGGAGAGCACTGGTATAGTATTAGCGTGTCAGTTTCTCAATCCTGTTTTATACTTCACAGCGCAGTCCATCGTGATATGGGATCACTGGTCATGGCAATGCTGCCGCTCCGCAGGACAGTCTGATGCATGTCAGTATTTTCTGCTTAACCACCAACAATCGGGATTAGGAAACAACACTTCGGTTCACCCAGAAGAAAGGTAGTCTTTCTCTCTAGATATTTAAGATATTTCTATCTTAAAAGGGTACTCCGCCCTTAGACATATTATCCTCTATCCAAAGGATAGGGGATAAGATTTCTAATCGCTGGGGCCCCGCCGCTGGGTACCCTGCGATCTCCCTGCTACACCCGGTGTTCGTTTAGAGAACCAGAGGCTCGTGACCTCACTGCCGCGCCCCTCTCGTAATGTCAGGGTCACGCCCCTCAATGCAAGTCTATAAGAGGGGGCGTGACAGCCGTCATGCCCCCTCCCATAGACTTGCATTGAGGGGGTGTGGCCATGATGTCACAGGTGGGCGTGACTGTGACATCACGAGCCTCTGCCACGCATTGCCAGTCATCCGACACAGTGCAAAGTTTGCTCAGTGCACCGGATATCTGGGTGCCACAGAAGAGATCGTAGGGGTCCCCAGCGGCGGGACCCCGGTGATCAGACATCTTATCCCCTATCCTTTGGATAGGGGATAAGATGTCTAGGGGCAGAGTACCCCTTTAAAGCCATGTTTGTACACCATTTTTTGAGCCACATTTTGAGCTGTAAAAAATTACCAAAAACAAAAGATGGTTGAGAAAACTGCCCGTGAACCAAAATGGGTATATGGCATGGCTGTATAGGGCTTTAAGGCATTCCCCTTGGTGACTAGAGCCCAGTATAATACGGCCCATTTATCGCCAGGTTCTGACATAGTTTTCCAGTAGGCATTTGGACAAGCATTATGCACCAAATATGCACTAGAGAATATGTGCAGTGCACAGCCATTGTTTTCAATGTGAATACGTTCATATTGTGAATTTCAGCATTTTTTTATTTATTTATTGTTTCATCAAATATGCTGGAATGAGTTTTTCAGGAGCATACATCAGAATTACAGGAGAGAGATGGAAAAATGTGGTCCAAAGTATCAGAGTACACAGCAGAAATCCAAGACTACCCGCAGAATTTCAGCCACATATTGCGAGGCATATTTTCCCCTTCACACAGAGTGGGAACTACATGTGAATGCGCCCGTTCATTGATCTCATCTTACAGAAATCAATGCTGTAGGAGCTCACAGATTCTAGGGCTGCCAAAGGTGGAGGGCTTGCTTTTGTCCAGAACCCTACAACAACGCAACAATATTAAGAATAAAACACGATAGTTGAGAAGAATGAAGCACTCACCCCATATGTCTTCCAAACAATACGGAATCACCGTATAATCAATCTTGGGGGAGCAGGAGAGAAAATGACAAACAAGAGGCGGGGAAGTCTGAAAGGAAGGCTACAATGGTTTCACACCCGAATGGCGCTACATACAAACTTGGACCAGATGAAGCATCATTCAAGTGTGAAACAATTGTAGCCCTCGGCTCCTTTCAGACTCCTTCGCCTCCTGTTTGTCATTTTCTCCCCTGCATAGATTCCGCTAAACTAAAGGATCGTTTGGAAAACATATTTGGTGAGTGCTCCATTCTTTTCACCTATCGTGTTTTGTACATTACGGACAGCTATTTATGTCATGTATAGCACCACCGATTCCGGCTAATGTATTGCCTAGCATAGTGTTTTTTGAGTGTTTAAAGGGGTACTTCGCTGCCCCATCGTTTGGGAATTTTTTTCCCAAATGCTTGGGGTGGGCGGTGGGGGTCATGACATCACACCACACCCCTTCAATGCGAGTCTATGGGAGGGGGCGTGGCGACCTCCCATAGACTTGCATTGAGGTGGCGTGGTGTGACAACACGAGGGGGTGTGGTCGTGACATCATGACCCCCTCTGCCGGCACCCAGTGTTCTAAACGAACGCTGGGTGCTGCACAGAGATTGCGGGGGTCCCAGCTGCAGGACCCCCGTGATCGGGGATAAGAGACCAGCAGTGCCGGAGTGACTTTCTTTGTGTTAGAAATATCAAGAATAAGGTTAAAGGAAAGATGGCCCCCTAGTCTTCAAAAGCCTGGCAGCACCAAATGGTATTTTATGACTCCTGTGGTAGGCTTCCTTTTACTTTAATTCTTCTGAAGAACTAAAGGAAACACCAGATTATCGAACAGTCATTCTAATAAAATGTCAAAGGAACAGCCATCTTGGCAACTTGCGGAAGTTATAAGTAATGACTATGCTGACCTTGGACTTCTTTGGTGTTCTTCTTCTCAAAGTCCAGACTACTCATTTCTTATATGGGGATAATGTATTTCACGTGCTTGGCTTCATTATCTTCCAATAATTATTTCCAAGATTTCTTTCTCAGGGTCACCAAGATGTTTTATCTAAGGCTGGAATGTGTGGCAGGAATTCCAAAAGAAAAGATGTATATATAACAAACAACACTAATATACAATGAAAAGTACAGTACAGTCTGGAAGAGCTTTGTTTACATGAGGATATTTAATAATGTAAATCTTGTTTCATTATAGAAGCCAACATGGTTAATACTGGAGAGATAAATGGTTCCAGCAACCTGATGGATTTCCTTGATGAACCTATTCCAGATGTTGGGACATATGAGGATTTCCACACCATTGACTGGTTAAGGGAGAAGTCACGGGATACAGATAGACATAGAAAGGTAAGAATGCTACTTATTGGATCAGAACAGCTCCATAACAGTAGGGAGTTCCTGGTATGTAGTGGTTAGTACCCTAGCAAGTAATCCAGGGTAGCTGGTAAACAATCATGGGTGTTCAAGCTTTATACATGTGAAGGTTAGCTCATCTGGCGTGATCCCACAGAAGAGCTTCTATAGAACAAAAAAAAATTGTCCCCTTTATATATAATGTGGTTGATGGGGTTAGCTTGGGAAGAGATGACCTTTCAGAATATTAAAGGACATCTGTAGTGCAATATAAGTTATAGCGCTGGGGCCCCCCGGGATCTCCTGGACAGGCCAAAGCAGTATGCTGGAAAGGGAGCGTTCCGTCCCCGCATGATGCAGAAGCCGACACGATCCCTCCATGTACCCCATAGAGATACATGGAGGAGGCGTGTCTGCCGCGGCTTTCTGCTGGGGACCAAACTTCACTTTCTGCAGACTGCTGCGGCCCCGTCCAGGAGATCTCGGGGGCCCCAGCGCTCGGACCCCCCACGATCTATAACTTATCCCCTATCCTTTGGAAAGGGGATAAGTTATTTTGCGCTGGAATACTCCTTTTAGCAGGTGGTTTCAATGGTATGACTGATCAGTTTATATATCAATACATATAACTGGTGGTATTTCCCATCTCTATGGAACTACCAGTTATATGCAATGGTAGAAAGAAGTCATTTGTAAGGGTGCATTCTCACCACGTTTTTGCAATACAGTTCCCGTATCAGGTTTTTGATCAAAAACGGATTCCTCAAAACCTGACTAAACTGTATCAAAACGTGTGTACAAATTTCAACCCGTATACAGTTAAAAAACGTATACGGTTTGAAAAATGATGTCCGGTTGCATCAGTTTTTTAAGAAAAAAACATATACGTTTTTAACTTTTCACTCCATTTGGAATAAAGTTTCACTTATTTGATTGAAACTCCAAGAAAAAAAAACTGTGCAAAGTCAAAAACCGTATGGGGAAAACCGGATGGAACCATACGCACATACGGTTCTGTACGGTCCCCATTGACTCTCATGTTAAAAAAAAAAACTTATACGGTTTAATACTGTTTTTCACCCGGACCAAAAACCGTGGTAGACTACTGTTTTGGATACGGGGAAAAAAAACTGACAAAACCGGACAGGATGCAAAACGGACACAACCTGATGTATCTTTTGGCATACAGTTTTCAATGGAGAGTCAATGCATACGGTTTTCAATACGGTTCCATATGGTTTTCACATTGAAAACGTATACGGGAACTGTATTGCAAAAACGTGGTGTGAATGCACCCTAAGACTGATAAGGGCAGAGTGTTTCATTCCTCTACAGGACAGTGGCACAACCTGAGAAGATCTCGTCTCATAATAAGCATTGCTAACGGGGTATTCCTGCTTTATACATCTTATCCCCTATCCAAAGGTAGGGGACTTTGGGCATTCTGTGCCTGGTGCTGCCTACGAGAGAAGGATGTGACATCACAGCCACGCCCCCACATGACGTCACGGCCATGCCTCCTCCATTCATGTCTATGGGAGGGGGCGTGACGCTCCCTCCCATAGACATGAATTGAGGGGGCATGGCCGTGATGTCACGTCCTTGTCTCGGAGGCAGCGCCCGGCACAGAATGCTGGGGGCTGCTCCAAGATCACGGGGGTCCCCAGTGGAGGGACCCCTGCAATCATACATCTTATCCCCTATCCTTTGGATAGGAGATAAGATGTATGAAGCCCAGAATACCCCTTTAAAGTCTACCTGTCCCAGCAATGTGTGAAAAGATTTGATTGGCGGCGATCTGAGTGTTCAGACCTCCCCTGATCAGGAGAATGAGCCAGGAGAAGTCAATGATGCCGAGCACTCCTCTTCCTGCTCTGTTCCACGCAATCGAGACGCGCTCCATAGACCTACATTGAAAGATGGTCTTGATCATGTGACACAGAGCCGGGAGAGAACGCGCTGAGCACACACTTCTCCCAGCTTGTTCTCGTGATCAGTGGAGGTCAAAAGTTTTTTTAACCCCTTAAGGACCAAGGACGTACCGGTACGTCCTTGGTCCTGCTCTTCTGATATAACGCGGGGTTACACAGTAACCCCGCGTCATATCATGGCGGGCCCGGCGACATAGTGAAGCCGGGACCCGCCTCTAATAGCGGCGCCGCGCGCTATTAACCCTTTAGCCGCGCGCTCAGAGCTGAGCCGCGCGGCTAAAAGTGAAAGTGAAAGTTCCCGGCTAGCTCAGTCGGGCTGTTCGGGATAGCTGCGGCTAATCGCGGCATCCCGAACAGCTGACAGGACAGCGGGAGGGCCCCTTCCTGCCTCCTCGCTGTCCGATCGCCGAATGACTGCTCAGTGCCTGAGATCCAGGCATGAGCAGTCATGCGGCAGAATCGTTGATCACTGGTTTCTTATGAGAAACCAGTGATCAACATAGAAGATCAGTGTGTGCAGTGTTATAGGTCCCTATGGGACCTATAACACTGCAAAAAAAAAGTGAAAAAAAAAAGTGAATAAAGATCATTTAACTCCTCCCCTATTAAAAGTTTGAATCACCCCCCTTTTCCAATAAAAAAAAAAACACAGTGTAAATAAAAATAAAAATAAACATATGTGGTATCACCGCGTGCGGAAATGTCCGAATTATAAAAATATATCATTAATTAAACCGCTCGGTCAATGGCGTGTGCGCAAAAAAATTCCAAAGTCCAAAATAGTGCATTTTTGGTCACTTTTTATATCATTTAAAAATGAATAAAAAGTGATCAATAAGTCCTATCAATGCAAAAATGGTACCGTTAAAAACTTCAGATCACGGCGCAAAAAATGAGCCCTCATACCACCCCATACACAGAAAAATAAAAAAGTTATAGGGGTCAGAAGATGACAATTTTAAACGTATTAATTTTCCTGCATGTAGTTATGATTTTTTCCAGAAGTCCGACAAAATCAAACCTATATAAGTAGGGTATCATTTTAATTGTATGGACCTACAGAATACATATCAGGTGTCATTTTTACCGAAAAATGTACTACGTAGAAACGGAAGCCCCCAAAAGTTACAAAACAGCGTTTTTTTAAAAATTTTGTCGCACAATGATTTTTTTTCCCGCTTCACCATAGATTTTTGGGCAAAATGACTGACGTCATTACAAAGTAGAATTGGTGGCGCAAAAAATAAGCCATCATATGGATTTTTAGGTGTAAATTTGAAAGAGTTATGATTTTTTAAAGGCAAGGAGCAAAAAACGAAAATGCAAAAACGGAAAAACCTCCGGTCCTTAAGGGGTTAAGTGACAGGTACAATTACCTGATGGTTATAATTAGACCAGACCTTCACAGGTTGTGCAGCAGAGGAATAAAACACTGTGCCCTTATCAGTCTGCTCAATGCATACATATTTATTAATCTTCCATTCATTCCATTACATTCACCCTAGTGGTAACAACCAGCATTGCAGGTAATTGCTGAGTTTTCCTGTGAGATCTGCAAACTCAAAAAAGTTACAGTAATGTTTCTACAACATCTGTTTTTTTTTTTATGACGCCAAGGATTGGCTTGATATAGGTCATATGTGGGCAATACGTTGCTGTAAGAAAATAAATGATTTTACTTGATCTCTGGTTCCCTTGGATTGTTGTACAGACAGCATGGATGGGAGTTGCCCCAAGCTCAGCAGAGGAGAATAAACAATTGCTGAATCATTTGTATGGCCAACTGGTTCTGTCATTTCTCAGCTGTACATACACGATTAGGCTAGGACTCCACTGAGATTTTTGCGATTTTTTTGGCATAAAAACGCTTGAAAAAATGCCAGAAAAACTGCCACAGTTTTTTCCTGCATTTTGGCGTTTTTCTGGCGTTTTTTCTTGCGTTTTTACCTTTGTGTGGAATTTGCCTTTTTTGGCCCCTTTGGTGCTTTTTTTTTTTCACAAAATAGTTGGGTACCAAAAAAAAAAAAAGGATGCAGTAGGGATGTAAAAATGTATTGAACTAAATGTTAATTTTTTCTAACAAAATGTTAATAATTTTTTTTATAAAGTACGTGTGTGTTTAACTTTTTTTTCTCTTTTTTTTTTTTTACATTTTTTATGTAGTACTACTACTCCCAGCATGGAACACACTGCTCCATGATGGGAGTAGTAGTACCTGTACTAATAGACATATCGCCCCGGGTGCCAGTCCTGACACCCGATGCGATCGTCCATTATATAGCAGAGAAGCGGAGCGGCTCTATACATCTCTCACATCTCTGCACTATACTCCTGCCAGTGATGCGAATAGAACATCATTCATATTTTCCGCCCACAGCTGTGATTGGCCGGATGGTTGCAGCCAATCACAGCTCTGAGGAAAATATGAATGAGTGAGTGGCCGGAGTATAGTGCAGAGCAGGGATGCGAACGATGTATACAGCCACTCCATCTCTGCTATAGACAGGACGGACACAGCAAGTGTCAGTGGTGATACCCACTGTGATCTGTTCTTACCTGCAAGTACTACTACTCCCAACATGGAGTACACTCTGCTCCATGCTGGGAGCTGTAGTACCTGCATTAATAGACAGATCGCAGCGAGTGTAACTTCTGACACGTGTTGCGATCTGGCTATTAATGCAGGTACTACAGCTCCCAGCATGGAGCAGAGTGTGCTCCATGTTGAGAGTAGTAGCACTTGTAGTTAAGGAAAGATCACAGCGGGTATCACTACTGACACCCGCTGTGATCCTCCTGTATAATGTATGGATGCAGCTGCCGCTCTTCTCTGGTCCCCTGCAGTGCCATATATATACACATATTCCTAGAGCTGTGATAGGCTGGAACCATCTGGCCAATCACAGATCTCTGCGGGAAATATGAATAGGTGTATATATAAATCAAGGCAGGGGACCAAAGAAGAGCAGCCGCCACATCTATACATTATACAGGAGGATCGCAATGGGCGATCTGTCTATAAGTACATGTACTACTACTCCCATCATTGAACAGTGTGTTCCATGCTGGGAGTAGTAGTACTACCTAAAAAAAAAATTTAAAAAGTGAAAAACCCACACACACACTACATTTTTATTATTGTCGGCTACATTTTTAGTGCTTTACCCGCTCACATAAATTGATCCCTGTTTAAAAATTAATAAACATTTCGTAATAAAAAAAAGATAAATTTTGCTAGATACAATTTTTTCCATCACTACTGTATCTTTTTTATTATTTTTTTTTAATGGTACCCTACGAAATTTTAATAAAAAAGGTATCTCCAAGTCCAAAAAAGAATAAAAATGCCACGATTTCAGGGCAAAAAAGCCAAACTAGGTTTTGTCGGGCGTTTTGAAAATCCAGCCTCTGAGCCCAAAATTGCTGAAAAACGCCAAAAGGATAAAAAAAACGGTAAACTGAAAAACGCCAAGTGAATCTGGCATTTTGCAGTTTACTATTGACTTGCAGCTAACATCTGGACGCGGCGTTTTTTCACAGAAAAGACGTTGTGTGGGAAAATTAGCATTTTTTACGGCGTTTTTGCAAAAAAACCTCAGTGGAGTTCCAGCCTAAGGGTACGTTCACACGAGCGGATTTTTTTGCGGGTTTTCCGCTGCACATTTGAAAGGGGACGGGCTCTTCTCGGCTGTCCTCAGCAGATTTTCCGCTGTGGAATTTACGCTGCGGAAAATCCGCCGCAGTCCCTACTGACTTCAATGGGGCTTGCAGCGGATTTTCTGTAGCGGAAATTCCGCCGCTGAAAATCAGCTGCGGACAGCCGAGAAGAGCCCGTCCCCTTTCAAATGTGCAGCGGAAAACCCGCAAAAAAATCCGCTCGTGTGAACGTACAAGTGCGTATATTGCTGCTTCAGATTTTGGATGCTGTCCATTGACTTCAATCTGCAGATCTTCAGCAGAAAATATGCACGTGTGAACACACCCATCGGGCACGTTTACACGGGCGGATCCACAGTGTATTTTATGCAGCGGATCCACTGACGCTGGACCCCTACAGTGTGCCTCAGGTGTGCCTGCTTGGAACGGCAATCTGCCGCTAGGAGCAGACGAACTGCTGCTTTGTGCGAGTCGCCGCGCGCATGCGCGGTGTACTCGCACATATTGCGGCCACTCCCCCTGCTCCCTGAGCTAGGCCGAGAGCAGTCGCGATATGTGAGTATGCTGCGCAATAGGTGACTCGCACATCACAGAGTGTCTGCTCGTAGCAGACACACCTGAGACACACTGTAGGGGCCATCGTTGGTGGACCCGCAACGTACAGTAAAATACGCTATGGATCTGCCCGTGTAAACAAGCCCTTAGGGTACATTTACTGAGAGTTTACCACAGTTTTTGCTTTGTGGATTTTTCACAGCAGAAAATCCACAGCGGATCCCATTGAGGTTAGTGTAATCTGCTGCGGATATTTGGCTGAGGAGATTCTGCTGTGATAAATCTGCAGTGGGAAAATCAAACTCACAGCTGGAAACTGGTGGTTAACCTGCCCGTGTAAACATATCCTTACACAGGGAAATATTGACCTAATAAGCTAATGTCAAATTTGATTGCATTTGCCAGATTACCAGTAAAAGCAAGGAATCTGTTTGGGAATTCACCAAAGGACTTCTGGACGCCTGGTCAGGATGGATTGTCATGCTTCTTATTGGACTGCTGGCAGGTATGGTACTACTCCTTACATTTGTGGGAACACTGGGGGACATGTATCAATAATGATGTAGCAATGTGTGATTTTATGTATGTTTTTTTGCATCAAATGGAGCATATTTGCGCCAAAATTATCAATTGTCGTACGCAAGTTTGTAATTTTGGCACAAATGTAGCCCTACAAAAGGTGCAGACCCCAGAATTCCAGGCAGTAAATCTGACTTTGGGACATTCTATTGTTGTAACTATTTTCTCTGTCACTTTATTCATGGTGTAGATTTGCGCCTAAATGAAGGTATTTGCGCCTAAACTTGCGCCAAATCAAAAAGTCGCAATTAATGAATTCCAGACCAAAGAATGATTGTAACTGAAATCATGACTAACAAAGTGAAATCAGTGATTTTGTTCTAAACCATTTGGCGCAATTGTTTGTCGCAAGAAGTGACATAAAAGGAAATTTGAGACAAATCACAGTAAAAAAAACAGGGTAAAACCCTTCATACATACCCCCCACTGTCACTAGAGTTGAGCAAACTTACAGTAAATTGGCTCGTAGCGAACCTCGCAGCTTGGCTGTTTATTACTTTAGTCTGCGTAAATTAGTTCAGCTTTCCAAGGGCTCTGTTTGCCTGGAAAAGTCTGGGATGACAGTTTTAGGTCTCAGGCCTTAGGCCTGGGATGACAGTCTTAGGTCTCAGGCCTTAGGTCTGGGATGACCGTCTTAGGTCTCAGGTCTTAGGTCTGGGATGACAGTCTTAGGTCTCAGGCCTTAGGTCTGGGATGACCGTCTTAGGTCTCAGGTCTTAGGTCTGGGATGACAGTCTTAGGTCTCAGGTCTTAGGTCTGGGATGACAGTCTTAGGTCTCAGGTCTTAGGTCTGGGATGACAGTCTTAGGTCTCAGGTCTTAGGTCTGGGATGACAGTCTTAGGTCTCAGGTCTTAGGTCTGGGATGACAGTCTTAGGTCTCAGGTCTTAGGTCTGGGATGACAGTCTTAGGTCTCAGGCCTTAGGTCTGGGATGACCGTCTTAGGTCTCAGGTCTTAGGTCTGGGATGACAGTCTTAGGTCTCAGGTCTTAGGTCTGGGATGACAGTCTTAGGTCTCAGGTCTTAGGTCTGGGATGACAGTCTTAGGTCTCCTAAGTTATCAACAGCCGAACTGCGAGGTTCGTTATGAGCCAATTTACTGTAAGTTCGCTCAACTCTGACTGTCACTATTGCTCAGGAGCCTGTAGACATGATTCCTTCAGTGGCACATGTAGTCACCAGCACATCTTGTCTGTAGGTTCCCCCTGTGGGCATGGTGTCGTGGAGGCAGTGGTTGCTGCCGGTTAGGGACCCACTCTGAATAGGTGGCCTTGACGTGGCGAGTGGGCTTGTACTTTTTGATCAAAATGTATACTAACAACCTGTTACTTTTTTAAATTATGCTGAGAAGCAAGTAGATCAAAATACAAATGGTGGATGTGCGGCTGTGTTTCTCTTTGTGTTGTCTGTAGACATCTGTATGGACATTTATTATTATGTGAGTGATATATGGAGGACACCAAAGTACAGGTTCTAAGTGTACGGCCACTTGCATTGTAAGAGCTATAGATTTTCAGTAGTGGAAAATAGACATGTGCAATTCGGTTCGGCACGAATGTCTAATTTACCGAATTTTACCGTTTTCGGGCATTCGGACCAATCCGAATGCATGAAAACATATTTTGAACATTCCCGAATAGCCACGATAATACGAATAGCACAATAACGAATGCATTCGTTATTTACCGAATGCATGCGGTAAATAACAAATTCATTCATTATCAGTAAACGAATGTAAAGAATTCATTCTAATAACACAAATTATAAAAAGGATACAGATATGGTTTGATTTTTCGGATACATTCGGTAAATCTTTTTATTCTTTTTTGGACTTTAGCGATCCTAAAAAATTATGGAGTTACCTTTTTTTATTAAAGTTTCGTAGGGTACCATAAAAAAATAATAATAAAAAAGATACAGTAGTGATGGAAAAAATTATATCTAACAAAATGTATCTTTTTTATTATGAAATGTTTATAAATTTTTAAACAGGGATCAATTTATGTGAGCGTGTAAAGCACAAAAAATGTAGCCGACAATAATAAAAATGTAGTGTGTGTGCGTGTTTTTCACTTTTTTTAAAACATTTTTTAGGTAGTACTACTAATCCCAGCATGGAACACACTCTTCCATGATGGGGATAGTAGTTACCTGTACTAATTGACAGATCGCCGGGTCCCTTGCGATCCTCTTGTATAATGTATAGATGCGGCGGCCGCTCTTCTATGGTCCCCTGCACTCACGTATATATACACCTATTCATATTTCCCGCAGCTGTGATTGGCCAGGTGGTTCCAGTCAATCACAGCTCTCTGTGAGAAATAGGAATATGTGTATATATACGGCCGTGCAGGGGACCATAGGTGAACGGCCGCCGCATCCATACATTATACAGGAGCATCACAGCGGGTGTCTGGAGTGATACCCGCAGTGATCTTTCCTTTACTACAAGTACTACTACTCCCAACATGGAGTACACTCTGCTCCATGCTGGGAGCTGTAGCACCTGCATTAATAGACAGATCGCAGCGGGTGTCAGAAGTTACATTCGCTGCGATATGTCTATTAATGCAGGTACTACAGCTCCCAGCATGGAGCAGAGTGTGCAGAGTGTGCTCCATGTTGGGAGCATTAGTACCTGCAGTAAGGGACAGATCCCAGGGATGTCACTCCTCCTGACACCCCCTGCGATCGTCCTTATGTGAATGTCGGGATCAGCTGTTCTCAGGGCTACAGAGCCGGGAGAACAGCTGACGCTGAGCCATAGGTATACATCGTATATCTACTGCCCAGCAAGAACTTACAGTGAGCCTGCAATGTGTATACATGTGTATTTCTTATATATATAAGAAAAAAAACACTCCCCCACAGCCCTCGTTAACAATTTTTTAAAAGAAAAAAAATTATCTGCCGTAATCCATCGATTCCGCAGTAATCCTCTGCATACACGGATCTGAAACGAGAAGAAAAAAAACACAAAAATTGGTTATGACATTTTTGGTGCTGTCCGCTGGGGATAGCACCCATGATGCAATGTCTACCCAAACAGGGAGCCACCAATTGGTGCACAACTACAACTCCCAGCATGCCCAGACAGCCTTTGGCTGTCTGGGCATGCTGGGAGTTGTAGTTTAGCAACAGCTGGAGTCTCCCTGTCTGGGTAGACACTGCCAGAAGGGTCTGTTCACATTATACAAAACGGACAATGTGAACAGAGCTTCAGATTAACTAGCCTTGTTCCCTTCTGTAGCTCTGCCCCCTAATGGCGTCATCACTAGGGGGCGGAGCTACACGGACCTGCCCGGTACTCGAGGGAAGTAAGAGGACTTTGTCTTCTGTATACACTATATACAGCTATCTATAGATAGCTGTATATAGTGTATACCGCCCAAAGGGTTAACCTACACTGTCCAGCAGTGTAAGTTAAAGGGGTAGTCCAGTGGTGAAAAACTTATCCCCTATCCTAAGGATAGGGGATAAGTTTGAGATCGCGGGGGTCCGACCGCTGGGGCCCCCTGCGATCTCTCTGTACGGTGGCCATGCTCTCCGACCAGATAGCGGGTGTCGACTTCCGCACGAATGGCGGCCGACACGCCCCCTCAATACAACTCTATGGCAGAGCCGGAGATTGCCGAAGGCAGCGCTTCGACTCTGCCATAGAGTTGTATTGAGGGGGCGTGTCAGCCGCCGCTTTGTGCGGAGGTCGACACGCCCCCTTCCCGCGGGCTGTCGAGGCTCCGTACAGGAGATCGCAGGGGGCCCCAGTGGTCGGACCCCCCACGATCTCAAACTTATCCCCTATCCTTAGGATAGGGGATAAGTTGTTCACCACTGGGTCACCACTGGACTACTCCTTTAACTCTTCCCTTGCTGGGCTTGCGCATAACACACAGCTCAGCGAGGGGTTAAGTGAGCCAGCAATGTGTATAATGTATACACATTGAAGGCTCACTGTAAGTTCTTGCTGGGCAGTAGATATACGATGTATACCTACGGCTCAGGATCAGCTGTTCTCCCGGCTCTGTAGCCCTGAGAACAGTTGATCCCGACATTCACATGGAAGATTCACAAGGACGATCGCAGCGGGTGTCAGGAGGAGTGACATCCGCTATGATCTGTCCCGTACTGCAGGTACTAATACCCCCAACATGGAGCACACTCTGCTCCATGCTGGGAGCTGTAGTACCTGCATTAATAGACATATCGCAGCGAGTGTAACTTCTGACACCCGCTGCGATCTGTCTATTAATGCAGGTACTACAGCTCCCAGCATGGAGCAGAGTGTACTCCATGTTGGGAGTAGTAGTACTTGTAGTAAAGGAAAGATCACTGCGGGTATCACTCCTGACACCCGCTGTGATGCTCCTGTATAATGTATGGATGCAGCGGCCGCTCTCCTATGGTCCCCTGCAGGGCAATATATATATACACATATTCCTATTTCTCACAGAGAGCTGTGATTGGCTGGAACCATCTGGCCAATCACAGCACTGCGGGAAATATGAATATGTGTATATATACGTGAGTGCAGGGGACCATAGAAGAGCGGCCGCCGCATCTATACATTGTACAAGAGGATCGCAAGGGACCCCTGCGATCTGTCAATTAGTACAGGTAACTACTACTCCCATCATGGAAGAGTGTGTTCCATGCTGGGAGTAGTAGTACTACCTAAAAAATGTTTTTTAAAAAAGTGAAAAACACGCACACAATACATTTTTATTATTGTCGGCTACATTTTTAGTGCTTTACCCGCTCACATAAATTGATCCCTGTTTAAAAATTAATAAACATTTCATAATAAAAAAGATACATTTCGTTAGATATAATTTTTTCCATCACTACTGTATCTTTTTTATTATTATTTTTTTTATGGTACCCTACGAAATTTTAATAAAAAAGGTATCTCCATAATTTTTTAGGATTGCTAAAGTCCAAAAAAGAATAAAAAGATTTACCGAATGTACCCGAATACCGAATGTATCCGAAAAAAAATCAACACGAATACCCGAATACCGAATGTATCCGAAAAATCTAAATTGAAAATATTACCGAACCCAAAATTTTTTCGAAAACGAAAAAACCAAACGAAACGAAAATTTTTCTAGTGCACAAGTCTAGTGGAAAATCCACCACATTACTGCACCAAACTCCACAGCAAAAAACCTGCACCAAATCATGAAGATTGTGGATTTCCTGTTGCAGATTATGCAAATTAAGGGGGACATTTATGAAACATTGCTTTTGTAGTCAATTTTTTTGTAATTTTTTTTTCAACTACTGTTTTGCTTACATGCAACAAACTTATTATTCTGTCGCACGTAAGCAAAAGTGAGAAAATCCCTCCACATAAGCAAAAGCTGTGAGGTAAGCGCCGGAGATTGCTCTGCTGTTCCCGTGTTAGCTAAAGAGGTGTTTCTTTGGTGTCCTCACTTGTTTCTCGGGCTCAAAATCTTCTAGCGTTGCCTAAGCCATTGTGATGGCACAAGTAGGTGGTAATAGGAGGTCCAAATCCAAACACATTTCCCAGCCTAGTGCCACGGAAGAAATATTCTAAAGTATGTCGTCCGCCATTGCCACAACACAACCTGTAGGAGACTCTATTCCATCAAACTCACCCAATAAATTTGGCAAATATATTTTGAGTTTTAAGTGAATAAAAAAGGTTCTAATGCTTTTTTTTGTCATTATTCTTTTTATTTTTAAAATAGAAGTTTAAATTATGTTTTAGCAAGCAAAGATTGGAATTAGCTTGAGTAGAAGAGGTTGATTATGGCAATCAGTATCAAAAGAAAAAAGCCCCCAAAAAATAAAAAATTTCACATACAGTGCATGAAAGTAAGCATTAAAAATTAATAATGTAGTTATAACACACTTTCATAAAAAAAAAAAAAAAAAAAAAAAGAAGAAGAATACTATCAATAAAAGAGGACAAATCATTTTAGAGGATGCAAGGCATTTTAGTAAGCCAGGAATGTGCTGGAGTAACTTTAAATGGGCACTCTCATTAAAACTAATTTTTGCTATTGCACTAATGAAGTTTTCTATGTTTTATTTGTGCTCAAAAAAGCTCAAGAGCACATTTTCCCCCAACTCATACACAGACTTTGGACCAAAGTCCAAACACAGGAAGTGCCGCCTGGAGTGCTGAGGGGTGTCCAACCAACAGCATATGGCAGTTATGTGTGAGAGGAGCTATGATTGGATGAGGCTGGACACCCCCCCCCCCCTCAGCACTCCAGGCGGCACTTCCTGTGTTTGGACTTTGGTCCAAAGTCTGTGTATGAGATGGAGGAAAATGTGCTCTTGAGCTTTTTTAAGCACAAATAAAACATAGAAAACTTCATTTTTTTTAAACAAAGTATATTAGAAATATTTTTCATTTACCATAAGGAGGGCAATAGCAAAAATTAGTTTTAATGAGAGTTACCCTTTAGGCAAAGTTTTCCACTATAGCGACTTTTTAGCGACAGTCGCATTCGATAAATCTCTTACTACTGCATGTCAATTTCTAAAACTTGCTTGCATAAGCAAAAATCTATTTTCTTGCTTTTCTCGCTCTTAGGGATGATTGTCGCACAGAAAATTGCGTAGTCGCAGTTGCAACTTTTTAGCGAAAATTATGTGAAAGAAAAAACAGGTGAAAGGGGTTATCCAGGAAAAAACTTTTTTTTTAATATATATATATATATATATATATATATATATATATATATATATATATGTATATCAACTGGCTCCAGTAAGTTAAACAGATTTGTAAATTACTTCTATTAAAAAATCTTAATCCTTTCAGTACTTATGAGCTTCTGAAGTTAAGGTTGTTCTTTTCTGTCTAAGTGCTCTCTGATGACACGTGTCTCGGGAACCACCCAGTTTAGAAGCAAATTCCCATAGCAAACCTCTTTTAAAAGAGGTTTGCTATGGGAATTTGCTTCTAAACTGGGTGGTTCCCGAGACACGTGTCATCAGAGAGCACTTAGACAGAAAAGAACAACCTTAACTTCAGAAGCTCATAAGTACTGAAAGGATTAAGATTTTTTAATAGAAGTAATTTACAAATCTGTTTAACTTTCTGGAGCCAGTTGATATATATATATATATATATATATATATATATATATATATATATATATATATATAAAGTTTTTTCCTGGAATACCCCTTTAGTGCTTTCATAAATGTCCCCCTAAATGTTACTACTTAATAACAGCATTTCCACATTCCAACATTTATTTCAGATTTTGATTTCCCCACTGAAGTCAAGTGTTAACAGGTTAAATCTTCAGTTTTACCGGCACAGCTGGTATTTTGGCCACCCTGCCTGTATTTTTATATGAAAAATACCGGCAATGCAATGGCCGGTATTTATCCAACCAGTCCTCCAACTCCCGGAATGTTGCACTATATAGTTGCACTAGTATAGAAGTATATAATATAGGTAAGTGTTTCCCAACCAGAGAGCCGCCAGCTGTTGCCAAACTACAACTCCCAGCATGACCGGACAGCCAACGGCTGTCCGGGCATGCTGGGAGTTGTGGTTTGGCAACAGCTGGAGGCACCCCTGGTTGGGATACCCTGGCTTGTACTATATACTACTATATAGTCCAACATGTTGGGAGTTGTATTTTTCATTCGGCGCAGCTGCTGAGCCACAGGCTGTATCACTGCATGCTGGGAGTTGTAGTTAGTAACTGCAACACCTGAATTTAATTTTAAAAAAAAAGCGATCAAAATGTCACATCAAAACAAAAATGGTAATGTTCAAAACTACAGATCGGGGTGCAAAAAATGAGCCCGAATAAGGACAAATAAAAATGTTATAGACGTCAGAATAGGACAAAATTTCCCTCGCATACGTGTATCCTGTGATGTCACGCATATATAATTAATTATGCAAATTAGAATGGCCAGTATATTTTTTTTTCTTTTTTTTGCAAGAAAAGTGGCAGCCCTAGACATGCAGGTCACTTCTACATGGATTTTTTTTTTTATCTAATTCACTTTGCTGCGACTGTGTGACCCACCATAAGGTCTGGTGTAGGTAAAGTGTCAATGTCATGCGTCCTCAGTAAACATGGAATTTGTTAGGTGTAAGTAGATTTAATAAATAATGTAGTGTCTGTTTACCATATGCTCTGGGAAATCTTATTATGCCGAGACCCCTATTACCGTATTTTTCGCCCTATAGGACGCACCGGCGTATAAGACGCACCCAATTTATAGGTGCAAAATCTAAGAAAATAAAGATTCTGAACCCAACAGTGGTCTTCAACCTGCGGACTTCCAGATGTTGCAAAACTACAACTCCCAGCATGCCCGGACAGCCGTTGGTTGTCCGGATGCGCTGGGAGTTGTAGTTTTGCAACATCTGGAGGTCCGCAGGTTGAAGACCACTGGTATAGGAGGTAATACTCTCGTGTCCCCACCGCTCCGGACCCATCACCGCTGCCCTGGATGTCGCTCCATCGCTGTCGCTGCGTCCCCGTGGTGTCCCCGACGCTCCGTACTTCTTCTTCCCCGGGATCCACGCTCTCCCTCGCCATCATCACGCCGCCGTCATCACGCCGCTCTGCACGCCGCTCCGCACGCCGCTCCTCACGCCACTCCTCACGCCGCTCCTATTGGATGACGGCGTGCGCGACGACGTGATGACGTCGAAGGAGAGCGCAGGGGATCCCGGCACGGAGAAGACACCGAGGAGGCAGGTAAGGTCCCTCCCGGTGACCTGTCAGCTGTTCGGGACGCCGCGATTTCACCACGGCGGTCCCGAACAGCCCGACTGAGCAGCCGGGTTAGTGTTATTTTCACTTCAGACGCGGCGGTCAGCTTTGATCGCCACGTCTGAAGGGTTAATACAGGGCATCACCGCAATCGGTGATGTCCTGTATTAGCGGCGGGTCCCGGCCGTTGATGGCCGCAGGGACCGCCGCGATAGGACAGGGTTTAATGTGTATTTGCCGTATAAGACGCACCAACTTTTACCCCCCAGTTTTGGGGAAGAAAAAGTGCGTCTTATACGGCAAAAAATACGGTACTTCATAGGAGACAAAAGACTGGCATCTATTTAGACAGTATACGTCAGTAATTTACTGTATGAAATAGCACAGAAAGCTCCACTATTCCATAGAGCAGTGGTCTTCAACCTGCAGACCTCCAGATGTTGCAAAACTACAACTCCCAGCATGCCCGGACAGCCAACGGCTGTCCGGGCATGCTGGGAGTTGTAGTTTTGCAACATTTGGAGGTTTGCAGGTAGAGACCACTGCCATAGAGTGTATACCATACAGTATGGCCAGCATTTATCATTGTAGGTGTAAGTGAAGCATTTTTTTACACCTTTTTTTGTGTGTAGGAGCAGCAAATGTATTAAATGGTCACAGAGCATATGATACATTTTGTGCAGATAAACATTTTCAGAAATTTCTCTCTTCACATACACCAAAAAGCTACGCAAGGTCTGGGATGGCGTAGTTTTAGACACTTTTCAGTGGCTTTGCGCCTTTTTTGCGCTTTTTTTTTACAAAAAGGCGCAGTTGATAAATTTCAGTCCACGGCAGACGCTGAATTGAAAAGCGTGTACTGCTACTCCAAAATATCTGGAATGACTAAAATATCCTACCACCAAAAGGCGCAAAATTACACACAGTGCGCCAAAATAGCGCCTTTTGTACGGAGAAAAATAGGCGTAAACTCATTGATAAATGTCGGCCTATATGTTTTTATTTATTTTTTTATACAAAAGTGTCTATGTATGACAGATACCGCTGAGTAACATCCATCAGATGTATATGTAGGTAATGTAGACACGTCATTCTATTTCATGATGACTGTATAATAGTGTAGACAGATATGTGAGTATATTACTTACATTGTATAAAATATATTGTGAAGCAGACACAACTAGCATGATTACCGTATTTTTCGTCGTATAAGACGCACTTTTTCTTCCCCAAAACTGGGGGGAAAAAGTTGGTGCGTCTTATACAGCGAATACACCCCTATCGCGGCGGTCCCTGCGGCCATCAACGGCCGGGTGATGCCCTGTATTAACCCTTCAGACGCGGCAATCAAAGCTGACCGCCGCATCTGAAGGGAAAGTGACACTAACCCGGCTGTTTAGTCGGGCTGTTCGGGACCGCCGCGATTTCACCGCGGCGGTCCCGAACAGCCCGACTGAGCAGCCGGGTTAGTGTTATTTTCACTTCAGACGCGGCGGTCAGCTTTGATCGCCACGTCTGAAGGGTTAATACAGGGCATCACCGCGATCGGTGATGTCCTGTATTAGCGGCGGGTCCCGGTCGTTGATGGACGCAGGGACCACGACGATACGACAGGGTTTAATGTGTATTTGCAGTATAAGACGCACCAACTTTTACCCCCCAGTTTTGGGGAAGAAAAAGTGCGTCTTATACAGCGAAAAATACGGTACTTCATAGGAGACAAAAGACCGGCATCTATTTAGACAGTATCGTCAGTAATTTACTGTATGAAATAGCACAGAAAGCTCCACTATTCCATAGAGCAGTGGTCTTCAACCTGCAGACCTCCAGATGTTGCAAAACTACAACTCCCAGCATGCCCGGACAGCCGTTGGCTGTCCGGGCATGCTGGGAGTTGTAGTTTTGCAACATTTGGAGGTCTGCAGGTTGGAGACCACTGCCATAGAGTATATACTATACAGTATGGCCAGCATTTATCATTGTAGGTGTAAGTGAAGCATTTTTTTACACCTTTTTTTGTGTGTAGGAGCAGCAAATGTATTAAATGGTCACAGAGCACTTGATAAATTTTGTGCAGATAAACATTTTCAGAAATTTCTCTCTTCACATACACCAAAAAGCTACGCAAGGTCTGGGATGGTGTAGTTTTAGACACTTTTCAGTGGCTTTGCGCCTTTTTTGCGCTTTTTTTTTTTTTTTTACAAAAAGGCGCAGTTGATACATTTCAGTCCACGGCAGACGCTGAATTGAAAAGAGTGTACTGCTACTCCAAAATATCTGGAATGACTAAAATATCCTACCACCAAAAGGCGCAAAATAACACACAGTGCGCCAAAATAGCGCCTTTTGTACGGAGAAAAATAGGCGTAAACTCATTGATAAATGTCGGCCTATATGTTTTTATTTATTTTTTTATACAAAAGTGTCTATGTATGACAGATACCACTGAGTAACATCCATCAGATGTATATGTAGGTAATGTAGACACGTCATTCTATTTCATGATGACTGTATAATAGTGTAGACAGATATGTGAGTATATTACTTACATTGTATAAAATATATTGTGAATCGGACACAACTAGCATGATTACCGTATTTTTCGCCGTATAAGACGCACTTTTGGGGGGAAAAAGTTGGTGCGTCTTATACGGCGAATACACCCCTATCGCGGCGGTCCCTGCGGCCATCAACGGCCGGGACCCGCGGCTAATACAGGACATCGCCGATCGTGGTGATGCCCTGTATTAACCCTTCAGACGCGGCAATCAAAGCTGACCGCCGCGTCTGAAGGGAAAGTGACACTAACCCGGCTGTTTAGTCGGGCTGTTCGGGACCGCCGCAATTTCACCGCGACGGTCCCGAAAAGCCCGACTGAATAGCCGGGTTAGTGCTTACAGGACACCGGGAGGGACCTTACCTGCCTCCTCGGTGTCTTCTCCGTTCAGGGATCCCCTGTATGGCCGGCGCTCTCCTTCCTCGTCATCACGTCGTGCGTCGGCGTGCGTAATGACGTGATGGCGGCGACGGAGAGCGAGGATACCCGGCCGGCAGCAGAGACGTTCCGGAGCGACGGGGACACGGCGACAGCGATGGAGCGACATCCAGGGCAGCGGTGACGGGTCCGGAGCGGCGGGGACACGTGAGTATTACCTCCTATGCAGTGGTCTTCAATCTGCAGACCTCCAGATGTTGCAAAACTACAACTCCCAGCATGCCCGGACAGCCAACGGCTGTCCGGACATGCTGGGAGTTGTAGTTTTGCAACATCTGGAGGTCCGCAGGTTGAAGACCACTAATGGGTTCAAAATCTTTATTTTTTTAGATTTTGCACCTATAAATTGGGTGCGTCTTATACGCCGATGCGTCCTATAGGGCGAAAAACACGGTACACCACACAGGGTATATTGGTATACTCTCTTTCTTAGCATGAAGCTCTGCTGCTCCCAAAAGAGTTCTGTTTATTACAGGAAGTAAATTTGGTTTTTTACAAACTGAGAAAAAGGGGAGGGTGAAATGTAAAATTATGCATCGTTCTATATGCTGATTGGTCATTTGAGCATGGCGTAGCATTAGTCATTATCTTGCAAGTCCTCTTAGCTTAAGATTTCAGCATCTTTCCACAAAGTCCAATGTTTAGACACCACTATTGGGTTCAAAATCTTGAATTTTTTAGATTTTGCACCTAAAAATAGGGTGCGTCTTATACGCCGGTGCGTCCTATAGGGCGAAAAATACGGTACCTGTACAATCAATATAACAACAGTGACGTACATAGAAGAAAGATGGCCCCATAACAAATATTAAAATAGGCCTCCTTTAATGGCATCCTTCATATAAGATAGGGCCAGGGACTATTGATAGGATTCGGATTATTGGGCAGACTAGATGGGCCAAATGGTTCTTATCTGCCCACACATTCTACGTTTCTATGTTTCATCCGATTCTGCCCCCATGATATAAATGTCTTTATTTATGTAATTATTTCTTCTTTCTTTCTACGGCTCAGTGGTCAATACCCCTCGTCCCTCATTCATTTACTGACAATGTAAGTCATTGGAAAGAGGAGTTCTGCACAGTCTCTTACCAATAGAAATAGGAATAGGACCAGCTAGGACTGGGCCCCCTCTCTCCAAGGGCCCCATAGCAGCGGTATGGTCTGCCTTTATGGTACATATGTCCTTGACAACAGAATATTTGTTCCATTATACATTAAAGGGGTATTCCAGGCAAAAACTTTTTTTTTATATATCAACTGGCTCCGGAAATATAAACAGATTTGTAAATTACTTCTATTAAAAAATCTTAATCCTTCCAATAGTTACTAGCTTCTGAAGTTTTCTGTCTAACTGCTCAATGATGATGTCACGTCACGGGAGCTGTGCATGATGGGAAAATATCCCCATAGGAGCTGCACAGCTCCCGGGACGTGAGTCATCAGAAAGCAGTTAGACAGAAAACAGCAACTCAACTTCAGAAGCTAATAACTATTGGAAGGATTAAGATTTTTTTAATAGAAGTAATTTACAAATCTGTTTAACTTTCCGAAGCCAGTTGATATATAAAAAAATGTTTTTGCCTGGAATACCCCTTTAAACCCATAATACATGGAAGTATGATTTGCCTTTTGATCATTAACCAGAGTCACCACAAGATGTCAGTGTTGTTCATGCTATCAGCTGTCTCCCTTGGGTTTCACAGTGTGTGTTGGTCATGTATTTTAGCTTCAGCTGAATATTTACATAGCCAGATAGTTTAGTTTACATTTTTTTTGTTAATTATAGATTTTTTGTTTTTGTTTTAATAATGCATAATACAATTGGTATACAGAGTACACAGTGTATGATCTATGGCTGATCTGCTGCTAGATTGGTGAAAATAAACATACAAGAAGGAACAGCAGAATATTAAAACATAATGTGTAATGTACGGAGACATAGGTCACCCCTTTCCTCTTATATATGATCTGGTGCTGCTAAAATTTGTGTACAGCTTGGAAAACCATACAGATAGGTAGGTAGATAGATAGATAATCTTAAAGGGGTACTCTGGTGGGGAAAAAAATCATATCAACTGGCTCCAGAAAGTTAAAAAGTTAAAATCTTAATCCTTCCAGTACTTATCAGTGCTCCAGGGGAAGTTTTATTGTTCCTTTCTGTCTGACCATAGTGCTCTCTGCTGACACCTCTGTCCATATCAGGAATTGTCCAGTGAAGGAGAGGTTTGCTATGGGGATTTTCTCCTACTCTGGACAGTTCCTGATACAGACAGAGGTGTCAGCAGTAAGCACTGTGGTAAGACAGAAAAGAACAACTCAACTTCCTCTGGAGCATACAGCAACTGATAAGTACTGGGAGGATTAAGATTTTTAATAGAAGTAATTTACATTATTTTTTTTTTTACTTTCTGAAGCCAGTTGGAGTAAGTTGCAATTACTCCCTTGCCCCTCAATACTTTAATGTGCATTGTAAAGAATTATAGCTCATTCACAGGCCATATTACAAAATGTAATACAAAAATGTGAATTCCATTGTATGCCATATTGTGAAGGCATTTACCCTGGTACATACCACCCAGTTTTTGTTAAGAGCAAAGAGGGACATATAGGGCGGAGTGTGCAGTGTGCCGCGGCACCAGTCATGGCTGTCATTTTCCCTTTAAACACTGTTATACAGGCTGTGCAGCGGAGTGTTCTTTCTTCAGTTATTACTTCAGGTTAATACTTCCTTGTATGACACCCTTGTTCCATAGGGTGTCATACTGACCAGTTTTTCCAATAATAAAGTTATTAAAAAGCTGTCAAGATTTTTCTGGTTAAGGCGCAAAACACATTGAGCAGAAACAGTTATATATATATATATATATATATATATATATATATATATATATATAAATTTTATTACTTACTTTTTATTTTCTTCTTGTATTTGTAACATGGAATAAAGCCACCTAATTTTTTTCATTATTTTTGGGACTGCTGCGACTATCTTCTGCTATTTTGCCTGGAGGCTGCTTGCACCCACTTATTTTTCTCTGGTCGTGCTGCTCTTCTGTCTATCTATATATATAAAACTCAACGTGTGTGTGTGTATGTATGTTCCACAAAAACGTCCAAACGGCTAAAGATATTAACATGAAACTTGGCACACATGTTACTTATATGTCAACAACAAACATAGCATAGGTGATTTAACCCTTACTCACCCCCATTTGCCAGGGGCGGGGTTTATGTTTAAAGTCCCATACAAGTCAATGGGAAATATATGTTACTGCATAACTTTCAAACGGCTGGAGATATTTCGATAAAACTCGATAGTTAATTTAACCCTTAACTACCCCCATTTGTGAGTGTCGGGGTTTTTGTTACATTTCCCATTGATTTGCATGGGACTTTAATGTTCCCACATAACTTCCGTACAGCTGGAGATATTTGAATACCTGGTACACATGTTACAGGTTGGGGGGATAGGAGGTCGGGATAGGAGGTCGGGATAGAAGGTCGGGATAGAAGGTCGGGATAGGAGGTCGGGATAGGAGGTCGGCATAGGAGGACCGGGATAGGAGGACCGGGATAGGAGGACCGGGATAGGAGGACGGGATAGGAGGACGGGATAGGAGAACGGGATAGGAGGACTGGATAAGAGGTCGGGATAGGAGGTTGGGATAGGAGGTTGGGATAGATGGACTAGGAGGATGGGATAGGAGGTCAGGATAGGAGGACCGGGATAGGTGGACGGGATAGGACGTCGGGAGGTCGGGATAGGAGGACGTGATAGGAGGACGGGATAGGAGGTCGGGATAGGAGGTCAGGATAGGAGGTCGGGATAGGAGGTCGAGATAGAAGGCTGGGATAGATGGACTGGATAGGAGGACGGGATAGGAGATCGGGATAGGAGGTCGAGATAGGAGGACGGGACAGGAGGATGGGATAGGAGGTCTGGATATGAGGACAGGATATGAGGTTGGGATATGACAACAATATGTGAGGATGGAATATGAAGTCAAAAGCTTCCTCCTTTGTTTATTTTCCTCCCCAACAAGGATTAGAAAGGAAAAACCGGGCAACGCCGGGTACTCAGCTAGTATATATATAAAATTTGTGCTTACTTTTTATGTTTTTTTTTATTTTTCTACTTGTCATATTAGTTCAAGAACTGCCAAAAAACAGAAGGGATATCACGTGGGACTATGCTGTAGAGCAGTGGTCTTCAACCTGCGGACCTCCAGATGTTGCAAAACTACAACTCCTAGCATGCCCGGACAGCCATTGGCTGTCCGGGCATGCTGGGAGTTGTAGTTTTGCAACATCTGGATGTCCGCAGGTTGAAGACCACTGCTGTAGAGTAACTCTCATTAGCTATACTGTACTTCCTCACTTTCATAGTTTAGTATCTATGGTTTATTGTATATTTAAAAATTGTGTTTATACATCAGTGGTGCCCAATGTATAATATTGTTCATATACTCTCTAGGTACTTTAGCGGGTGTTATAGACTTGGCCGTGGACTGGATGACTGACCTTAAAGAGGGAATATGTCTTAATGGGTTCTGGTTTAGCCATGAACAATGCTGCTGGACATCAGATGAAGCCACCTTTGATGACCGGGATAAATGCCCTCAGTGGCAGAAATGGTCGGAATTGATGATTGATAAATCAGAGGTAACATTTGCATGTCCTGTTACTAAAATTATAAATAAAAAAAACTGCTTAATATCTATTATTTTTTGGGGTTCTTTATCAGCAGTAACTAGACCATAAAATAGTAAATAATAAAAAGTTTATTATAATCCAAATAACATCTCACATGAATGGAGATCAGTATACAGAGAATTCCATAGGTCTCCACTGAGTAGGAGAAGCTTGTGTGGCGCTCACCCGTGCATTTAAGATTACCATTAATTGAAGTCATGGACACCAACATAATAAATAGGAAAAAGTACACAGAGAGTATAGGACATATTTCCCCCTTTAAAGGGGTACTCCGCTGGAAACATCTTATCCCCTATCCAAAGCATAGTTGATAAGATGTTAGATCGCGGGGGTCCCGCTGCTGGGGACTCCCACAATCTCCGGCACGACACCCCTGTAAGGTGCGTGGAGCGAACTCTGCTCCGTGCCCGATGACTGGTGATGCAAGCCGCCACGCCCCCTCAATTCATGTCTATGGGAGGAGGCGTGACGGCTATGTACTAGCCGTCACGCCCCCTCCCATAGACATAAATGGAGGAGGCATGGCATGATGTCACGAACACGAAAGCTGCAAGCTTCTGTGTTCCAGACTCTGCCGCTGCCAGCCTGTAGATCGTGGGGGTCCCCAGAGGTGGGACACCCGCGATCTAACATTTTATACCCTATCCATTGGATAGGGGATAAGATATTTCTAACAGAGTACCCACAATGTCAACACAATGTGAATCCAAGTCAATCACACTTCTGTGAAATCACACTGTCCACTCAGGAAGAACACTGATTGACAATCAATTTCACATGCTATTGTGCAAATGGAACAGACAACAGGTGGAAATTATAGGCAATAAACAAAACACCCCCAATAAAGGAGCGGTTCTGCAGGTGGTGCCCACAGACCACTTCTCAGTTCCTATGCTTCCTGGCTGACGTTTTGGTCACTTTTGAATGCTGGCGGTGCTTTTACTCTAGTGGTAGCATGAGACAGAATCTACAACCCATACAAGTGGCTCAGGTAGTGCAGCTCATCCAGGCTGACACATCAGTGCAAGCTGTGGCAAGAAGGTTTGCTGTGTCTGTCAGCGTAGTGTCCAGAGCATGGAGGTGCTTCCAGGAAATAGGCCAGAACATCAGGAGACGTGGAGGAGGCCATAGGAGGGCAACAACCCAGAAGAAGGAACACTACCTCCGCCATTGTGCAAGGAGGAGCAAGAGGAGCATTGCCTCCGCCTTTGTGCTAGGAGGAGCAAGAGGAGCATTGCAGAGCCCTGCATTTGTCCACTCAAACGGTCAGAAACAGACTCCATGAGGGTGGTATGAGGGCCCGACATTAACAGGTGGGGGTTGTGTTTACAGCCCAACACCGTGCAGGACGTTTGGCATTTGCCAGAGAACACCAGGATTGGCAAATTTGCCACTGGCGCCCTGTGCTCTTCACAGATGAAAGCAGGTTCACACTGAGCACATGTGACAGAGTCTGGAGACGCCGTGGAGAACGTTCTGCCACCTGCAACATCCTCCAGCATGACCGGTTTGTGGTGCTATTTCTTTGGGGGGCCACACAGCCCTCCATGTGCTTGCCAGAGATAGCCTGACTGACATTAGGTACTGAGATCCTCAGACCCCTTGTGAGACCATATGCTGGTGCGGTTGGCCCTGGGTTCCTCCTAATGCAAGACAATGCTAGACCTCATGTGGTTGGAGTGTGTCAGCAATTCCTGCAAGAGGAAGGCATTGATGCTATGGACTGGCCCGCCCGTTCCCCAGATCTGAATCCGATTGAGCACATCTAAGATATCATGTCTTGCTCCACAGACTGTCCAGAAGTGGTTGGATGCCACCTCATCAGGATCATGCCCAGGCATTGTAGGGAGGTCATACAGGCACGTGGAGGCCACACACATTACTGAGCCTCATTTTGACTTGTTTTAAGGAAATTACATAAAGTTGGATCAGCCTGTAGTGTGGTTTTCCACTTTGGTTTTGAGTGTGACTCCATATCCAGACCTCCATGGGTTGATAAATTTGATTTCCATTGATAACTTTTGTATGATTTTGTTGTCAGCACATTCAACTATGTAAAGACGAAAGTATTTCTTTTGATTAGTTCATCCATTCAGATCTAGGATGTGTTATCTTAGTGTTCCCTTTATTTTTTTGAGCAATGTAGTATCCATAACCTGTGTATATTATATTTTATTTTGAAAGAGAGGCATTTAGGGCCCTCTTAAACTTGTTCAATGAATCAAAACCGTTCTTGGCCCTGTAATCCACCCATACTTTTATTTACCTTGGTCACCCTCCTCTGAACCCTCTCTTCTTTTCAACCATGTCCTTCTTATATACAGGTGCCCAAAATTGGACACACTAACGTGTGGTCTGGCCAGTGATTTGTATAGAGACAAAAACTGGAGTCTCTATGCCTCTTTTGGTGCATCCCATTAGTCTTGGCAGCAGCTCCCTGGTGCAGGTCACTAAAGTTGAGTTTAAAGTCCAGCAATGTTTTAACACACAGTCATACATCTTGTTGCCTGGGCCCAAGTACATAACCTTTATCCACATTTATCCACATTAAACTTTATTTGTAATTTCTCTGCCCAAGCCTCCAGCTTCCCCAGATCTGTTTGTAACATTATATTACCCTCCTCTGTGCTAATATCCTTTCAAAGCTTAGTATTATATAAATTATTGATGGTATGACTTTGGAAAACCCAATTAGATTTTCTCCATATTTTACGTTTTTCCTTTTTTTACTTCGTCATTAATTTATTTTCAGACATACTGTATTTGAAATGCTTAACTGTGGAATACACGTTTTCAAAACTGTCAAGGAAAAGTATCCAGATGTTAACATGTCAAATGCATGCCAAACGGACAAACTTTTGGCATACGTTTGGTCTACAGGTTACATATGGACCAATTTTACTAAACAAACATATGCTTTAGATGTAGCTAACATAAGGCCCCTTTCGTATCATGTTCAGTAGGTCAGGCCTCCTGTAAGTTCTTATAGATCAATAGAAGGATTGGATTGTGGCACAAGGAAGAAGCGAATCACTACCTAATATTTTTGTGATGAGAAAGGAATATTTTATCTGCCAATGTATGAAGATTAGTGTTGCTCGCGAATATTCGCAATTCGAATATTATTCACGAATATCGCATATTCGCGAATTCGCGAATTTCGCGAATATAGCGCTATATATTCGTAATTACGAATATTCGTTTTTTTTTTGTTTTTTTTTCTTCACAGTACACATCACAGTGATCACCCCTCTCTGCTTCCAGCTTGTGTGGTGTAAAGAAGGCTCTAATACTACTGTGTGAGACTGGCGTGCGAAAATTCGCATATGCGAAAATTAGCATATGCTAATTTTAGCATATGCGAATTTCCACATATGCTAATTTTCGCATACGCGTATTTTCGCATACGCGAAAATAAAACGAGAATATAACGAATATGCGAATATTCGCGAATATATGACGAATATTCGTCCATATATTCGCGAATATTCGCAAATTCGAATATGGCCTATTCCGCTCAACACTAATGAAGATCTGTGTAATGTTAAATATAACTACAATGCTCGGTGAATTGATTAATTTTTTGTGTGATTTTTTTCAGGGTGCCAGTGCATATATTTTAAATTATTTCCTTTATACTATGTGGGCTTTGACCTTCGCCTTCTTGGCTGTTTCTTTGGTTAGAGTCTTTGCTCCTTATGCATGTGGCTCTGGAATCCCTGAGGTAAGATATTATGATTTCCCTCTACAGTGGTCCCTCAATATACGATGGTAATTCGTTCCAAACGACCCATCATTTGTCGAATCCATCGTATGTTGAGGGATCCGTGCAATGTAAAGTATAGGAAGCTGTACTCACCTGTCCCCGATGCTGTCCCAGGGGCTCCCGATGCTGTCCCGCTGCTCCGGCGTCTTGTTCGGGATCCTCCGGCTTCTTCCGCATCTTCTGCAGGGTCCGGGCCTCGCTTTCTGGTGACGTTATTACGCTGCTGCGTCGGCACGGCGTGCGTAGTGACGTAATAACGATGCCGGAAAGCGAGGACCCTGGAGGAGATGCGGAAGACACCGGAGGATCGCGAAGTGGACCTGGAGCAGTGGGGATAGGTGAGCGAACCTGTCCGGGATGCTTAAACTGCTATCCGACAGCAGCTTAAGCATTTTGCGCTGTCGGATAGCAGTTAATGCGATGGTCCCGACATATAAAAGCATCTTATGTCGATGCTGACATCGACATGCGATGGCCTCTGAGAGGCCATCGTATGTCGATTTCATCATATGTCGGGGCCATCGTAGGTCGGGGGGTTACTGTATTATCAATTTTTATTTATTATTATTTAGTATTTTTGATTCTTTATTCCTTATTCTCTAATTCCATTTTTGTTATAATTGTGTTTTGGTATCTATATTGGTTATTATCTTATCTTAGGGCCGTGAGATATCCTCACTACATTGCATATTCTCCTCCATGCTACTAGTCGGCGCCTCTCATTGGCATTTTCAATATGCTGTTTAGTACAGCCACTGCGCCTGTCACATGTGAGCATGCGCCAGTCTGGCGTCCATCGGGGATCTGGGAAGTCGTGTCAGCTTCATGACACAGTCACGTGATTTATCATGTGCTGCGGTCATGTGACGCATCTGTTCCGGCTCCCGAGCGGCAGTCCGTGACTGCGTTAATGTGCCGATTGTTTGCCACAGGTGTTGCCATAATCCCAGTTCTGCATGTTGATTGGTGTTCTCTTGTATAAATAGACAGTTTGACCAGGATAGGGCCACTCCCAGACGAAGGTGACGTACCGAAACGTGCGTTGGAATGGTGCTATCCCAGCTCCTACTACTACCTGTCCTCTGTTCATCCCCTATTAGATCTGTGTTTAGTGTGCCAGTTTATATGTACTTGTCACTTTTTTTTAACCTATTTAGCACTTTACTCTAATTTTGAGTATTTAGGGTGGATATGGTATACCTTACCCTTTAGTGCAATAGTGTGCCATTATACCTTATTCTTGTTCTAATTTGCTGTAATAGCTTGTGACCTACTTATGTACTTCTTATTGATAAATTGTATGCCGGACCGGTGATATCACCTTTAGAGATGAGCGAACTTACAGTAAATTGGATTCGTCACGAACTTCTCAGCTCGGCGGTTGCTGACTTTTCCTGCATAAATTAGTTCAGCTTTCCGGTGCTCCGGTGGGCTGGAAAAGGTGGATACAGTCCTAGGAAAGAGTCTTCTAGGACTGTATCCACCTTTTCCAGCCCACCGGAAAGCTGAACTAATTTATGCAGGAAAACATCAACTGCCGAGCCGAGAAGTTTGTGACAAATCGAATTTAATGTAAGTTCGCTCATCTCTAATCACCTTATTGATGCTGCATTCCTCTCACAATTCACTTTTTATATTGTATGTAAATGTTTTTCATATATGTTTAATAAACTTGTTGTCTTGCAGAGATATTATTTATTCATGAGTGACTCCGATTGGCTTTCTTTGTTCTTTGTATATATTTATGGAGTTCACATATTGATGCCCATATATATATATATATATATATATATATATATATATATATATATATATGGGATACACTTCTAGAACACTAGAGCATATTACTCCCCGTTTTCTCTTTTCTGTCTACTGTTGTTTTTATAAGATATTATGATGTTTTATTATTTTTCAATGTTATAGTGTCTAGTGTACAATGTGTAGTTTGCAAGTTCCAATGGGGTACCCAGGGTTTTATATATCCAATAATACTAGGCAGGCACTACGCTTTCATGGCTGATTTAGCTAGAACAACACTTTTGTAATGACAGCAGTCATGAGGAGGGTCATGTTCTTGGGTACGCAGTCTGGGATCTACAGGTGAGCACTGATGATGCTACATAGTAGGGTCCATTCAGCAAGGCCTCTCAGGCTTATTCCAATCTGTAGATCACAATGTTGTCTATTCTCTTTTAGATGTCCATACAATATGCCTGTAAAGATGTATGCGCATAATATCTGAACAATAGAAAATATTGTGACAGATTTAGTATTGCAAAAATGCCTCACATTTATTATGTGTTCTAGGCCACTTTTACACACTTTTACGCCTCACCTAAAAAGGGGTATAGCTTAACAGAATATGTGCGTAGCTTAGTGGCAAAGAGGATGTGGTTTAAATGTGACTTGTTCCAAAAATTGCATTAAAATATGGGTACAAAACTAATAGTTAGTCTTCAAGGCTTCTTTTACAATGAGGTTAGCACAGAGTAGTGTGACGGCCATCGGGGGAGCCCGGGGGTATAGCGGGAGAAAAATTACTGTTTGCACCATCTTTTTCTCCCGCTATTCCCGCTACAAAATAACGGCACCCGAAGGACCCCGTTATAGTAAACGGGATCCATCGGGACCCGTTATTGCCCATTGTGCCTCATCCCAAAAACAGCGGTTAAAGGCTGAAAAAGAGAATAAAGAGCCTAACGGCCGTTTACGTACGGAGCACAATGGCAGTGTGAAGCTATCCTAAGGGGTTTTCCAGGATTTTTTTTTTCTTTAGCCTTTAAACCCATGATGCCAAGTTATAATACTGTGTAATATTCTTCTATTAACTCTGTGTGCAGGACCCATACCAAGAAGTGCTGTAGTGAAAGTCTTTTTATTTTACTGTTGTCTCTGAAGTTTCCAGCATTCCATGTGCCCAAAGTCAAAATGTCATGAGTCACATGGGTTCCAAGGGGTGTGGCTATGCTGCGGTGGATGAGTGAATTGCATTACTTAAGTAAATCCCTTTCATTTTGCTGTCCGGCTGCTCGTTTTCGCATAGCCACGACCCCTGGAGACCATGTGACTTATGACATCGTGTCTCTAGCCGCATGAAATGCTGGGAAAGGTCAGAGACTACAGTAAAATAAAAATACATGTATGTACTATAGCACTTCCGGGTGAGTGTCCTGTGCATGAAAAGAGGACAAAGCTGTGCATGGAAGTGATAGAAGCAAATTACACAGCAGTATAATTTGGCATCATGGTTTCAAGGGTTGAACAAAAAAAAAATCCTGTAATATCCCTTTAACTACAATGTCTAAACATGGCTTAAAGGGGCACTCCCTTGGAAAACTTTTTTTTAAATCAACTGGTGCCAGAAAGTTAAAACAGATTTGTAAATTACTTCTATTAAAAAATCTTAAAGGGGTATTCCAGGCAAAAACATATATATATATATATATATATATATATATATATATATATATATATCTCTCAACCGGCTCCAGAAAGTTAAACAGATTTGTAAATTATATAAAGCAAAGAAGTGATATTCGGCACTGCTATTGTAGGCTCTGACGGGCAGTCGTGTATGACGCTTATACGGAGAAGTATAAATAGAGATGTGGTGGTGCTCTGATACTTGACAAAAAGTTCATATCTTCAAAAGGCAATGAAGGAATGGAATGAATCGGCAACTCACCAGTCTTCTCTTCTGAAAAAGTTCCTTTATTCAAGCATACTCACAGCATGAAATGCAAATAGGGAGAGGGATCGGTGCAGGGGGGGTAAAATGTAGTAGGCGACAGATTCTGTTTCACTCGTTATACGAGCTTCATCCGGCCATGACTACCTGGAACTCTATGCTGCTTCTTATACAGGTGAGTGGCCAATCAGAAAAACCATTCTGGACCGCCCATCTGATCTGACGTACCTGGTGATGCTTCTTAGGGCATCGCCATTGGCTATAAGTCGCCATTTTGAAAGTGCGTCAGTAGAAGTTAGCAATAAATTACATACTTGTAAAAAAATGTGTGTATAATAATACATTTAAAAACAAGGTGCATAATCAACTTTCTCGTTAAGACCAAGTGGACCTGCTGCCGCAGTATGTATAATCCAGTAAGTTTCTCTTTGTAATAAATACTGGTCGATGTTGATCCCAGGTTTAGGTTTAACTCTTTCGATCCCGGCAAATTTTAAATTGTCAGTTTTTCCGCTGTGGGTCTCTATCATATGGGTAACAAGTCTGGGTGCTCCTTTTAATGTGCGGAAAGAATACAGGTGTTCCCTAATTCTTGCGCATAATTGTCTTATAGTTTTTCCGATATAATAGAACCCACAGGGACAAAAAATGACATAGACCACATATTTTGTTCTACATGTGATGCGTTCTGATACTGTATGCGTTATTGCTCCTATCCTCATTGTTTTATATTCGGCATTGAATTTGCAGAAGCTACATGTCTTACATGCGAAATTTCCTTTCGGAGTAAATTTTTCAAGCCATGTACCTTCTGTATTCTTAATTTTCTCCTGTTTCTTTAGGATATTTCCTATCGTCTTATTTTTTCTGTACGAGATAAGGTTTTTTTTTAACGCTATATTTTTTAATTCAACATCACTTTCAAGTATATACCAATTTCGCCTAATAGCTTGTTCGATGGTTTTATTTAGTGGAGTGTTCTGAAACGTGAATGTAAAACGTTTTTGATCAGGTGAAATGAATTCCTTGTTTTTCTTATTTTTTAATAAGCTAACTCTTTCTATTTTTGTGGCTTTTTTTCTATTTTCTTGTATTAATTTAAGTGGATAATGCCTTTCTCTTAATCGTTGTTGTAGATCATCTGCTTGTTCATTATATGTACTTTCTGATGCGTTGTTCCTTTTAAGGCGGATAAATTGTCCATAAGGGACACCCTTTTTTACTGTTGCAGGATGTGAACTCTGATAGTGGAGAAGGGTATTCTTCGCCATCTTTTTTCTATAACCTGCACTTAATATTTTATTTTGGTTTACAGTTAATTCAACGTCAAGAAATTCTATTTTAAGACCGCCGTAATGGGACGTAAAAGCTAAATTCATAGTATTAGTGTCATTCAAATATTTCACAAAATTGTCGAATGATAATTCGGTTCCTTCCCAGGCTATTAATATATCGTCGACATAACGGGCATAGAATTTCAAATGCCCGATAAAAGGATTAGTCGACGAATATATATATTGCCTCTCAAACTCTGCTAGAAAGAGATTGGCGTATGTACAGGACACCGGGGTACCCATCGGGGTCCCGGTGTCCTGCCTATACCAACGATCTCCGAATGTGAAAGTACTGTTCGTTAGAATAAAAAATAATGCTTCAGTGACAAATCCTGTAAATTCTTCTGATTTTTTAGACCTTTTTAACCCCTCTTTGACTGCCTGTACACCCGTATCATGAGGGATACGGGTGTACAGGCTTACCACATCAATTGAGCACAACTTCCAATCTTTTTCCCAGTTTAAATCCTCCATCATCTGTAATAAATGTAGTGTATCTTTAATGTAAGCTGGTATTGCTCTGAGCATGGGATTTAGAAGCCATTCTAGGTAATGAGATAGATGTTCCGTGACAGATCCCACTCCCGACACGATAGGTCGTCCCGGGGGTGGGATCTGCCCCTTATGTACTTTAGGTAAGTGGTACCAGGTAGCTGGTCTAGGTGTATCGGGTATGAGACGTTCGGCATTCTTTTTGGACAGAATGCCTTTTTCTACTGCTGTATGAAGGAAAGATGTTAGTTTGGACAGGATTTTTTTCGTGGGATCGGATTTTAGTGGAGTATAAGTGGCGGTGTCTTGCAATTGCCTTTCGGCTTCAGCTAAATACATAGATTTATACATGACGACTACCGCCCCTCCTTTATCTGCCCGAATCACCTGTAAATCCTCTCTATTCTTCAGTGTGGTTAAGGCCATAGTTTCTGCTTTAGATAGATTAATCGGATTCTCTTTATAAATAATTGATTTTACATCTTGCATAACTGCATTTTGGAAGAGGTCCAGGCTACTCCCCGGAAATATCGGGGGGTTAAACCTGGATCGCCTCCCTTTATTAAAGCGTGGGTGCTTAAAATCTTCTATGGCCATAGGATCACTGAATTCACTAGCTAACATTTCTAGGCAGTCTATCTCTAACTGTGTACACTCTTCAGGGAAGAAACCTAGACCTGTGGCATCCACAGGTAAATCTGCTGTACATTGTTCATGCTCATGGGGTTTTTTATTAGAAAAAAACTTAAAGAGATTAATGTCTCTTAGTGATTTTGCTAGATCGATTTCGAATGTAACGGGGTTGAATTTTTCTATCAGTCCATAATTTAAGCCTTTCGAAAGAAGAGTGTCCGTGGCAGGGTCGAGAGTCTCTGATGTAAGGTTTATGACATTGGATTTTGTCGGTCTTTGAAGATCATTCATGTTTCGGTTTTTCTCTTTTTCGGGTCTCTCGGCTTTCTTTGGTCTTCCCCGTCTCGTATGTTTATTGGTCCTAAAGGGACTATTTCGTTTTTGTTCTCTAGGGGCTGTAGTTCTTGTTGATTTTTATTTGTGGTTTTATTCACACTGTTAGATGTCTCGGTGCGTTTCTTAACTGTATATTGCGATGGTCTTCTTCGCTGGTAGGATTTGGCTGCATTTTTGGTAGTGTTAGTTTTATAATGCCACTGGAACTCTTTATCTTGATCGTAATCTGCTTTATCTCGCAAGAACTTTTCTCTCTTTTTATTCTTAATTTCCTCTTGCAATGTAGTTAATTTGTTTTGCAACTTGGAATACTCCGAAAGGAAATTTCGCATGTAAGACATGTAGCTTCTGCAAATTCAATGCCGAATATAAAACAATGAGGATAGGAGCAATAACGCATACAGTATCAGAACGCATCACATGTAGAACAAAATATGTGGTCTATGTCATTTTTTGTCCCTGTGGGTTCTATTATATCGGAAAAACTATAAGACAATTATGCGCAAGAATTAGGGAACACCTGTATTCTTTCCGCACATTAAAAGGAGCACCCAGACTTGTTACCCATATGATAGAGACCCACAGCGGAAAAACTGACAATTTAAAATTTGCCGGGATCGAAAGAGTTAAACCTAAACCTGGGATCAACATCGACCAGTATTTATTACAAAGAGAAACTTACTGGATTATACATACTGCGGCAGCAGGTCCACTTGGTCTTAACGAGAAAGTTGATTATGCACCTTGTTTTTAAATGTATTATTATACACACATTTTTTTACAAGTATGTAATTTATTGCTAACTTCTACTGACGCACTTTCAAAATGGCGACTTATAGCCAATGGCGATGCCCTAAGAAGCATCACCAGGTACGTCAGATCAGATGGGCGGTCCAGAATGGTTTTTCTGATTGGCCACTCACCTGTATAAGAAGCAGCATAGAGTTCCAGGTAGTCATGGCCGGATGAAGCTCGTATAACGAGTGAAACAGAATCTGTCGCCTACTACATTTTACCCCCCCTGCACCGATCCCTCTGCCTATTTGCATTTCATGCTGTGAGTATGCTTGAATAAAGGAACTTTTTCAGAAGAGAAGACTGGTGAGTTGCCGATTCATTCCATTCCTTCATTGCCTTTTGAAGATTTGTAAATTACTTCTATTAAAAAATCTTAATCCTTTCAGTACTTATGAGCTTTTAAAGTTAAGGTTGTTCTTTTCTGTCTAAGTCCTCTCTGGTGACACCTGTCTCGGGAAATGCCCAGTTTAGAAGCAAATCCCCATAGCAAACCTCTTCTAAACTGGGTGTTTACCGAGATAGGTGTCATCAGAGAGCACTTAAACAGAAAAGAACAACCTTAACTTCAGAAGCTCATAAGTACTAAAAGGATTAAGATTTTTTAATAGAAGTAATTTACAAATCTGTTTAACTTTCTGGAGCCAGTTGATATATATTAAAACGTTTTTGCCTGGAATACCCCTTTAACCCCTTAAGGACGCAGGACGTAAATATACGTCCTGGTGCGGTGGTATTTAACGCACCAGGACGTACATTTACGTCCTGTGCATAACCGCGGGCATCGGAGCGATGCCCGTGTCATGCGCGGCTGATCCCGGTTGCTGATCGCAGCCAGGGACCCGCCAGCAATGGCCGACGCCCGCAATCTCGCAGGCGTCCGCCATTAACCCCTCAGGTGCCGGGATCAATACAGATCCCGGCATCTGCGGCAGTGCGCGATTTGAATGAATGATCGGATCGCCCGCAGCGCTGCTCCGGGGATCCGATCATTCAGAACGCCGCGCGGAGGTCCCCTCTCCTCCGTCCGCCTCCCGGCGTCAAGTGTAAAAAAAAATGTAAAAAAAATGTAAAAGTAAAAGAAAAGTGAAAAATCCCCTCCCCCAATAAAAAAGTAAAACGTCCGTTTTTTCCTATTTTACCCCCAAAAAGCGTAAACAATTTTTTATAGACATATTTGGTATCGCCACGTGCGTAAATGTCCGAACTATTAATATATAATGTTAATGATCCCGTACGGTGAACGGCGTGAACGGAAAAAAAAGTCCAAAATTCCTACCTTTTTAATACATTTTATTAAAAAAAAAATTATAAAAAATGTATTAAATGTTTTTTATATGCAAATGTGGTATCATAAAAAAGTACAGATCATGGCGCAAAAAATGAGCCCCCATACCGCCACTTATACGGAAAAATAAAAAAGTTAGAGGTCATCAAAATAAAGGGATTATAAGCGTACTAATTTGGTTAAAAAGTTTGTGATTTTTTTTAAGCGCAACAATAATATAAAAGTATGTAATAATGGGTATCATTTTAATTCTATTGACCCTCAGAATAAAGAAGACACGTCATTTTTACCATAAATTGTACGGCGTGAAAACGAAACCTTCCAAAATTAGCAAAATTGCGTTTTTCGTTTTAATTTCCCCACAAAAATAGTGTTTTCTGGTTGCGCCATACATTTTATGATATAATGAGTTATGTCATTACAAAGGAAAACTGGTCGTGCAAAAAACAAGCCCTCATACTAGTCTGTGGATGAAAATATAAAAGAGTTATGATTTTTAGAAGGCGAGGAGGAAAAAATTAAAACGTAAAAATTAAATTGTCTGAGTCCTTAAGGCCAAAATGGGCTGAGTCCTTAAGGGGTTAATCCTTCCAGTACTTTTTAGGGGCTATATACTACAGAGGAAATGCTTTACTTTTTAGATATCTCTTATGTCACGAACACAGTGATCTCTGCTGACCTCTGCTTTCCATTTTAGGAACTGTCCAGAGCAGCATATGTTTGCTATGGGAATTTTCTCCTGCTCTGGAGAGTTCCTAAAATGGACAGCAGAGGTCAGCAGAGAGCACTGTGGTCATGACATCAGAGAAATCTAAAAAGTAGTGCATTTCCTCTGTAGTATATAGCCCCTAAAAAGTACTGGAAGGATTAAGATTTTTTAATAGAAGTAATTTACAAATCTGTTTACGGTAACTTTCTGGCACCAGATGATTTAAAAAAAAAAAAAAAAAAAGAAAAGGTTTTCCACAGGAGTACCCCTTTAAGCCACTGTGATGAATCTGGTGTGTTTTTAAGCTATTTAGTCAGTTTACACTAAGATAAGAAATCTTCACAGTGCCTCTAATATCAGGACTTTGCAACCAAACTTGATGTATAAGTACACACTATAGCAGTGGTCTCCAACCTGCAGACCTCCAGATATTGTAAAACTACAACTCCCAGCATGCCAGGACAGCCAACGGCTGTCGGGGCATGCTGGGAGTTGTAGTTTTGCAACATCTGGAGGTCCGCAGGTTGAAGACCACTCCACTATAGTATAAACTATCTACTGCCTGATATAGAAATTGTATGTTATAAAAGGAACATGATGATGGAAGGGGACTTGACACCTGTGTATATGAAGAAGTTAGCTAAAGAGAAATGTAACTTTAAATGGTGTCACGTGTACTACAAAATTCCAGTTTTATAGCGAAATGAGGCTTTCCTTTACAGTTTCTTGCCCCTTATTGTTTCCAGATTCCTTGGTTCACTTTGCACATGCTGCTTGTCTTTAGATACAGGACTCTATAGATTTGTAATCTGAGAGGCATTGCCTTACGAGTAAAGAACCATATATTTTTACTTGAAGCCACACATAGTGTACAGATAACTTTTATAATGCTAAATGTTGGATGTAGTCTCCTCCTAATTTCAGATTTACCTACAAAATTCTTTTTGTTTTCATCTAAAAAACCTGCTTTACGCTGCAATCACATCTCGTTTTTACACTACAGGTGCCGGATCCAGCTGGGGGAGGGGCAAACCGGGCTCTCCCGTACCCCAGCCGGACCAGCGCTGAACTCCATTCACTTTAATGAGCCGACCGGAGTCAAACGGTGACTTCGGTCAGCTCATTTTTAACCCGTATCCAGTTTTTTGACCGGACCTAAAACCGTAGTATACTACGGTTTTACGTCTGGTCACACAACCGGTTTGCCACTCCCGGTTTTCCCCTCCCCAGCCGGATTCGGCACCTGTAGTGTAAAAACGAGATGTGAATGCAGCCTTACTTACCTTTGTACTTATTGGCCCTGATTTACTAAGAGTGTTGTGTAGGTTTCTTTATGGGTTTTAATTCCCTACAATTTTTTTTCCACAGTATTTACTAAGGTTTCCCTACAGTTTCCACTTTCCCTACATTTTGCTTTTTTTTACACATGCTCGGATCTGTAGGGTTTTCCTCAGCTGAAATCCACCACATTTTCTGTGGAAACCTTGGTAAATATGTTGGGTTTTTGTGAAAATGTCGGGACCACGCCCCCTTTTCCCGCCGGCTACGCCCTCAGATTTTTTAGTAAAATGGAAAGTTAGTCTGTTTTTCTTTTTTAAATTCTGGCGCAAATCCTGGTGCAAATTCCGGTACAGACAGTATTTCTGGGGCAATGCCTGAATCTGGTGCACAGCCCGACAAAACATGTCGGGTTTGCAATAGTAAATGAGGGCCATTAGGGGAAAAAAAAAAGGGTTTGCTTTTTCTGAAAAACAGTCAACAGAATGCTTCTTATTGGCACTTTATAACTTGGAAGGGGTTTTACTGAATTCAATTCTGCTTGGATTTAAAATGGAAAAACTGTGGGCACTGACCCTAGATGATGGTACACGGCACTTCTACGAACACCTAATATGAACCCGTGCCTTTACATGTGTCACCATGTGGCTCCTTTCTCTATTTGTAAAAAATCAGAAACGTACTGTTGTAAAGTATAGTATGATGGCAGGCTATCTGTAATATTGCTGCATGAGCCTTTAGGGTACAAGTCTGAAAGACTTTACATATTTTAAAGGGGTATTCCACCCCTAGACATCTTATCCCCTATCTAAAGCATAGGGGGATAAGATGTCTGATCACTGGGGTCCTGCCGCTTGGGACCCCTGCGATCTCGGCTGCGACACCCTAGACATCTGGTGCACGGAGTGAACTTCACTCCATGCCACATGACCGATGTGGGGTGGAGGCTCTTGACGTCACAGTCACGCCCCCTCAATGCAAGTCTATGGGAGGAGGCGTGGCATCTGTCATGCCCCCTCCCATAGACATGCATTGAGAGAGCGTGCCCATAACATCATGAGCAGGGTGTGACCTTGACCTCATGAGCTTCCGATGCTGCACCCGACGCTTTAAACGAATGCCGGGTGCAGCAGGGAGATTGCGGAGGTCCCCAGGTTTGGATAGGGATAAGATGTCTAGGGGCGGAGTACCCCTTTAACAGCCCAGCTGACCACCAGTTGAAGTTTGGTTGTGTAAAGCAAACAGCACGGTGGGAACACTATTTGTAGATGTATACATAGTAGATATGTGACATGTTTACGTTCTAGTAAATACACGTACATGGAATTCTTTTTTCTTGTTCTAGATAAAAACCATCCTTAGCGGTTTCATAATAAGAGGTTACCTGGGGAAGTGGACGCTCCTGATCAAAACAGTCACTTTAGTGTTGGTAGTGTCTTCAGGATTGAGTCTGGGAAAAGAAGGTCCGTCGGTGCATGTTGCGTGCTGCTGTGGAAACCTATTCAGCAGCTTGTTGTCCAAATACAGCAAGAATGAAGGGAAGAGGAGGGAAGTAAGTAGGCTCCAAAATATAAAATATTAACAGATCTACCAATATGTTGTTTTAACCCTACAATACTTATGTTACAGGTGCTCTCAGCGGCAGCTGCTGTAGGAGTCTCTGTTGCTTTTGGAGCCCCAATTGGTGGTGTGCTTTTCAGTTTGGAAGAGGTACTTTTCTTCAGAAAATGTTATTTCTCTATACTTTGAATTACGTGTGGTAATATAAAAAGTGTAAACCATTGTGAGAATTGTTAAAATGATTAATTATTCACTTTATTTGTGCTGACCTGTGAACAGCACAATTTTTTCCGCAGCTATGCCACCACCACCTTGGCATGGCTTACTTTTGCCATAGAATTGATTGAGTGTAACAGGTCGGTGTTTTCACATCCCACAGAATATGTCAAGAATTTAGCATTAGGTGTCCCTGTTTTACTTGTAGAGGAGAACAGGTCCCCTCAAGACTAAAATTGTTCCCAACTGGGGGACCGAAATATTGTACAAAACAATTGGTTGTCTAAAATACAAAAACTTGTATTTAGTGCTGTGGCCACAGCTGAACAACAACATATGCTTGAATTTCCTAATGCCTCCTTAAAAGGGGGTACTCTGCCCCTAGACATTTTATTCCTATCCAAAGGACCCCGTGATCTCCCCGCTGCATCCGGCGTTTGTTTAGAGCATCGGGTGCAATGACGGAGGCTCGCAATGTCATGGCCGCGCCCCGCTCTTGATGTCACTGCCACACCCCCTCAATGCAAGGCTATGGGAGGGGGCGTGGCGGCCGCCACGCCCCCTCCCATGGCCTTGCATTGAGGGGGTGTGGCAGTGACATCAAGAGCGGGGCGTGGCCATGACGTCGCGAGCCTCCGTCACTGCATCCGACGCTCTAAACAAATGCTGGATGCAGCGGGGAGATCGCTGAAGTGCTGGTAAATCATGATGACTTTAGCTCTTTCCTAAGACAGTCATGATTACAGAACAGAACTCCATTTTGAAGCTGAAAAGTTTATGGTTACATTCACGTGTGATCCAGCTACATGTCTTTTATATATATACTGGAGACTACTTGGTAACTGAGCGGCTAACACACCATCACAAAAAGGTATTAATACTTCAAAGAGCATGCATGACATAGTTCAGGTAGACTGACAAAATATGAACCATACAATAAGGAAGGATGAAAGAACTAATATTATTTTTCTATGTTCCTAATGGCCTCTAGATTTTAATTGCATAACATAAGTAAATATAACAATTCTCAAATGTCAAGGAGACTGTCTGTCCATATTTGCTTATTGTTAAAATTTGCTTTTTTATAGGTCAGTTACTATTTTCCTCTAAAAACCCTGTGGCGTTCCTTTTTTGCTGCTCTTGTGGCCGCGTTTACTCTGAGATCAATTAACCCCTTTGGCAACAGTCGTTTGGTTCTCTTTTATGTGGAATATCATACTCCTTGGTACATGGCAGAGTTATTTCCTTTCATTCTCCTTGGAGTTTTTGGAGGACTTTGGGGAACCCTCTTCATTCGTTGTAACATTGCATGGTGTCGTAGGCGTAAAACCACCAGCCTTGGCAAGTACCCAGTACTGGAAGTTATTGTGGTCACGGCAATCACGGCAATTATAGCTTACCCGAACCCATACACACGGAGAAGCACAAGTGAACTCATCTCGGAGCTTTTCAATGACTGTGGAGCCCTTGAATCTTCTCAGCTTTGCGATTACATTAATGATATCAATATGACCAGACCTGTGGATGACATCCCAGATAGACCAGCTGGTCCGGGAGTGTACACTGCAATGTGGCAACTGGCTTTAGCTCTTGTTTTTAAAATTATAATAACAATTTTTACATTTGGCATGAAGGTAAGTCTACTAAATAAACTTAATTATACTGTGATATAAAACATTGTATTCACACTTAGAGTATTTTTAAAGGGGTAATCCGCTGCTCAGCATTCGGAGCAAAATGATCCAAATGCTTAGAGCTGGGAACTTGTGAGGTCATGGTCCTGCCTCCTCTTGACGTCACACCCCATCCCCTCAATGCAAATCTATGGGAGGGGGTGGCGGCATGAGGGAGTGCAGCCATGACATCATGAGCCCCCGGTGCCGACTCTAAGTGTTCGGAACATTTTTTTCTGGACGCTGAGCAGAAAAGGCTTTCTAAGGAATCAAAATAAATTTATCTTGAATAAGTAACATCTAGTGGGTTTGTACATTTATTATTATTATAGACATGCAGAGAAACCGATTTTGAGCTCAGTATGACACAGACCATTTAAATGTTTTCTCATTTTGTTATGTTGGGGCTTTGTGCTAAAATAAAGTAAAAATAAATCTAATTTCCCCCCATCATTCTGCACTCAATACCCCATCATGACTAAGTGAAAATAGAATTTTATAAAACCTTGCTAATTTATTGAAAAAGAAAAACATATAGCAGTGACATAAGTATTTACTCAGTACTTATTTGAAGCATCTGTGGCAGCGATTACAGCCTCACTACTGTTACGCCTAGCGCTCCGGGTCCCCGCTCCTCCCCGGAGCGCGTACGGCGTCTCTCTCTCCGCAGCGCCCCGGTCGGTCCCGCTGACCGGGAGCGCTGCACTGTCATGGCCGTCGGGGATGCGATTCGCACAGCGGGACGCGCCCGCTCGCGAATCGCATCCCAGGTCACTTACCCGTTCCCTGCTGTCATGTGCTGGCACGCGCGGCTCCGCTCTCTAGGGCGCGCGCGCGCCATCTCCCTGAGACTTAAAGGGCCAGTGCACCAATGATTGGTGCCTGGCCCAATTAGCTTAATTGGCTTCCACCTGGTCCCTGACTATATCTGACCTCCTCCCATGCACTCCCTTGCCGGATCTTGTTGCCCTTGTGCCTAGTGAAAGCGTTTTGTGTGTCCAAAGCCTGTGTACCAGAACTTCTGCTATCCACCCTGACTACGAACCTTGCTGCCTGCCCCGACCTTCTGCTACGTCCGACCTTGCTTCTGTCTACTCCCTTGTACCGCGCCTATCTTCAGCAGCCAGAGAGGTTGAGCCGTTGCTAGTGGATACGACCTGGTCACTACCGCCGCAGCAAGACCATCCCGCTTTGCGGCGGGCTCTGGTGAAAACCAGTAGTGACTTAGAACCGGTCCACTAGCACGATCCACGCCAATCCCTCTCTGGCACAGAGGATCCACCTCCTACCAGCCGGGATCGTGACAGTAGATCCGGCCATGGATCCCGCTGAAGTTCCTCTGCCAGTTGTCGCCGACCTCCCCACACTGGTCGCCCAGCAAGCCCGACAGATTGCCCAACAAGACCACCAGCTGTCGTACTTGACCACCATGACTCAGCAACTCCAGTCGCAGCTACAGCAGATTCAGTCTCAGCTACAGCAGCAGCAACCATCTCCTCCGCCAGCTCCTGCACCTCTTCCGCAGCGAGTGGCCACTCCTAGCCTCCGCCTGTCCTTGCCGGACAAATTTAATGGGGACTCTAAGTTTTGCCGTGGCTTTCTTTCGCAATGTTCCCTGCACTTGGAGATGATGTCGGATCAGTTTCCTACTGAAAGGTCTAAGGTGGCTTTCGTAGTCAGCCTTCTGTCTGGAAAAGCCCTGTCATGGGCCACACCGCTCTGGGACCGCAATGACCCCGTCACTGCCTCTGTACACTCCTTCTTCTCGGAAATTCGAAGTGTCTTTGAGGAACCTGCCCGAGCCTCTTCTCCTGAGACTGCCCTGCTGAACCTGGTCCAGGGTAATTCTTCCGTTGGCGAGTACGCCATACAATTCCGTACTCTTGCTTCTGAACTTTCCTGGAATAATGAGGCTCTCTGCGCGACCTTTACAAAAGGCCTATCCAGCAACATTAAAGATGTTCTGGCCGCACGAGATACTCCTGCTAACCTGCATGAACTCATTCATCTAGCCACTCGCATTGACATGCGTTTTTCTGAGAGGCATCAAGAGCTCCGCCAGGAAAAAGACTTAGATCTCTGGACACCTCTCCCACAGTCTCCATTGCAATCTGCGCCTAGGCCTCCCGCCGAGGAGGCCATGCAAGTGGACCGGTCTCGCCTGACCCTGGAAGAGAGGAATCGCCGTAAGGAAGAGAATCTTTGTCTGTACTGTGCCAGTACCGAACATTTTTGGGTGGATTGCCCCATCCGTCCTCCACGTCTGGGAAACGCACGCTCGCACCCAGCTCTCGTGGGTGTGGCGTCTCTTGATGATAAGTCGGCTTCTCCACGTCTCACGGTGCCTGTACGGATTTCTCCTTCAGCCAGCTCTTCCCTCTCAGCCGTGGCCTGCCTGGACTCTGGTGCCTCTGGGAATTTCATTCGGGAGTCCTTGGTGAATAAATTCCGCATCCCGGTGACCCGTCTTGTCAAGCCACTCCACATTTCCGCGGTCAACGGAGCCAGGTTGGATTGCACCGTGCGTTTCCGCACGAAGCCCCTCCTAATGTGCATCGGACCTCATCATGAGAAAATTGAGTTTTTGGTCCTCTCCAATTGCACTTCTGAAATTCTCCTTGGACTACCCTGGCTTCAACACCATTCCCCAACCCTGGATTGGTCCACAGGGGAGATCAAGAGCTGGGGATACCTCTTGCTTCAAGGACTGCCTTAAACCGGTTCCCAGTACTCCCTGCCGTGACCCTGTGGTTCCTCCTGTATCCGGTCTCCCTAAGGTCGTTATGGACTCTGCTCGCCTTAAGAAGTGCCTCTCCCCCCCTCCCAGTCCAGTCAGGCAAGCCTCGGTGCCTCCTCATGGCCCTCGTCCTGGTGTCACACTGCCCCGTGCCAGGCCTCGCCCTCTGCCCTCCCTCCCCATTCCCACTCCTGCTGTACTGCCTGCCGTTGAGGAATCCCTCCATCCTTTCCCGGTGTCCTCATCCCAGGGGGGGCAGTTACCGGACAAAGAGAAGGGGAGACCTAAGGGGGGGGGTACTGTTACGCCTAGCGCTCCGGGTCCCCGCTCCTCCCCGGAGCGCGTACGGCGTCTCTCTCTCCGCAGCGCCCCGGTCGGTCCCGCTGACCGGGAGCGCTGCACTGTCATGGCCGTCGGGGATGCGATTCGCACAGCGTGACGCGCCCGCTCGCGAATCGCATCCCAGGTCACTTACCCGTTCCCGTCCCCTGCTGTCATGTGCTGGCGCGCGCGGCTCCGCTCTCTAGGGCGCGCGCGCGCCAGCTCCCTGAGACTTAAAGGGCCAGTGCACCAATGATTGGTGCCTGGCCCAATTAGCTTAATTGGCTTCCACCTGGTCCCTGACTATATCTGACCTCCTCCCATGCACTCCCTTGCCGGATCTTGTTGCCCTTGTGCCTAGTGAAAGCGTTTTGTGTGTCCAAAGCCTGTGTACCAGAACTTCTGCTATCCACCCTGACTACGAACCTTGCTGCCTGCCCCGACCTTCTGCTACGTCCGACCTTGCTTCTATCTACTCCCTTGTACCGAGCCTATCTTCAGCAGCCAGAGAGGTTGAGCCGTTGCTAGTGGATACGACCTGGTCACTACCGCCGCAGCAAGACCATCCCGCTTTGCGGCGGGCTCTGGTGAAAACCAGTAGTGACTTAGAACCGGTCCACTAGCACGGTCCACGCCAATCCCTCTCTGGCACAGAGGATCCACCTCCTACCAGCCGGGATCGTGACAACTACAAGGTTTAAACACCTGAATTTGGAGATTCTCTGCCATTCTTCTCTGCAGATTCTATCAAATTCTGTCAGGTTCGATGGGGACCATCAGTGGACACCATTTTCAGGTCCCTCCAAAGATGTTCAAGTCAGGACTATGGCTGGGCCTCTCAAGGACATGTAGAGTTGTCCCTAAGCCACTATTGGCTGTGTGCTTACGATCATTGTCTTGTTGGAAGGTAATCCTTTTGCCAAGTCTGATTTCCAGACCATCAGGTTTTCATTAAGAATATCTTAGTTTGTTCCTTTCAGCTTTCCCTCAACCCTGACCAATCTCCCTGTCCTAGCTGTAAAAGTACACCTCCATAGCATGATGCTGCCACCACAATGCTTCACTGTAGAGAAAGTACTGGGCAGGTGATGAAATTTTTGCTCCGCGCAGACGGTCAAAGAGTTCCAAGATGAGAGGCAGAGGATAGCGTTTTTTTACTGTGATTTTATTAAAGGGGTTGTGCGCTGCCCTAATTTTCGGAGCTCCGCCCTCAGCGTCCGGAAGTTCATTACTCCGAACGTTGTGTGCGGGCTTCCGTGTTCGCGGCCGCTGGGCGTGACGTCACACCCGGCCCCTCGCCCGCCCCCTCGTGACGTCTCGCCCGCCCCCTCTACCAAAGTCTATGGGAAGGGGGCGTGACAGCGGTGGCACCTCCTTCCCATTGACTTTTGTTGAGGGGGCGGGTGAGACGTCATGAGGGGGCGGGATAGACGTCACGCTCCGCGGCTGCGAACACGGAAGCCCGCACACAGCGTTCGGAGTAATGAACTTCCGGACGCTGTGAGCGGAGCTCCGAAAGTCAGGGCAGTGCACAACCCCTTTAAGGCCATGATAGTCTATGCAAGGGCGTAGAGATCCGTCTTTTTTGGCAACGAAGAAGAATCCAGCTCCGGCTGGAGAAGAAGATTTCCTGATGAAACCTCTCTTTAGATTCTCCTGAATGTATTCAGCCATTGCCTGAGTCTCTCGAGCGGTGAGAGGATAGATTCTGCCACGGGGCGGTGTGGTACCAGGGAGCAAGTCAATAGGGCAGTCGTAGGGTCTGTGCGGTGGTAAGACCTCTGCCTGCTTCTTACAAAAGACGTCAGAATAGTCCTGATAGACCTTTGGAAGGCCAGGCAATGGTGTAGCAATGGGGACTTGGCTGGTAGGTACAAACTTAAGGCAGCGTTTGTGGCAGGAAGTTTTAATGTCACCAGTGGTCCAGTCGAGGGTAGGAGTGTGACGCTGGAGCCAGGGCAAGCCAAGAAGAATTACAGAGGTACAGTTAGGCAATACAAAGAATTCAATTTTTTCTTGATGGAGAGCACCAACGGTCATGAGCAGGGGTTCAGTGTGGTAACGCACGGTGCAGGCCAGATTTTCTCCGTTTACAGACGAAATGAAGAAAGGTTTGATGAGACGGGTAACAGGAATATTGAATCTGTTGATGAGTGAGGCTTCGATAAAGTTTCCTGCTGAACCTGAGTCCAGGAAGGCCACTGCAGAGAAGGAAGAATTAGCTGATAGAGAAATCCGCACTGGTATAGTCAGACGTGGAGAGGATGAATTCACACCTAGTAACGCCTCTCCCACGTTTACTAGGTGCGTGCATTTCCCTGACGCGGAGGACGAATAGGGCAGTCCTTTAGAAAATGTTCGGTACTAGCACAGTAGGCACAGATTTTTATTTCTTCGGCGAATCCTCTCTTCTTGGGTCAGGCGAGACCGATCCACTTGCATAGCCTCCTAGGCGGGAGGCACAGGAATAGGTTGCAGAGGACTCTGGAAGAGAGGTGCCACCTGGTGCGAACAAGATCCTTTTTCTGGCGGAGCTCCTGGCGTCTTTCAGAGAAACGCATATCAATGCAGATGGCCAACTGGATAAGTTCAGACAAAGTAGCAGGAATTTCTCGTGCGGCCAGAGCATCTTTGATGTGGCTGGATAAACCTTTCTTGAAGGTCGCACAGAGGGCCTCATTGTTCCAGGCGAGCTCGGAGGCGAGCGTGCGGAACTGTATGGCATATTCGCCCACTGAAGAGCTCCCTTGAATGAGATTCAGAAGAGCCATCTCGGCTGAGGAAGCCCTCAAAGACACTGCATACTTCGGAGAAGAGGGACTGGATGGAAGCAGTGGCAGGATCGTTGCGGTCCCAAAGCGGTGTGGCCCAGGACAAGGCCTTTCCAGATAAAAACTGACCACGAATGCCACCTTAGACCGTTCTGTGGGGAACTGGTCCGACATCATCTCGAGGTGCAGGGAACATTGGGACAGGAACCCACGGCACAGCTTAGAGTCCCCATCAAATTTCTCAGGAAGAGACAGGCGGACTCTAGAGGTAGAAGCGTCGGCTCGCAGTGGAGGAGATGCTGGAGATGGCGGAGGAGATGGTAGATGCTGTGGAGGCAGAAGCTGCTGGAGCATGGCAGTCAACTGCGACAGCTGTTGTCCTTGTTGGGTGATCTGCTGAGACTGCTGGGCAATCACGGTGGTGAGGTCGGCGAGACTTTGCAGCGGCACCTCAGCGGGATCCATGGCCAGATCTACTGTCAGGGTCCAGGCTGACAGCTGGAGAGGATACTGGAGGTGGATCCTCTGTGCCAGAGAGGTGATGACGTGGGCCGTACCGGGGGATCAGTTCTAAGAAGTTACTGGTTTTCACCAGAGCCCGCCGCAAAGCGGGATGGACTTGCTGCCGCGGTAACTCCCAGGTCGTATCCCCTGATAGCGACTCGACCTCTCTGGCAGCTGAGACTGACGCGGTACACAAGGACAAGGCTAAGGCAAGGTCAGACGTAGCAGAAGGTCAGGACAGGCGGCAATGGTTCGTAGTCAGGGGCAACAGCAAAGGGTCTGGATACAAAGGCTAGGGATTCACACAAAACGCTTTCTCAGGGCACTAGGGCAACAAGATCTGGCAAGGACAGGAAGGGGGAGTGGGTTTTTATACGTTATACATTGATTGGACCAGGCACCAATTAGTGGTGCACTGGCCCTTTAAATCTTAGTAAGAAGGCACACGCGCGCCCTAGGGAGCGGGGCCGCACGCACCGGGGAGAAGCAGCAGCAGGTGTGCGGTAAGTGACATGGAACGCGATCCGTGAGCAGGCACGTCCCGTCCCGTGGATCGCGGCCCCCTCCGGTGACAGAGGAGCAGCGCTCGCGGTCAGTGGCGCTGACCGGAGCGCTGCATACAGAGGGATGCCGTGAATGCTCCGGGGAGGCAGCGGGACCCGGAGTGCTCGGGATTACACTAGCATTTGTAAAATTCTGTTTTCACATTCTCATTATGATGTATTGAGTGCAGAATGATGGGGGAAAAAATAAAAAAAAATTATATATATATATATATATATATATATATATATATATATATGTATATATTTTAGCACAAGGCCTCAACATAACAAAATGCATTGTATGCCAGTTTTCGTGACTAAAAAAGTTTGCATTTCTGAATGGAAAGCACATACAGCTAAAATAGAGCACTTTTATATAGATGACAAAAAAAAAAGCTTTATTGGCCATTAGCTCTTTGTGGACACAAATGATCGCCTTGGAGGATTAATACAATCACTAAAGTCTTTTTAATGATGTCTCCTGTTTCGACTCTTCAGATCTGTCCAAGGTAAAAATTACACCGCAATGAAAAATACATCAAGCTCTAAGATATACTCACACATACTGAGATGACAATCAATTAATAACCTACACTCCAATGTATAGTATATCAGTATAACATTCCATTTAACTCTATAGACAAGCAACACTTCATTAGCCGTTCAGCTTAGCGAGGCCGTCAGGTAAAATGTCTGACCGGACTAGTCATTTAACTTGAACCATGGTGCTCGTTTTTAGAAACATCACTTATGCGTCTTTTGACATTTGTTGCAACATTGTGTAAAATGATATACCTGTTTAGGATGTGCGGAAAGTGTTCTTAACAGATGGTGCCTTTTTAGCTAGCAAAATAACTGCCAATAGAGGAAAATCGATAGGGAAATAAGAGGGAAAGGGGAATGGGCAGCAGAGTTGAGAATGAATTATAAAAGTCCAAAATGGCCACAGAGGAAGATGTGGCAAAAGACTTGGCAGGATATGATGAGGGCATATATAGGCAATTGGCTGACTCAAGGTTGAGTTAAGCGAAGATTCAAACAGTTTTTGAGGTAAAGGTGACGGGAGGAGGTATGTATATGTTGTTTATAGGTCAGGTGAGAATCAAGGGTTATTGCAAAAAACAGTGGTGTTACGCCGAGCGCTCCGGGTCCCCGCTCCTCCCCGGAGCGCTCGCTACACTCTCCTCACTGCAGCGCTCCGGTCAGATCCACTGACCCGGGGCGCTGCGATACTGCCTCCAGCCGGGATGCGATGCGGGTAGCGCCCGCTCGCGATGCGCACCCCGGCTCCCGTACCTGACTCGCTCTCCGTCGGTCCTGTCCCGGCGCGCGCGGCCCCGCTCCTTAGGGCGCGCGCGCGCCGGGTCTTTGCGATTTAAAGGGCCACTGCGCCGCTGATTGGCGCAGTGGTTCCAATTAGTCTGATCACCTGTGCACTTCCCTATATCACCTCACTTCCCTTGCACTTCCTTGCCGGATCTTGTTGCCATCGTGCCAGTGAAAGCGTTTCCTTGTGTGTTCCTAGCCTGTGTTCCAGACCTCCTGCCGTTGCCCCTGACTACGATCCTTGCTGCCTGCCCCGACCTTCTGCTACGTCCGACCTTGCTTCTGTCTACTCCCTTGTACCGCGCCTATCTTCAGCAGCCAGAGAGGTGAGCCGTTGCTAGTGGATACGACCTGGTCACTACCGCCGCAGCAAGACCATCCCGCTTTGCGGCGGGCTCTGGTGAAAACCAGTAGTGACTTAGAACCGATCCACTAGCACGGTCCACGCCAATCCCTCTCCGGCACAGAGGATCCACTACCTGCCAGCCGGCATCGTGACAGTAGATCCGGCCATGGATCCCGCTGAAGTTCCTCTGCCAGTTGTCGCTGACCTCACCACGGTGGTCGCCCAGCAGTCACAACAGATAGCGCAACAAGGCCAACAGCTGTCTCAACTGACCGTTATGCTACAGCAGTTACTACCACAGCTTCAGCAATCATCTCCTCCGCCAGCTCCTGCACCTCCTCCGCAGCGAGTGGCCGCTCCTGGTCTACGCCTATCCTTGCCGGATAAATTTGATGGGGACTCTAAGTTTTGCCGTGGCTTTCTTTCCCAATGTTCCCTGCATCTGGAGATGATGTCGGACCAGTTTCCCACTGAAAGGTCTAAGGTGGCTTTCGTAGTCAGCCTTCTGTCTGGAAAAGCCCTGTCTTGGGCCACACCGCTCTGGGACCGCAATGACCCCGTCACTGCCTCTGTACACTCCTTCTTCTCGGAAATCCGAAGTGTCTTTGAGGAACCTGCCCGAGCCTCTTCTGCTGAGACTGCCCTGTTGAACCTGGTCCAGGGTAATTCTTCCGTTGGCGAGTATGCCGTACAATTCCGTACTCTTGCTTCAGAATTATCCTGGAATAATGAGGCCCTCTGCGCGACCTTTAAAAAAGGCCTATCCAGCAACATTAAAGATGTTCTGGCCGCACGAGAAATCCCTGCTAATCTACATGAACTCATTCACCTAGCCACTCGCATTGACATGCGTTTTTCCGAAAGGCGTCAGGAGCTCCGCCAAGATATGGACTCTGTTCGCACGAGGCGTTTCTTCTCCTCGGCTCCTCTCTCCTCTGGTCCCCTGCAATCCGTTCCTGTGCCTCCCGCCGTGGAGGCTATGCAGGTCGACCGGTCTCGCCTGACACCTCAAGAGAGGACACGACGCCGCATGGAGAACCTCTGCCTGTACTGTGCTAGTACCGAACACTTCCTGAGGGATTGTCCTATCCGTCCTCCCCGCCTGGAAAGACGTACGCTGACTCCGCACAAAGGTGAGACAGTCCTTGATGTCTACTCTGCTTCTCCACGTCTTACTGTGCCTGTGCGGATGTCTGCCTCTGCCTTCTCCTTCTCTACTATGGCCTTCTTGGACTCTTGATCTGCAGGAAATTTTATTTTGGCCTCTCTCGTCAACAGGTTCAACATCCCAGTGACCAGTCTCGCCAGACCCCTTTACATCAATTGTGTAAACAATGAAAGATTGGACTGTACCATACGTTTCCGCACGGAGCCCCTTCTAATGAGCATCGGATCTCATCACGAGAGGATTGAACTTTTGGTCCTCCCCAATTGCACTTCTGAAATTCTCCTTGGACTTCCCTGGCTTCAACTTCATTCCCCAACCCTGGATTGGTCCACTGGGGAGATCAAGAGTTGGGGGCCCTCTTGTTCCAAGGACTGTCTAAAACCGGTTCCCAGTAACCCTTGCCGTGGCTCTGTGGTTCCTCCAGTAACCGGTCTCCCTAAGGCCTATATGGACTTTGCGGATGTTTTTTGCAAAAAACAAGCTGAGACTCTACCTCCTCACAGGCCTTATGATTGTCCTATCGACCTCCTCCCGGGCACTACTCCACCCCGGGGCAGAATTTATCCTCTGTCCGCCCCAGAGACTCTTGCCATGTCTGAATACGTCCAGGAAAATTTGAAAAAGGGCTTTATCCGTAAATCCTCCTCTCCTGCCGGAGCCGGATTTTTCTTTGTGTCCAAAAAAGATGGCTCCCTACGTCCTTGCATTGACTACCGCGGTCTTAATAAAATCACGGTTAAGAACCGCTACCCCCTACCCCTCATCTCTGAACTCTTTGATCGCCTCCAAGGTGCCCACATCTTTACTAAACTGGACTTAAGAGGTGCTTATAATCTCATCCGCATCAGAGAGGGGGATGAATGGAAAACGGCATTTAACACCAGAGATGGACACTTTGAATATCTGGTCATGCCCTTTGGCCTGTGCAACGCCCCTGCCGTCTTCCAAGACTTTGTTAATGAAATTTTTCGTGATCTTTTATACTCCTGTGTTGTTGTATATCTGGACGATATCCTGATTTTTTCTGCCAATCTAGAAGAACACCGCCAGCATGTCCGTATGGTTCTTCAGAGACTTCGTGACAATCAACTCTATGCCAAAATTGAGAAATGTCTGTTTGAATGCCAATCTCTTCCTTTTCTAGGATACTTGGTCTCTGGCCAGGGACTACAAATGGATCCAGACAAACTCTCGGCCGTCTTAGATTGGCCACGCCCCTCCGGACTCCGTGCTATCCAACGCTTTTTGGGGTTCGCCAATTATTACAGGCAATTTATTCCACATTTTTCTACCGTTGTGGCCCCTATCGTGGCTTTAACCAAAAAAAATGCCGATCCCAAGTCTTGGCCTCCTCAAGCGGAAGACGCCTTTAAACGACTCAAGTCTGCCTTTTCTTCGGCTCCCGTGCTCTCCAGACCTGACCCTTCCAAACCCTTCCTATTGGAGGTTGATGCCTCCTCAGTGGGAGCTGGAGCTGTTCTTCTACAAAAAAATTCTTCCGGGCATGCTGTCACTTGTGGGTTTTTTTCTAGGACCTTCTCTCCGGCGGAGAGGAACTACTCCATCGGGGATCGAGAGCTTCTAGCCATCAAATTAGCACTTGAGGAATGGAGGCATCTGCTGGAGGGATCAAGATTTCCAGTTATTATTTACACCGATCACAAGAACCTCTCCTACCTCCAGTCTGCCCAACGGCTGAATCCTCGCCAGGCCCGGTGGTCTCTGTTCTTTGCCCGATTTAATTTTGAAATTCACTTTCGGCCTGCCGATAAGAACATTAGGGCCGATGCTCTCTCTCGTTCCTCGGATGCTTCGGAAGTTGAACTCTCTCCGCAACACATCATTCCTCCTGACTGCCTGATTTCCACTTCTCCAGCCTCCATCAGGCAAACTCCTCCAGGAAAGACCTTTGTTTCTCCACGCCAACGCCTCGGAATCCTCAAATGGGGTCACTCCTCCCATCTCGCAGGTCATGTGGGCATCAAGAAATCTGTGCAACTCATCTCCCGCTTCTATTGGTGGCCGACTCTGGAGACGGATGTTGTGGACTTTGTGCGAGCCTGCACTATCTGTGCCCGGGATAAGACTCCTCGCCAGAAGCCCGCTGGTTTTCTTCATCCCCTGCCTGTCCCCGAACAGCCTTGGTCTCTGATTGGTATGGATTTTATTACTGATTTACCCCCTTCCCGTGGCAACACTGTTATTTGGGTGGTCGTTGATCGATTCTCCAAAATGGCACATTTCATCCCTCTTCCTGGTCTTCCTTCAGCGCCTCAGTTGGCTAAACAATTTTTTGTACACATTTTTCGTCTTCACGGGTTGCCTACGCAGATCGTCTCGGATAGAGGCGTCCAATTCGTGTCTAAATTCTGGAGGGCTCTCTGTAAACAACTCAAGATTAAATTAAATTTTTCTTCTGCATATCATCCCCAATCCAATGGACAAGTAGAAAGAATTAACCAGGTCTTGGGTGATTATTTACGACATTTTGTTTCCTCCCGCCAGGATGACTGGGCAGATCTCCTTCCATGGGCCGAATTCTCGTATAACTTCAGAGTCTCTGAATCTTCCTCCAAATCCCCATTTTTCGTGGTGTACGGCCGTCACCCTCTTCCCCCCCTCCCTACCCCCTTGCCCTCTGGTCTGCCCGCTGTGGATGAAATTTCTCGTGACCTTTCCATCATATGGAGAGAGACCCAAAATTCTCTCTTACAGGCTTCATCACGCATGAAGAAGTTCGCGGATAAGAAAAGAAGAGCTCCTCCCATTTTTTCCCCTGGAGACAAGGTATGGTTCTCCGCTAAATATGTCCGCTTCCGTGTCCCTAGCTACAAGTTGGGACCACGCTATCTTGGTCCTTTCAAAATTTTGTGCCAGATTAATCCTGTCTCTTACAAACTTCTTCTTCCTCCTTCTCTTCGTATTCCTAATGCCTTTCACGTTTCTCTTCTTAAACCACTCATCATCAACCGTTTCTCTCCCAAATCTGTTCCTCCCACTCCTGTTTCCGGCTCCTCGGACATCTTCTCCGTCAAAGAGATTCTGGCATCAAAAAAGGTCAGAGGGAAAACCTTTTTTTTAGTGGATTGGGAGGGTTGTGGTCCAGAAGAGAGATCCTGGGAACCTGAGGACAATATCCTAGACAAAAGTCTGCTCCTCAGGTTCTCAGGCTCTAAGAAGAGGGGGAGACCCAAGGGGGGGGGGTACTGTTACGCCGAGCGCTCCGGGTCCCCGCTCCTCCCCGGAGCGCTCGCTACACTCTCCTCACTGCAGCGCTCCGGTCAGATCCACTGACCCGGGGCGCTGCGATACTGCCTCCAGCCGGGATGCGATTCGCGATGCGGGTAGCGCCCGCTCGCGATGCGCACCCCGGCTCCCGTACCTGACTCGCTCTCCGTCGGTCCTGTCCCGGCGCGCGCGGCCCCGCTCCTTAGGGCGCGCGCGCGCCGGGTCTTTGCGATTTAAAGGGCCACTGCGCCGCTGATTGGCGCAGTGGTTCCAATTAGTCTGATCACCTGTGCACTTCCCTATATCACCTCACTTCCCTTGCACTTCCTTGCCGGATCTTGTTGCCATCGTGCCAGTGAAAGCGTTTCCTTGTGTGTTCCTAGCCTGTGTTCCAGACCTCCTGCCGTTGCCCCTGACTACGATCCTTGCTGCCTGCCCCGACCTTCTGCTACGTCCGACCTTGCTTCTGTCTACTCCCTTGTACCGCGCCTATCTTCAGCAGCCAGAGAGGTGAGCCGTTGCTAGTGGATACGACCTGGTCACTACCGCCGCAGCAAGACCATCCCGCTTTGCGGCGGGCTCTGGTGAAAACCAGTAGTGACTTAGAACCGATCCACTAGCACGGTCCACGCCAATCCCTCTCCGGCACAGAGGATCCACTACCTGCCAGCCGGCATCGTGACAAGTGGTTTGGGAGTCTTAGTCCTGTACTTGGTTTACTACAATTCTACAATTCTCAGAATTCTCAGTACTACAATTCTCAGAATGCACTGCTTTCCCTCAAATCCCTAGAGCTGATGCAGAGCATCTAATTTCACAGCAGACTAGTGCACAATATTTATTCCCTGCTATTCATTCCCTGTCTGCTCCTCTGCCTGTCTAATTTTGGCTGGTCAGAGGTGATGACATCAGGGAAGGGCCAGAGCTCAGAAACTAATTTCAGCCATGCCTCCTTAGGCAGCAGACGACTTTGTGTTGTCTTAGGAGAAAAGGTGGGGCCGGGGAGCTGAAGACAATACCGCTCTGAAAATTAAAGAGCTACATAACTTCCTGTCAGGGGTGAATCAAGCAAATACTTGCTGTAGCCAGTACAATTTGTAATAACACTGTATTAAAAAGTTTTATGTGGCAGTTTTATTTTATTCTATTTTTCTATTGTTTATCTTTCAAAGATCTGTGCATAGTAATTTCAGCTATGGTAAACCATAGTAATATATATATGTAGGGAAAGTGCAAACTGTAGGGAAACATTAGTAAATAACGTGGGAAAAAAATTGTAGGGAATTAAAACTCACAAAGATAACTACACAACACTCTTAGTAAATGAGGGTCATTGTCTTTGGCTGCATGGAATGCTGGGTAAAAAAAAGCTTGCACTACAGCACTTCCCGGTGTGGGTCCTGTGAATGAAAATGGGACAAAGCGTCACCTGGGGGTAATAGAAGCATATTACACAGTATTAAAACTTGGCATCATGGCCTCAAAGCTGAGGAATCAAAATCCTGAAATACCCCTTTAGGGTAGGGTCCCATGTAACGTACTTTGCTGCATATTTGCTGCTGCATATTTTCCCAATAATTAAAATTAATGGGCAGCAAAATATGCAGATGATTTTGCTACTCATAGACTTCAATAGGTAGGAAAATATGCAGCAGCAAATACACAGCATAATACAGCACGTGGGACCCTACCCTTAAAGGGGTTCTCCACTGGAAAACATTTTTTTTTTTAAATCAACTGGTGCCAAAAAGTTAAACAGATTTGTAAATCACTTCTATTAAAAAATCTTAATCCGTCCAGTACTTATCATCTGATGTATACAACAAAGGAAGTACTTTTCTTTTTGAATTTCCTTTCTGCCTTACCACAGTGCTCTCTGCTGACACCTCTGTCCATTTTAGGAACTAGTGAATAAATATTGGAAAAGCCGGGTTGTAGCGCAAACCACAAGGTGCATTGTTAGATGCACAGGTTACTTTATTTAAGCCAAACAACAACGCGTTTCGAGGCAGCAGTGCCTCTTCCTCAGGTAAAAGGCTTGTGAACAGACAGTGGAACAATCTTGGTTTTTATATACAGTCATATTGGTGCCAAATTGTAAAAGAAAGCCAGATACGCCCACTGGGTGGGCAAGATCTATGTCATGCAGGGAAAGAAAAATGATAAAATCCAAAATAACATTGATAAAACAACGTCCATATACAAAAAAAAATGTTAGTTAGTAAAACCATATGAAACACTGTATAAAATGGCACTTCCTTGAGTGCTAGTGCAGAGGAGGGGGCTCCTGCCGTCCACGTGGCTATGCGTATCAGCCCGATGTCATTCAGAGCTCAGTGCGCATGCGCCAACTGTAAAATTTACTAGTGATGACTATTGAGCGCCGTGTCATAGGAGCGCATGGCTCCGTGAGATTTGGGGGATGTTGTGCAGGGAAAATACAAGTAGTGGGGTACAGGAACATACAAGTTTGGAGAAAAATGAAATAAAATAGATTAAAACAAAATGAGTAGCACGAATATGTGTGGCATTAATATAATGAGTATGTGCTATAAAGGAGTATGGATGAGAGAGACCCTGGAATTGAAAAATAGGACTAGTGGAGGATGAATGTTGGAAAGAATGAACATCAGGGAAATGAATGTTGGTATGATGGACCGGGAATATAGCCCCTGGGGTATAACCAGGCTAAAGGAAAATAAATAGTGGAGACAACTCCAGGGAAAAATGTAAAAAGAGGGATCAAGACATAAAAAAAGCATGCTCGGAGGGAATAAAAAAAAAGTGTACGAAAACAGATGTTAAAGATAAGAAGAATGAGCGGCAACCAGATTTAAGGCATAATTTCATCACAGTGAGAAAAATTCTGGAAAGACACTGGAGGATATTATTACAAGACCCAGTCTTACATGAACACATGCCAAACAAACCCCAACTTACATTTAGAAGGGCAGTAACTTTAAAAAATAAACTTGCCCCTAGTAGGCTACGACACAGCAAATCCACTACAAAAAAGGATATTGAACCTGCACCAGGCACCTTTAAATGTTGCACCAATACCTGCAAGCGTTGCCAAAATATAAAAAATGGCACTAACACGTTCAAGAGTAATGTTACAGGTGAATCATTCCAAATTAAGAATAGAATAAACTGTTCCAGAATACATGTGGTATACTTGTTGGAATGTAAATGCAATTTATAGTATGTTGGTCGCACATTTCAACAGTTGAGATCTCGGATGAACAAACATAGGTCCAACGTTCAGAAAGGATTGTTCCTCCATAGGTATCCTGACATGGGAACGAGGTACTAAACAAGGACTTCTCTGCCTTCCGTCTCACAGCCATAGAAAGTATTCCAGAGGACTCATACAATAGAATGCAACAACATGAATCCTTCTGGATATACAAGCACAACACGTTGTCCCATAGAGGCCTTTAAGGAAAGCAGGGATTGTATCCGCAAGGACCCCATATTTATCGTTTTACACAAGCAATAATATGTTCACATGTATATACATATTATCACTCTCCTTCATTTTGAATATGCATTATTTATCAGTCTCTACCAACTTTGGGATGCATCTAAATTTGAGTATGTCCTCTTTTTTTAATTTTAATTTTATATGTCATAACATGCATGACCATGTGCTCTAGCAAGCATTTTTTAATTACCTCCAAACATGTTTTTTTATGTCTTGTCTATATTCCGGCCCATCACACCATATATTTGCTCAACCATGCTTTCCTTCATGCAACCCAGCATTCATTTCCATGATGTCCATTCTTTCCAACATTCATCTTCCACCAGTCCTATTTTTCAATTCCAGGACTCCCTCATCCATGCTCCATTATATCACGCATACTCATGATATTCATGCCATTTTGGTCCTCCCCCCTCAATCCGTTTCAATAGTGCTACACACTTTGTTTTAATCTATTTTATTTTTTTCCAAACTTGTATGTTCCTGTACCCCACTACTGGTATTTTCCCTGCACACATCCCCGTACATTTACGTCTGTAGTCGTTAAGGGGTTAATGTATATGGACGTTGTTTTATCATTTTGGATTTTTCATTTTTTTCTTTCCCTGCATGACATAGATCTTGCCCACAGAGTGGGGGTATCTGGCTTTGTTTTACTATTTGGCACCAATATGACTGTATATAAAAAACCAAGCTTGTTCCACTGTCTGTTCACAAGCCTTTTACCTGAGGAAGAGGCACTGCTGCCTCGAAATGCGTTGATGTTTTGCTTAAAAAAAGTAACCTTTGCACTACAATCCAGCCTTTCCAACATTTATTCGCTATCTACAGATCGGCTGGGGATGCCCTGATGCCGACTCCAGGAAGCAGCACCACTTTTCTATTCATGTGCATATAGCAGTTGTGTTTCACACAACTCCACCAGGTGAGCAAACCTGTACTACTAACTGTTTTCTAGACATATTACAATCTCCTGCGCAAACGATATTATGCCATAGGAAGCTCTGCCTTTTTCTTTATTTCAGGATACAGCATTTTAGGAACTGTCCAGAGTAGGAGCAAATCTCCATAGAAAACATGTCCTGCTCTGGACAGTTCCTGACGTGGACAGAGGTGTCAGCAGAGAGCACTGTAGTCAGACAGAAAGGACATTCAAACAGAAAAGAACTTTCTCTGTAGTATACAGCGGCTGATAAGTACTGGAAAGATCAAGATTTTTTAATAGAAGTAATTTACACATTTAACTTTCTGGCACCAGTTGATTTAAAAGAAAATGTTTTCCTGTGGAGTACCCCTTTAAACTAAATGTTCAGCGGAAACCAGCAGGGATACATGCATCGTGTTATTTTCCTAGGTGCCTTCACTTCTACTGCTTATGTTAGCAAGATTATTGTTAAATATGATATTAACAGTGTAAACCATTATGTAGCCATGTCACCAGAAATAATCCCTCAGACCTGATATTACTTCTAGTAAATTTGCTTCTTAGGTCAAAACAATCAATTATTCAGCCTGTTTTTCCCATCATGAACACGTTTTCCTTTAGGTTAGCCTGTAGACTTTTTGCAGGTGTCTTTCCTGTTTCATGAATATTTACAAGCTGTTTTAATAGGAGAGACCACCATGTTTCTGCTCCAGAAGGTCGCCCAGGAGCACTTCTCTAAATATTTAAAGAACCTACAATAATTATAAGAAATCCATGATACAGTAAACCTTTCACTAAAGACAAATGCAAGCAAAACTATTCTCTATTCACCAGTGTGCTACAGCTTTATTGTACGTATCTTTTAGGTGTTGTGTAACTATTTCTATAAAGTATTCCTCAACACATTACATAGAATAATGTTACTCTATTCCAAGTATTTCTGGGCTTTTTGTGTGATTTTTCCTATCTTACTGTCCTAACACTGCAGACAGTATTGGACTAGGGTCCCTCTAGCCCCCACCAGAAGAAATGATTGAAGGCCCAACCTCCATCTATATAGAGCATGTGCACGACAACATCACATTTCATTGATATCTTTGTTATATGACATTCAGGTCACATTAGTTTGGCGTCAGACCCTGTCAGGTAAATGCTGCCTCAGGTGCTGTTCTGGGCCCCACTACTCCAAGCTTAGATGTGTTATGTCTTATGGTGTATTGCACTGTAACATGTATTGTCAAATGCACTTTTATGCCATTTGTGCCTTAAGGGTCTATACACACGTACAGTATTCAAGCTGTGTTCAAATGTAAGGTAATGCACATGGGGAGGAAAAATCCGGGCTGGGATTATGTATTAAATGGGAGAACACTTGGGACGACTGACATGGAAAAGGACTTAGGAGTCTTAGTTAACAGTAAATTTAGCTGTAGTGACCAGTGTCAGGCAGCTGCTGCCAAGGCAAACAAAATCATGGGGTGCATCAATAGGGGCAAAGATGCCCACGACCTGGAAATAATTCTACCGCTGTACAAATCACTAGTCAGACCACACATAGAATACTGTGTACAGTACTGGGCACCAGTGTACAAGAAAGATATAGTGGAGCTGGAGAGGGTTCAAAGACGGGCAACCAGAGTAATACAGGGAATGGAAGGACTACACTACCCAGAAAGATTATCAGAATTAGGGTTATTTAGTTTAGAAAAAAGAAAGCTTAGGGAAGACCTAATAACTATGTAGAAATATATCAGGGGGCCGTACAGAGATCTCTCCCATGATCTATTTATACCCAGGACTGTATCTATAACAAGGGGGCATCCTCGACGTCCAGCACAGACAAGGGTTCTTTACTGTAAGAGCAGTGAAACTGTGGATTTCTCTGCCAGGTGGTCATGGTGAACTCTGTAATAGAGTTCAAAAAGGGTCTGGATGCATTTTTGGAGAATAATAACATTACAGGTTATGTATACTAGATTTATAGGGACAGAACATTGACCCAGGGATTTATTCTGATTGCCATATTTGGAGTCGGGAAGGAATTTTTACCTCCTAGTATGAGGGTTTTTTGCCTTCCTCTGGATCAACTCAACTCAATAGGGACTTATTAGGATTATAGGTTGAACTTGATGGACTCTGGTCTTTTTTCAACCTTATGAACTATGTTACTATGTTCAGTCTACATTCAGTTTAAATTGAGATCAGCAGCAGAAAATCCTGCGCATCAAATCTGCGCAGAATACTGTGCATGTGAATAGACCCTAAAGAGTTAAACTTTCTGTGCAGGAGGATGCTTAGGAGTGACACGACTGCTTCAGCCTATCAGGGCTTCTGCCCTGCTCCCCCAAGTCTTGCTAGATTAATCTATGAGGAAAGGAGAGTTGAGGTCACCTTCAGACCTCTGCTGTAGACCAGTACTTCACCACATGGGGACAGGCCTAGGAGATCCAGTTGCTGCACCAATCTGTTCCTGAGAGGCAGCACCCTTCGCAGCATCCCACCAACCAGACCAAGTTTCTAAAGGCTAGCAGGAGATTAAAAAAAAAAGCCCCAGGCAACTCTGGTCCCATTTGGTCCAGTCTGATGGTAAGCCCTAACATAGTATTCCCAAGTGAAGAGCAGAGTCAGTGTTGTCAGCTCCAAAGTCTTATGCAAGCTACTCAGTCAAGTTCCAAGTCCAGATTAGTCTAAAGTACATTTCAGCAAGTAAAAAGCTAATCAGCAAGGACTACAAGTTCCATAGTGCCTAGAAGCAACTGTGATCCCTAAAGTATTCTTCAGCAAACTTTGCACTTAATACTAAACTGTTCCTGTTTAATCTGCAAGTTCCTGAGTAAAGTAAAAGCAGTTTCCTTAACCCTGCATCTGTGGTCGTGCTTGCCCCAGGAAACTGCTATCCTTGGAGTGTGGAGGTTAACACTACCATGGCATCATGAACTGTCTATTTGTTACCCACAACCACTGCCAGTACACTTCACACTAGTGGTAACCACATTAGTAGGGGTCTTATAAGCCCAAATTTGACTTTGAGAACCAACTTTATTTAGTGGCTGACTTGAAAGATCATATAGATAACAAATAGGCCAGTTGGCACCTCTATCAAATGTCCTGATCACATTGGCTGCCTGGCTTCTGAGGTTTATTGAGACTAATTTTGCATGATACTGTATAATATTATAGTGCACTTTGTATTTTTTGTTTATGCAGTTGATATGCTGATTTTTTTATAGATCCCATCTGGTCTATTTATTCCAAGCATAGCAGTTGGAGCTATAGCTGGTCGCATAGTTGGTGTTGGAGTGGAGCAGCTTGCTTATCACCACCATGACTGGATCATCTTTAGGAACTGGTGCAGACCAGGAGCAGATTGCGTCACTCCAGGACTTTATGCTATGGTGGGAGCTGCTGCTTGTTTAGGTAAAGACATATACAACATTATTGCTGTACTTTTGCACATTTTTGTGCATACCCTGTACTGTATCTACTAGACACCACTGGCTTACAAGACCTGTGCCACATTTATTATGACGTAAAGACAGTTTTTACACCATTTCTCCCAAAAAGTCACATGGCTTAGACAAAAGGTGGCTGCGATAAAGAAGCACAGCTTGGCATGTGACACCATGCACTAAAATATGCAAGAATTCTGATGAAAGATTCTGGTTAGTCTGTCTAGTCTAAATTCACACTGATCAAACTGGGCCAATGACTGATGACATGGCATCATTTGTTTTCTGTCTGACAAGTGCAGAAAACATTAGAAGGCACCTGGGGGGTGGCGGCAGATGCATCTGGTGTGGGTTGACATATGGTATGGCCCATGCACCTTTGTTAATGTTCTATTATAGTGCCATACAAAATGTAGTGAAATCACAGACACATGTACATGAGGTCCTAAAGGGACTTCCAATCCCTTATACCCTTATACATTTTTATGGGTAGCAAAGAATAGCAATACTTAAAAAACAAAACAAAAAAAAAGAACATATTAACCCCTCCAATCGATCCCAGGCTAGCCACCCTTGCTCCTAGATTATTGATGAAAGTTCCCCAGTCGCATCCCTGTACAATCAGTATGGATCCTTGTAACCAGTCACTGGCCTCAGCAGTCATGTGTACTTGTATGTAACCACTGAGGTCAATGAGTGTACTGGGACTCTTCACTGCACTGGAAGCAACTCAAGGAGTGTGGCTTATTTTTGTTCTTCCATATCCTGCTACCCATTAATTTTTTTATTTTATTTGGAATATCACAGAACTTTGTGCTATTTCACTTAGCTGGATCCTGTACAAAAAGAAGCAACATGTGATATACTATATGTATGATGAATATAGACTCCCCCTGGTGTCGGACGGACACTTCTGACAAAATTTTAACCCAAAGTGAAAAATATATTTATTAAATCTTGATATATAAAAATGACAAAAAAAAGATCAGGCAAATTGAGTTATGTTTTATACTTCAATTATTGAAGAGCATGCCTAATTCTGTCAGTAATCATGTAATTGGTTAATTGCAAAAAATACAAATATGTAAAATAAATTGTAATAAATGATGTTGAGTGTATGATGATGCTCTGATAATGCTCAACACCTGTATTATCCAAATCATAGATAAGGGGTGATCTCTTATTGGTTTCAGCACCGGTGTGGAAATTTCCGTAGAAACTGAACATGTTATTTCAAGCCGAAGCACCATCGGTGACTCTTCCTGGTGTTATGCTATATTCATAATATCACGTCATGCTGGGTTTTCTCTGTTTTGGTAATTCAGCTCCCAAAGTGTAAAGTAGATATTGCAGATGGTGAAAAGAGAAACTGTGAAACAATAAAAGAAAGGAACTATGGGAAATCAATACCCAGACCATAGTACAACTGTAAATCTAGACAAAAGAAGCACTGTGAGGAGGAATAAGGCATAAAGCATCGATATAGTAAGGAATAGATTCGCTTTACATTGTAAGCTTGGACATATAGCTATTCCCTGATTTACTGTTATTATTAGAATTGCTCCCTTCAGCAGCAAGGGGGACTTGAAGAAAGCACATAATGGAGTCAGAATCTGTGAGGCTTTCTTATGTATGCCTGATTTATATTCATAAACTGCTGCCAATAGTATATAGAATAATAGAAGGAATTGCCAAATACATCCTGAAGTGTAGGTTCTAAATGAAATCTATGTTCCTTAAGACTTGCCAGACATTGAAACAAAGTTGTAACTTAAAGCGCCAGGACCACCCCACCTAACATTTATTGTACATTTATAATACTTGTGCCTGCTTCTCAGCAGAGGGGTCTTTTGCTGCCTCTGCACCCTCTATAACTTTGATCATACATTGTTTATTTTGCTAGGTTCAGTAAGGGTATGTTCACTCGGCAATGTCCGCACGGAAAATCTTCATGCGGACATTGCCCCTGAATGTGGAGCGCTGGCATAACATGCCAATGCTAGGACCACTAGAGAGTGCACCGTCTCATAGATGGCAATATATTCTGTGAGGAGTCTGCAGAAAGAACAGACAGACATAATTCTTTCTGTGGACACCGGAATTTAAAGCATACCCGTCAGATCCAACAAATTTATTTTTTTTAATATATCACTCAGTACCTAATCCTGACCATGTACATCTAATTTATGTGTCCATCATCTTTATTTATTTTTTATTACACTTTTAATTTAGCTCACTAGTCTGAATTCCTCTCAAAGGGAGGGGGTGTGGTCTCACTGTGCAGGTCTCCGCCCCCTCCCTCAGTATGCTGTCTGCTCACATCTCCCCTAGCATTATCAAAACTACATCTCCCAGCTTGTCCTCACTAACAGAAGCGGGACACAAGCTGACAGTGGGAGGATTTTTCCTCCAGATGTCAGCCCTGCGCTCAGAGCTGTCAATCAAGGAAGTGTGTCCATGACATAGGTGATGATGCATGGACACAACAGGACTAGTATGTGTCCAAGCAGGCAGGAGGGGGCAGTTGTTAGACTGGCTTTTCCAGTATGAAATACTGAAAATTTTCTAATGAAAGCAATTGCAAAACCTATTGGCATGCTTTACAACTTATCAAAAGTTTTTGTATCTGACAGTTTACATTTAAATTGCCACGCTGGAAGTTTCCGGCATGGAAATTCTGCTTTGTGAGCAGAGCAGCAGAACCTCATTGAAATTATCAGAAATTCTGTTGCAGCTTGCCTAAACAGCTGATCCTCTGGGGCAGCCATAGTCTACACCCGGTTGATCAGACATTGATAACCTATCCGGATGATATTCCATCAGTGTGTAATGCCTGGAAATCCTCTTGAAGTTTCAGATCTATAGGTATCTTTGTGTCTGTTGTATGCATTGTATTGGTATAGATTATGATAGGGCTGCCTGTTGTTGTGCATTCATATCTGGCCACAGTAAGAAAAAACTTTATGTATGTTGTGTTGCTGCTCAGTAAAAGAATATTTTTTTTCCTGTAGATATTCCAATATTCATCATGATGTTCCTTTTATTTACAGGTGGCGTTACTAGGATGACGGTTTCCTTGGTTGTTATTATGTTCGAGTTGACGGGTGGTCTGGAGTACATAGTGCCTTTAATGGCGGCTGCAGTAACAAGTAAATGGGTTGCAGATGCTTTTGGTAAAGAAGGAATTTATGAAGCACACATTCATTTAAATGGATACCCATTCTTGGATGTTAAGGATGAATTCACCCACAGAACTCTAGCAACAGATGTCATGAGACCTCGTCGTGGTGAGCCGCCGCTCTCTGTTCTTACTCAGGACAATATGACAGTAGAAGATGTGGAGACTCTAATCAAAGACACAGATTATAATGGCTTCCCTGTGGTGGTATCCAGAGACTCAGAACGTCTCATAGGCTTCGCCCAGAGGAGGGAACTCATCATTGCCATCAGTAAGTTTTGAATTTAGAATCTTTGATACTTTTTTTTTTTTTACCTTTCATATTGTATTTGTTAAAATATCAGATGTTTCTCATTGAGTATGTGATAGCCTGGGGGTGTAGGGTATATGGGGTGTAGCTGGGCGGTAATTAAAGGGTATCTGATTAACTCTTTCTATTTGTGACGCCAGGGTGAGAGCTCCTCCGCAATGCTTGTCCTACCGCCACCCTTCCCAAGAGCGATAGGGAGGTATGGAATAATTGAATGTCCACAACTGGAGAGTTTGCTGAAAACAGTCGGAACTTTTATTGAAAATTTTAGTTGAGGTCCAGCAGTCACACTAGCTTTAGCGGGGATTTAGTTTAGGACTCACGGTTTGATTGAGGCTGAGGCTGGCAGGCTTCAGGCCTAGAGTGTCTTTGTAAGTTGCACAGATCCGTCCTGATAGTCCGGCATCCACGAGAGCAGCAACCCAAGAGAACGATCATTGGCTACAGCTTCCTTATATGGGCAGGGGCTGGCCTTAAGCTGATTGGTCCAGTACTTCTGTCAATCATCTTTACAAAGGGTTATGGATAATCATGTGATCCAAGGACCTCCAAAGGTCCTCCAACATACCATAGAGGAATTAACATAGTCACATGACCGAAGGTCCTGCGTCGCTAACAAAGGTAAGTATACTAATATGCATTATATTAAATATACCCATTATTATATATGTACACATAAACATTATAAAATGAGAGAAGGAGGAGGCGACTAGAGGCTGTCCCACCTGGGGGACCCTACCTGAACGTAGTAACTCTGACTTTGGGGACCACCATACAAGGTACGGTATGCAATACGGTACAGGGACACCACAAGTAGTTTACCCTTTTAGCACTAAGCAATGCCCCAGAATGTTTTTTTTATGTATTCCTTACATTTCACAGCCTTGCTTTTATACCTCTTATTACGACTTTTATTAGCTCAAAAACACTTTTATATGCAGCCACTGACAGTCAGATAGGCGGTCCCCCTGTACACCAGTGCTGGGACCGCTGTGTGATTGACACACAGGTCCCAGCGCATGCACCCCTTATCTTTCATATATAAGCGCTAGCCGACATTTCTTTACAGAGTGAGTGCTCTGTCTGACACCTCCGTGCGCCCTGGCAATACTGTAGGCAGAGAGTGAGTGCTCTCTGCCTCTAATGATTGCAGAAGAGCCCAGCACGTCATCTCCCACACTGGGAGAAGTAAGAGGAGAAGGACGGGCACTGTCCATGCACACAGAGGAGTCAGACAATTGAAGTGAGCGCTTGCACTCTGTGCTTACATATGAAAGATAAGGGGCGCATGCGCTGGGACCTCTGTGTCAATCACACAGCTGTCCCAGCGCTGGTGTACAGGGGATAGGTGTGGCGGCCACGGGGCATAGCGAACCCTTGGCCATGCCTATCCGACTGTGAGTGGCAGCATATAAAAGTGTTTTTGAGCTAATAAAAGCCGTAATAAGAGGGATAAAAGCAAGGCTGCAGACATATTTTACACACCATACACACACTGTGGTTAGGTTATATGCCCTAAACCTCATGACATTTGCGCTTTAAATGTCATCTTCAGTACACAATATATCTACCATTTTACTATTTATGCACTATACAGCATGAGATATACTAATTTAGTTACAACACACATATTTCGTGCTCTTAGTCGTCCCATTATATGAACGCTTTAAAGCTACATAATTCATTTAACTATTTGGGCTCAAGTGCATTCGATTTTTCTTGTATACAGTAACACTCTAACTGCAACAGGCACTTTTTTGTTTAAACCTCACAACCTAAAAATCCTACTTCCTTAGTTCAAATATTTATCGTCTTTACAGTGCTCCATCATGGCGTAAAATACCTTTTTTAGGGTGCATTCGTACCACGTTTTAGCCCTCTGGCTGCGGGAATTCAAAAGTGAAGTCTGCCAAGCTTTTGAGTCCTGCAAAATAAAGTATACATTCCAGTGGTGGACGGAATGTGGTCACTAGTAGACTACATCCGGTCATTTAAAGTACAGTAAACGGACCCACAAGTGTATGTTGGCATACCTTTTTTGTGGGTATCTTGATAAAGGTTCTTAATGCAGTATGAACCCAGTCTTAGCCTTGTAGGACTTTTATGATAGCCTGTATTTGTTTTTTGTTTTATGTAAAATAATAATTGGTTAAACATTTACATTTGTCATTTTCGGCATGAATCAGTGCCATAGAAAATATAAACTGTTCCTGTATGAGGCTGGCAGAATTTCCCCAGAATTGCCCAGAATTTCTATATAAAGCCCCTAAGGTCACATCAGGTATCTTGTTTCATTGTACAATAACATACCACAATCACGAGGAGAAAACACCAAACATCCAAAATATGTTAAGCATTTTGCTCTCAAAGATTTAATGAATCATAATTTTATAAACATACACAAGAAACCGCTTGATCCCAGATGGGCTGCTGGGATGCAGCTGCCAGGAATTTTTTTTTTTTTGGGGGGGGAAATCCTTTTAATCAGGACATTTAGTGTTTACAGAGTGCGATAGATCAGGTTCGTATGAACAGCATTGCTTATACCGCAAATCCTAAAGGGTAATAAACATAAATCTTTAGAGTTATTTTTGTCATTAAAAAACTGTGTAGAAAATCAATGCCATTAAAGGGGTACTCCGGTAATCAACTGGTGCCAGAAAGTTAAACAGATTTGTAAATTTGTAAAGATTTGTAAACTTTCAGTACTCATCAGCTTATGCATACTACAGAGGAAGTTGTGTAGTTTTCTTTTTTTTCAGTTTGACCACAGTGCTCTCTGCTGACACTTCTGTCCATCCCCATAGCAAACATCTCTTGCTCTGGACAGTTCCTAACATAGACAGAGGTGGCGGCAGAGAGCAATGTGATCATACAGGAAAGAACTACACAACTTCCTCTGTAGTATACAGCAGCTGATAAGTACTGGAAGTTTACAAATCTGTATAACTTTCTGGCACCAGTTGATTTGAAAACATATTTTTTCCACCGGAGTGCCCCTTTAATGGCATTGATTTTCTACATAGTATTTTTTAATAACAAAAATAACTCTAAAGATTTATGTTGATTACCCTTTAGGATTTGCGGTATAAGCAATGCTATTTATACGAACCTGATCTATCGCATGTTAGTTTTTCTTGTCTTGCAGTACTAGGCTGTGACTCTAGATGCCTGTTCACACTACATGAATTAATTACTGAAAGAATGTTCTTCTGAAGATATATACAATACTTATTTATTGAACTAATTAATTTCTGGCTTAACTTTGTTGCACTTATGAACAAAAATACCTGTCACCTAGATCAATGTTTTCCGGACAGTGTGTCTCCAGCTGCTGCAAAACTACAACTCCCAGCATGCCCAGACAGCCTTTGGCTGTCCAGGCATGCTGAGAGTTGCAGTTATGCAACAGCTGGAGACACACTGTTTGGAAAACACTGACCCCGACAGACATAAATTTGGCTGTTATCACAATAAAAGCCGTAGTAACATCATTCTAATGGGCAATGAGGAATCTGCCAATTGGTCCTCATAAGGGACACTTATGTGTATTAGTATCTTGTCCCTTTAGTCTGCTCCTAAGCCTTACCTTTGTTTCCAATACAGCAGGCTTAGTTTAGTATTTTTTATGATATAGCAACACCATAGTCCTTTAAACACCACAAAAATAACATCTCCAGATCCCAACACTACACTGTCTCCTGGCATCATAATAATAACACAAGCCTCTACCAGCACTTGCACATAGATTACGGTAGTACATAGGGACTGTGCAAGCCACATAGTTGCAAGGTTGCAATGCACACACTCACTGTGTTACAGTGTTGGCCTATGTACTGCTGACCAGGGCCAGACTAGTAGAAATTGACTTTGGCATCTTTAAGGGGTTCTCTGCTGGAAAACATTTTTCTTTAATTCAACTGGTGTCAGAAAGTTTAACAGATTTGTAAACTAGTAAATTACTTGAATTAAAAAATATTAACCTTTCCAGTACTTTTCATCTGCAGTATACTCCAAAGGAACACTGACCACAGTGCTCTCTGCTGACACCTCTGTCCATTTCAGGAACTGTCCAGAGCAGGAGCAAATCCCCATAGCAAACCTCTCCTGCTCTGGACAGTAACTGACATGGACAGCACTGTGGTCAGACAGAATTTCCTCTGTAGTATACAGCAGCTGTTAAGTATAGTAAGGGTAAGGATTTTTTATTAGAAGTCAATTACAAATCTGTTTAACTTTCTGGCACCAGCTGATTTAAAAAAATAAAAAAAAAACATGTTTTCCAGAAGAGAACCCCTTTAAAGCATGTAAGCCCACCACTTGCATGCTGTCCAGAGTCAGATTGGGGCACACCCAGCTCACCCTTGCTATACAAACATATTTCATGCCTTCGCTTCGTTTTTTTATGGTGTTCTGATGTTATCCATACAAATGCTAAATGAAAGCAGCTGGCTGTCCTGGTCATGGTTCTCATGATTGCAAAACCATACCCAACCATATACACATACATACAAATAGTAATGTACACACAAGTAGAGCTGCACAGTAGAGCCCTGCATGGGACCCACTTGCAGATACAGACGGTAATTGTGGGCAGGAGCGGGTGGACACGTTCCATGCCTGTGGGTCCCACAAATCCTGCACACTTCAATACCACAGAGCAGACCCCAGCGGAGCTCACTCTATACCATGTTGTGTGTGCACTGTGCAGGTGCCGCCTCTTGTCCTGCACTGTTGTCTCCTCCCCCGCCATAAGTCACCTGGTGTTACTAGTGCTGCACTGAGGTGGTATGCTACATACTTAGTATGTCACATATGTCCTATGTACGACTGTAGGAGTTGACTTCCATCAGTAGTAGGAGCCAGTCCTAGAGGACCTCACCAGCTGTACATACATAATAATACATTACAAGAACACTACATATACTCATAGTTTTACACAGCCACCTTAGTGCCCACCAGACCACAGCAAATACTGACTGCAGTGACCATATTTGGCATAGCCCTACACATATGTTGCAGGAGCAAATGGGATTGGACACATGTTGCAGGAGTGGGCATAAATGGAACACATACATCACGGGAGCAGTCAGTAACGTCAGAAATTCATCAGGAGTGGGCAGGTGTGGGATTTAAAAAAAAGAGTCCCGCGCAGGACTCTACTGCACAATGTCACACATAAATACATTCTTATTTACTGATGCAATAATTTATCCAAAAAGATGGCATGGATACTTGTATGAAAATAATCCTTTTTATTAAATATGCAGTGCATAGCGTTTCGAACCTGGACCAGGTTCTTCATCGGGCATAGTACGGTCTGCAAATGGGACTCGCCCCCTCTTCTTTTAAAATTATAATTTTTTATTTAATGACATATGAACATACAGACATGCAGATTCACTACAGGTGTAGCCTCTGCCAAGATGATTGGCAGTATGCCACATCTTTCCCAAGGTGCTCTATGCTATCAGTGTAGGGCGCCACGAAATGTAGGTACACTACTTTCTGCAACACTCTATACTGACAGCACAGGGCATCAAATATAGGTGATAAGGGTCTGATCGCAGGAGGTCACACTGCTGAGACCACCATCAATTGTGGAAAAGGGGCAGTGGTCAGGCATGCTCACTGCCATTCCTTTCCATCTCTATGAGATTGGCGGAGATAGCCGAGCACAAGTAACTGTATTGGATCTCAACATTTTTATCTATATACCTACACTAAGCAGTGAGGTCTATGAGATTACAATATGAATAGTCTGTCTCTCTTACTCGTCTGGATAAGCAGTAAAATATAATTATTGGTATTTGTTCTCCAGCTTCCTTCACATCTGCTACAGTATCATGTATATTACTGGGGAAAGGCCAATTTTTATGCCTGGACAATCTTATCTATCAAGCTATTATCTGACTCTTTTTTATAAAGGCCAACATAGACTACCTGCAGTCAGATCAGATTAAGGTAATAGACATCACTCTGGCAGGGATTCATAATGGATGGAGGAAATTTTTTAGGTGCATGCAGATTCTGGGACCTGCGTCAATGGTCCAATAATGTAAACAGAAGTAAAGGATTTCTCCACAGCATAAAAGATGATGAAAAAAAAGTGAAAAATGTATTCCATGCAAAAAAGTCTCTAAAACAGCAATGTTTCAACCAGCTCACCTGGTCTTTCTTAAGTGTCTAAAATAGCAATGTTTCAACCAGTTCACCTGGTCTTTCTCAAGCCTTTCTCAAGTTTCTAAAACAGTGACGTTTCAACCAGTTCACTTGGTCTTTCTCAAGCCAGAGGCTTGAGAAAGACCAGGTGAGCTGGTTGAAACGTTGCTGTTTTAGAGACTTTTTTTGCTTGTAATAAATTTTTCACATTTTTACACCATCTTGTATGCTTTAGTTTTAAAAAGGTAGCTAGATAGATAAATAGATATAGTCCTCAAAAATGTATGTAAGTGAAAAATATGGCAGACTGCTTAATAATATGATTTTCCATTGAAAAAAAATTAAAAATAGGCAGAGAACCTCTATAAATATACACTAGGGAGGAATATTCTATTACAGTCATAACATACCTAGCTGATAGAATAGCTGCTGACACCATGAGAGAAAGGATGTTTATTTAACTTTCCGAGCACTTAGAAAGTACAATAGTGGTGCACCATTGGAATTCCTATCATGATGTGAGGAATTAGCCATAAAATGCCTTACTTGGTTCTGTGTTCAGTATTCTCTCTAATAATTTCTTTCATCCCTAGAGAATGCCAGGCAGAGACAAGATGGAGTGGTGAGCAACTCGATTGTATATTTCACAGAAGACCCACCAGAGATTCCGGCTAACAGCCCCCATACTCTGAAACTGAGACGCATTCTAAACCTCAGCCCATTCACCGTCACTGACCACACACCCATGGAGACTGTGGTGGACATCTTTAGAAAGCTTGGGCTACGACAATGTCTTGTCACTCGGAGTGGGTAAGAATTATTTTAAGATGAATTGTAAGCTCTTGAATTCATTAACAATATTGGGTAAACAATACATATTCAAAGCTGCAGTATAACATCTGTACCATAAAATCTACAGCATGAAATGCGCTGCATATACAGTATGTGTGAACATACCCTAACTATATGTAGCAAACATAGAAGGAAAGTAATGGAGCACTCACATTGTGACTTCTGTATGGAGGCTGGAACTCAGTCCCGGTCCCGGGGAGACAAAAGGTGTAACGAGGGGAGCCATAGACGTTACATGCCTCTGAGGCTCCCCTCGTTACACCCTTCCCCTACCCGCCATGGAAGACCAGGACTGAGTTCCAGCCTCCATACAGAAGTCGCAGTGTGAGTGCTCCATTACTTTCCTTCTGTTTGCTACAGATGCTAACAGTGTATTACACACGTAGAGCCCCTCCAGACACTACAGCTTCTTCCGATCCATCTTTCCATCCCAGGTGTAACACGCTCACCTAACGGGCAGTGTACCACAGGTCAAGGTTCACACTACATTGAAAGAGTACTGGTGATGTTTCCTTTTTCTCTGAGAATTCTACCCTAACCATAGTTTTCCCAGTGAATAAGGGAAAAGATAATCCAGTTCTGTAGGCATGGCAGCATATCACAAAAAGGGAGTTATTTTCTAAAAAATTGTTTTGCGCTTTATGGTGCTTCAAATGTAAAGTGCTGTAAAATGCGAAACAATTGTCTCCAATTGTCACCACGTAAGTAGTTATCAATTCACTTCCTGGAATAGAATGATACATTTTCCACCAAAGTCTGCAAATTTAAAAAGTGAACTTTGTTTGTACCCTCATAATAAATCTGTCACTCATGTTCTGAGCTTCTGACAGAGGGCATAGGAGGAAACTCTCCGTATACCCAGAAATATCAGAGCTGCCTATATCTTGTGCTGGTGTTTCTTATGGCAAAATGCTAATAAGACTCTTCAATTATAAAAGGAGGCAGTTGAGTTTCCTAAATGCTTCAACACATTCCTCGTACATAGTGTTAACACCTATGTTATTGTGAGACATACCACCCTTCACATGCCCTCGGGAGCCATCTTAATTAAAAAAAATACTCTTTTTCAGAGGGTTATGGAAAACGCAGTGTATGACCTGCCATGTACAAGTGTTGATTGTAAGAAAGCACAGCTTCTAATGCGCTCAGTCATTTCAGCACCACATCTGTTCAAATTTCCCCAGTCCGAATGGAAATGAACAAATAACACATCATGTCTTTTTCTTCTCGTTTCTCACTGTTTTATCGAAGCGCAGAGACAGATTTTGTGTGATTTATTGGGGCCACGTGCACAGTAAAATGAAATGTAGTGAGCCGTTTTCTAATGATCTTTTATGTCGTTTTCCTGGTTCTTTCCTGCAGGAGGCTTCTGGGTATTATAACGAAAAAGGATGTTTTAAGACACATGGCTCAGATGGCTAATCAGGACCCAGAATCCATTATGTTCAACTAGACTGTACACTGTGTGCGAGGAACGTTTTGCAAAAGTGCTGGATGTGCTTGAAGCTTTTCTCTTATTAACAAGGCGGTGGAGCAAAAAAGAAGAGACTGTCATGACTTTGAGAAAATGCTATAGGCTTCACTAGATCTCAAACCAGATGAACATATGAGCAAAATGTCAAAGCAGATTCTAAAAATACAACTAAATTACACCTTCAGTAATGGTGGATGACCACTGCACGTCATGTAAGATGCTCCATTTTGCTTTGATCACATTGCATGTGTGTGAGTGAATGTAAATCTATCTCGAACATTCTGAGAGTTTCCGAGAAATTCTTGAATTGATACAAACAGAAGAAGAGAAATATTTGCTCGATGTCCAACAACATTTTTATACAATGTGAAATATATTGAAAGAGTGTACCAGACTCTATATATCTTTAGGCGCTAGTCTGTAGTACGGGTGCATTCACACCACGTTTATGAGATCCGGCTGCCTTATCCATCTGGGACATTTCAAAACTGGTTGCTCCTGTATCCAGGCCGGACCGGCGCTGAATTTCATTGTAAAGAAGATCGGCATCCATCTTCAGTGAAGTGCGCACCGGAGGCTCAATTTGAATATTCATTGCCGCGGGTCACGTGAGTGCTCAGTCGGTGCAGCGCTCACATGACTCGTGACAATGAATATTCATATTGAGCTTGCCTCCAGCGCGCAATTTACTGAAGATGGATGCCGATCTTCGGAGGGACAGATCTCTGGAGTGCAGGTATGTATTTAACCCATTAACCCCTCATCGGTCTCCTGTTCACCCACACTATAACCCAGTGTATTGGGTTTAGTGTGGGTGAACAGATGACTGTTTTCCTTTAAGAGGATGTTTCTTCCCAATGAAACTGACAAGTTCCAACATTTATTAACGTGTGTAGAAAGCTTTGCTCATGTTGATGATGCATTGATTTTTTTGGGGGAAAGGGCATTTTGTTACAAATGGTATGAGGCTTAGGTGTGACATTAGATGAAAGCTATGTCATTGAAAACAATATAATTTTGCACTATAAAATAAAAATTCAGTGTTCGTATTTTTGGCTGGAGTGGTCAGCATTGGTGGTAGTATATACCAAGACTCCAGCATAGGCATACACAAGTAGGTGCATACTTTGCAGTAACTCTTTTCCTACATTTTTAGTTTATTGATATCTGTTAGCTTTTGGTGTTATTTTAATGGAGCTAAATCTCTAAGAAGCTTTTTCTACTCAGGTGTATGTTTGTACCCTGACACAGTAATGGTCTATGGTGGTCTGTGTCTAGTATATGAATTACAACATCACAAATAAAGAGGAAACAGTTTGGAATCTCTGATGCTCTTAAAATTACTTGTCTCTACGTATAGGCTACCACTGTCTTTGTGGTGGCTAACAGGGTGGTGTGTGTAGTGTATAACCAGGGTGTTGTGACAGTAATATCCTTATCCAAGGATAAGCAGCTTCCTGGGCCAAAAGCACAGGCAATAAAGACCACAGATGCAGGAACGCTCTTACAGGCAGATGTTACAGTCCATGCAGTGTTACAGCAAACTTTGGTAGTGCAATAATTGGGGTAAAGTGTCATAGGATGTCACTTTAGCATACTCTGTGACTTGTAGTTGTGGTGCAGCTCTAAAGACTTAACTTGGCATAGATGGACTTTAGACTGACTTGTAAGACAACTAAAACAGACATGTAGGAGTTCATGATGCATCCACAGAGTTGCTTACCACAAGGGGTAGACTTGGACTTTCGGATGGACTTAGAAACCAGTTTCTCACTGGTTTCTTATGAGAAACCAGTGATCAATGATAAAGATCAGTGTGTGCAGTGTTATAGGTCCCTATGGGAGCTATAACACTGCAAAAAAAAAAGTGAAAAAAAAGTGAATAAACATCATTTAACCTCTTCCCTATTAAAAGTTTGAATCACCCCCCTTTTCCCATAAAAAAAAAAAAATACAGTGTAAATAAAAAAAAAATAAACATATATGGTATTGCCGCGTGTGGAAATGTCCGAATTATAAACATATATCATTAATTAAACCGCGCGGTCAATGGCGTGCACGCAAAAAAATTCCAAAGTCCAAAATAGTGCATTTTTGGTCACTTTTTATATCATGAAAAATGAATAATAAGTCCTATCAATGCAAAAATTGTACCGTTAAAAACTTCAGATCACGGCGCAAAAAATTAGCCCTCATACCGCCCCATACACGGAAAAATAAAAAAGTTATAGGGGTCAGAAAATGACAAACCTATACAAGTAGGGTACCATTTTAACCGTATGGACCTACAGAATAAATATCAGGTGTAATTTTTACCGAGAAATGTACTACGTAGAAACGGAAGCCCCCAAAACTTACAAAATGACGTTTGTTTCTTTCATATTTGTCTCACAATGATTTTTTTTCCGTTTCACCGTAGATTTTTGGGCACAATGACTGATGTCATTACAAAGTAGAATTGGTGGTGCAAAAAATAAGCCATGATATGGATTTTTAGGTGCAAAATTGACAGAGTTATGATTTTTTAAAGGCAAGGAGCAAAAAACGAAAATGCAAAAACGGAAAAAACCCCGGTCCTTAAGGGGTTAAAGACACAGTACAATTTTATAAAGGATAAAAAGCATACATTGGCATAAAACATGGAACAATAAATACAATGTTAAATAACCAGTACCCGGGAGCTGTGGGCCGAAAAAGACACCTGAAGCAACATCTACCTGATAGGGTAGGCACAGTAGTGTGTTCTGTTTTGGGTCACCACATCTTGCTCAACAGAGGAGAGCCTGCTGACAAGCTGTCCTCCCTCTACCAGGGGTTTAGCTAGAAATGGTACAGATGTAAATGTCGCACATGGTGCCTGAGGGGTCCAAAGGTCCTAATGCCACACAGAAAGAGGTAAGAATTAAACATACAACTAGTGCATTATTAAGGGGGAAGTAATCTTGTCAAAGCTGTCATTAACTTCATTTAGAGATTTCGAGCCCTGGACAGAGGTCATTCCACAAAGAGGGGGGCTGAGCTGTAAGCTCCAGCTATTCCGAATAGTGGTAGATCCAGTGCTATCTATACACTGGTGTCACATTTTACTGTAATCCGGTCTATGATGATAAGAAGGAGATCTCTGGAAAGGGATCTGTACAGGACAGGAAGTTTTATCTTAGTATTACACCTAGTGACCAGGTTTTCAGGGTTATTATATAAAATAGGTAACAAAATGGAAAATTAGAAAAAATATGTTTAACCTTAAAACCTGCTTTAAATAATAGATAATTTTCTGATGACACAATCCCTTTAAAGGAGTACTATGGTGTAGTAATCTTATCCCCTATCTAAAGGATAAAGGATCATTTTAAGATCGCGAGGGGTCCGACTGCTGGGACCTTTTATGATCTCCTACATGGCACCCCAGCTCTCCCCAGAAAGGGAGTGTGTTAACCCCCACACAAAGTGGTGGCAGCCATGCCCTCCTCCGTTTTATTCTCAATGGGAGAGCAAGAGATACAGGGTTCAGTATTCCTGGCTCTTCCGTAGAGACACATGGAAAGGGCTTGTCAGCCGCTGCTTTATGCGGGGGTCAAAACACTTCCTTCCTGGGGAGAGCCAAGATCTCGGGAAGTCCGAGCAATCAGACCCCCTGTGATCTAAAATGTAGGGAATACATTTTATTGCACAGCAGTACTCCTTTAAGGCTAGTTTCTTGACATGATTAGAATTACCTTAGCAAAAAATGCTGTTCAAAAAAAATATTATTGCTATGACAGGTGCCAGAGCATGCCAGACTGGTCAGAGTGTCCTCAGTGACCATTGTCTACCATAGAAAGAGCCCACAAGCAGGAGAGATGAAGCATAAGAAAGTGCCCTGGTCTAATAAATCATATTATATTTTACATCGTGTGGGTCACTTACCAAGGGAAGATGGCACCAGGATGCGCAATTTAAAGGAAACAAATTAGCAGAGACAGGGTCCTGGCATTTATGTAGATGTTACTTTGACAAGTACCCCCTACCTAAAAATACAGACCATGTACAACAATTCATAGTAATGGTGTATCCTTTAAGTAGGATAAAATGCCAAAAATGATCAGGAAAGTGAGGAACATGAAAAAGATTTCAGTGTATTGGGGTTCCAAATTCCCCATTTTCGAATCTGAACAAGCTTCTTTGGGATATGCTGGAAAAACAAGTCTGATCCAGGGAGGCTACAACTCACAGAACATAAACAGGGTTTCCTATTGGGATAAATAGATTTGAACTGATGCATGTAATGATAGTAAACATATTTTAAATAAGCATTGTTGAACATCACGTTTGTTATGTATTGACTCATATGTCAGCTTTATTTTGAGAACTGGCTGCTGTTGGTTGTGTCCACCTTATTAAAACCAGGTTGTACCCCCTGCTGTGTTCTATTGCAGTCTCCAATATCAATCCTGGAAGGATTATTAGTTAGTTTCCACTGCACAAGCAAGCAGGGGGATTATGGGCACAGGCCAGAGTTTATTTTACCCCAAAACTTTACATTTGTGCTCCTTTACATTGTGTATGGGGTAGACATTTGTTTTCACCAACTTTACTTGATGGAGAAAACCTTTATAATATATTCAGCAAACATCTTGGTGCCAAATACAGTCAACAAAACAACCGGAGAGGTCTTGTGGAGTCTATGCCTCCAGTGGCGTGGATTGCCAGCACTCAGGGTAAGGCTAAATATTGCACCCCAAACCCCCATCCCCCTGCAGCCTGTGAAGAGACTGGCTGTGAACACAGTGATGCTCACCAGGGGTGCATGCAAGACTTTCTCATGGAGTATGTTTAAAAAAAATAAAACAATACCTCTACACCAGAATGAGATATTATTACTACAGCAACTAAATAATACCATCATACTGTTATTATAGGGAAACACCCAAATATTACCAATATTACTCTATACCACTTTACATGAGACAAATAATGTAGTCACACCATGACCTCCACCATTACTTCACATACCTGGATAATATCACCATACAGATACCAAATAAAAACCACTCTACACAGACCAATATCCCCATATCGTTCCTGTAAAGTGGTGAACCCACATAGGTAATCCCTCCTATTAGGTAGATGCTCCCAACAGGTAGGTTATTTCCCTCCTAGTAGGTACCGTATTTTTCGCCGTATAAGACGCACTTTTTCTTCCCCAAAACTGGGGGGGAAAAGTTGGTGCGTCTTATACGGCGAATACACACCTATAGCGCCAGTCCCTGCGGCCCTCAAAGGCCGGGACCCGCGACTAATACAGGACATCACCGATTGCGGTGATGCCCTGTATTAACCCTTCAGACGCGGCGATCAAAGCTGACAAAGCGAAAGTGACACTAACCCGGCTGCTCAGTCGGGCTGTTTGGGACCGCCGCGGTGAAATTGCGGCATTCCCGAACAGCTTACAGAACACCGTGCCGGGATCCCCTGCATGGCCGGCGCTCTCCTTCGATGTCATCACGTCGTCCCGCACGCCATCCTGTCATTCAATAGGAGCGGCGTGTTTAGCGACTTGATGACGGCAACGGGATGACGGCGACGGAGAGTGTGGATTCCGGGGAAGAAGACACCACGGAGGCGCGGCGACAGCAATGGAGCGACATCCAGGGCAGCGGTGACGAGCGGTGACGGGTCTGGAGCAGCGGGACACGTGAGTATTACCTCCTTTACCAGTGGTCTTCAACCTGCGGACCTCCAGATGTTGCAAAACTACAACTCCCAGCATGCCCGCACAGCCAACGGCTGTCCGGGCATGCTGGGAGTTGTAGTTTTGCAACATCTGGAGGTCTGCAGATTGAAGATCACTGTTGGGTTCAGAATCTTTTTTTTCTAGATTTTGCACCTTTAAAAATGGATGCGTCTTATATGCCGGTGCATCCTATAGGGCGAAAAATATGGTAAGTAATTTCCCTCATTAGGTAGATGCCCCCAGTAGGTAGGTAACATCCAACTACCCCCCCTCCCCCCCCCCCCCACACACACACACACACACACACACCCATTCCCCATCAAATAGAAAGCCCTAGTAGGTAGATAACTTCCTGATAAGGTAGATACAGAAAGACTGCAGGGTCTTATGTAAACAAAGAAGAAGTTGATGAACTCATCCATAATAATCCTGTGATGCATGTCTCTAGTGTAGGGATTTTGGAATGTTTCCAGTGGGGTAGAATAGTTTTGTCACATAGAATAAGATGAGTTTCATAAAAGATGTAGATGCTACAAATAGTACCGGTGATACAACCAGTTTTAGGCAAACACACTTTATGCTGAATACATTCCATAACATTTGTTTAAAAACAATAAAAATGGCAATTCCAAAACACATGGATAAAAGAGCAGTCAGATATAATGTGAAAGGGGCAGAGAGGAGAGCCATTTCTGTCTACATTTAATTATTTTTAGGGAGTTTAATACAGTTGGTGGATATATTAAACTTGGCTTCTTGGATGACATCAGTGGACCAGTCAGAGATTCCAAAATCTCCTCATTATCATCAGCAGACAGGGAGGGAAGCGTTTGGCTCCGTCTATCTAAAGTTGTTGTAAGGTTATAAAGTGTTGAGAGAGGCTTAGCTAATGTGTCCTGGGATACCCAATCTTCCAAGGGAGACTCACGTAATCTTACATCATATCCTGCAAACTGTAACCATGATGTGTGATGAGGTTGGAAACAGAAGAAACAAGTATGTTCTATGTTACCCACCACAAATACATCTACAAGAGTTTTGATGTCCACATTTGCCCACCTACTCAGATCAAAAAACCTCCTCAAGTGTGGAAGAAGCTGATTACACTGCAGTAAAGTGATAGGGGAGGTGATCGTACCACCTAGTGCAGAATAGCAATAGAAAGCTCTGCCATTATGTCTAGAGGTAGGGAGATTTTGGCTAAGGACCCCTTTACATATGTCCGGCACCATTTGTCAGTTTCCTCTGGCACTGCAAAAACTGTGCCAGAGGCAACATGAAGCCAGAACCGATCCCATTCATTCGAATGGGACCGTTCACAATTATCCGGCATCTCAGTTTAGACACCGGATGATTGGTCTCGCTGGACCGGTACAGACAGGGGAAAGCATCATCCTGCGTTCCTCCGTCCGGCGATCACAAACAATGGATGCACTTCTGGCATCAGTTGGTGCATCAATTGTGGCAATTTTCATACAGTTTTGCCGGCACCGGATATATGTAAAACTAGCCTTAAAATGCATACAAACACAAAGATATGTTTAATGGTGTGCGCAGGAAAAGTATTTTATAATATCTATTTTATAATAGCTTTTGATATCAACCCCCTCAGTTGCTATAGATGTACTGTAATTGACCAATAAAACTATTTGCAGAAGTCAGTATAACCAATAAAACAATATGTGAAAATTTGTTTAGTTCATGTGATCAGATGATGAGGTATAAAATAGATATAAAAGCACAAGATATTTATTTTTGCAATAGATTTTTCTTAAATGTAAAATGGAAGAACTAAAAGCTTTAGGGTGGAATCACACAATCTGGTTGCATTGCAGTTGCATTGTGGTTTGTAACAGCATCACGCTAGTTTACCATAGTTAGCAATGAAAAAATGTAATTCCTGTACGTGTATTCCAGCATCTGTGCTGTCGATGCGCTTAGCTGGACATTATTTTCCTGCATTTACCTCCATATTTTGATTGTATCACCATTCTTTCTACTGAACTCGGCACAGCTGAGGCACTATTCAAGCAGACACGAAAACAGCAAATTAAACAAAAAAGCAAATTTCATAAAACCGAATGAAATGTGAATGAAAAGTGACTCGTGTTTCTATTTTATGATTGTCATTTTTTTCATTATTTCATTTTGTGTACATTATTATGGGGGATGCCATCTTGCCTGAGTTGTTTTTAACAGCATTTAGTTATATGCTATACAACAGGACCTATGGACCATAGAAAATAATAGACAGGTCCTTTCCCATTCACATGAATTGGAGAAGCAACTCAGCATTCTCTGTGACCTTTGCAGAGGCCATTCTATAGAGAGGGGGATGCTTTGCTGTGAATGGTGGTGGATCCAGTGTTTTCTCTCTACTGGTGTCACCTTTCATTGTAACCCTGTTTGTGATGTAAAGAAAGGCATTACTGAGAAATGATCCGTACAGAACAGAAAATCTAAACTTAGTTTTAAACCTGGTGGCCAGAATAGGAACTGCAAGATTTCATGATTATTTTAAAATATAGACAGACAAATAGAATTTTAGAAAAAACATCACCAAAAATTCTTGAAAAATATGGTTAACATAAAAACTTGATTCAAACAATACGTAATTATTGATGACACATTCCATTTAATAGCTTTGGAGGCCTGGAGACCAGTAGATATAGATGGAGAAGGGGGAGAAATGTCAGCTACCCATAATCGGTGGGCGCCTTTATATGCCTCCATCAGTTGAATGCCAGGCTTCACAAATGATCACTGGATTGTACTAGGCCCATTGTCAGTAGCACATCACAAAAGTGAGGAATACAGGGAGAGAAGGAGAACTGTCTATGAGTATAATCCTTCTAGGAATATGTACTTTAACAGTCTGGAATCCAGCAGGAATTCTCAGCCAGGCCCAGGAAGTAGTTTACACCAGAGACCCATCCACAGCAAAATCGGCCTTCAGGATTACCAGTATTGCCCATATCACATTTCAGATGCAGGGATAAAAGGCCTGCATCCTGGAAACGGCCCCTACTCAAGACTGGTATATATAAAAGACAAAAAAAAAAACAGACACAGGTACGTGGGAGATACAATAAATGAGACTTGCTCACCTGGTGGTGTTGAACTAAGAACCCAACAACTTTTTGCGCTTGATAGGGTAGGTACAGCGTCTGCCTCCGACCCAATCTGTCTTATAGAGGGATATTTCCATGCAGAAACATCTCGAATTCCCAGATCATCTGGGCGGAGAGAAGGGGAAAAAGAGGTCTTTCGGGGTATTCAGCCGTTCAGTGTTTCTGCACTACTCAAAACTGCAGCTTTTGTGGCCTATAGGGTTGCATAGGCCAGGAGGACCAGAGTTGTATATTATAAGGTTTTATTTGTGCACGATCACAGTCGAGGCTTTGGATGTGGTGTGGGACTTTTTAGTGCAGCATAGACCACAGGATTCCCACAGATAGCCACTACTCAAGGCCCCACAATACCCTACTTTGTGGCACAAAATTTGGTAGAGTCTTAAATGTGATGGAAAGCCTCAATGTCCACAGGAAACAAAGGATGCAGTGAATTCCCTTCACTAATCCCAGAGCCCAAGAAGTAAGCATCCCCTTGTTCTACCACAAATGTCCTTTTATTAAGTGGACAGTATTTACTCCAAAAAACACCTAAATAACAAAAGTTCTTAATGTATCTTCCCAGGTTCTAAACTTAGTTATAAAACAGTTTTGACCGTATTTGAAATTTATAGAACCTTATGCCTGTGATGCATCAAAGATCTGCTATATGGTTCATATTTACTAGGAACATTAAATTAGAACTGTATCGTTTTTCCTTTTAATGGCCTCGTCTTGTCAGCAAGCATTAACTATAGAAATACTACAGATCTACCATTCACTGGTATAAAATTCTCAGAATGAAATGCTCAGAAAAGATAGTTTAATGGGAAAGATATTTCATTATTTAACCAAGCCCATTATGACCTTAAAAGGGTACTCCGGTGGAAAACTTGGTGCCAGAAAGTTAAATAGATTTGTAAATGACAAAAACCAACACAAGAAAATGGGGAGAGCACTCAAGGGCTATATCACCAAATTATGTAAGCAGCAAGGTCCTCGGTGACCTTCAATCAAAGTCTCCTGCGGGGTGCACGTACACAAATGTGAAGCATCAAGTCAAACAACCAAAGAAAACGTAAGTGCACTCACCGCATAGCAGAGACTGTCTGGTCCAGAAGTCCGGTAGTGGGATACCGGGTCACGGCATAGGCGCTGGTGAAGTGTGGCACTCGGAGGCTACACCGGCAGTTTCGCACGTGAGTGCGTGCTTCTTCCGGCCTCACATGCGAAACTGCCGGTGTAGCCTCCGAGAGCCACACTTCACCAGCGTCTATGCCATGACCCGGTATCCCGCTACCGGACTTCTGGACCCGACAGTCTCTGCTATGCGGTGAGTGCACTTACGTTTTCTTTGGTTGTTTGAGATTTGTAAATTACTTCTATTTAAAAATCTAAGTCCTTTCAGTACTTTTTAGCAGCTGTATGCTACAGAGGAAATTTTTTTCTTCTTTAATTTATTTTTTGTCTTGTCCACATTGCTCTCTGCTGACACTCTTTTTTTTATTATAAAAGTACAAAACTTTACAAAACACAAAACAAGTTCATTTCACTGTAACAAAATTAACAAAACTGAACATAAAAACAAACTATCCGTCTCAAAATAACAACTTAAACCTTCCTAACCGGCCAGCCCAGATAAGCCAAAAATAAATAAATAAATTATTACCCACTAAAGTCCAACACACACACACACACCTAATGAACATAAATAAAGCTTTCCTCGCTGTGATCAAAAACTAAAAATATCCAAACAAGGAAACATAACCACCTCCCCCCCCCCCCCCCGTAACAAAACAAAAATATGGCTAGCTGCCATAACTAAAATAATCCAACTTGGATAAAGAAAATATAATTCTCCTTTATTTTTATTTTTTTTCTCTCCTTTTTATTTATTTATTTTATTTTTTATTATTTTATTTTATTTTTTTAACCTCCCCTACCCCCCCCCCCCCCCCCCCACACACACACATATACCCACAAACAAAAACTAATCCACACTAGGACACAAACACAAAAATACCAAAGAAAATCACAACATCACGCTCATGTTTAACTAAGGGAATGAATACTCTTAACATTACACTATAATAACTGAAAACTGGTCCGACTGCCTTTCTCTCAAAATAACTATGACATTATACAAATAAAAAAAAATAATATATATATTTTTTTATACATAAACCATGCAGAATGTACATAACAAACAACTTAACACAGAAAAACAACCTATACTAAACGATCCCATCACCCACCACCCCCCTCTGGACATGGGTCAGAGTCCTTAGGTCACAGTTTTTGTCCACAACTGACCCACACCAGACCCCAAAAATAGTACTCACTGCAACAGTCCAGTCCTGGGTACACACCACCACCACCCCCCAAAAACCCCCACCCAACCTAAAATACACCCCTACCCACCTAATGTAAACAGAACAATATATACAAAACAATATATACATACTCTACAACAAAGCAATATTAACAATACAATACACCAAAAACCACAAGGCCCAAGTTTGGTTGCCTGCAGGCTCTTTACAATCCATCCATAGAAAACAAAACAAAAGGCTAAGGTGACATGCATAGCCCCCCACCAGGAAGATGGATGGCAATCCTGATAAAATAAAATTTAAATTCCTCTCTCTATCAACCTCTAACCCTATCGCTATCCCTTCATGAAACTGACCCTAAACTCACCCTAACATACATACACTATCCCTGGCCAAAATTAAGGTACTTCACCTTAAGGGCGTAGTACCTAGGGCACATCAAAACAAAACCCTCTCCATAGGAGAGAAGCCCTACTGGTACCAAGACTGCCATACTCCAAAGACCTGATCTTCCCAAGGTCACCAGTGATATTCCTACAGACCTCCACCTCAGAGAGGATTTTCTGTTGGGTCAACACTAAACACCGTGCATTCCACGTGTAGTACCTAACCACTAAACTAACTAAGAACAAAGTGCCCCGGTCTAGGCCACCCAGGTTCCTAAATGCCCCATAAGCCCACTCCGGATAGGTAAGGCCGGCAAGTTGACTCCAGCTGATGGAAGCGTCCACCCTGTTGTAAACCACTATATTAAAGGGACAGTGAAGTAGGAAGTGGTCCATGCTTTCAAGCGTGTCCCCGCACTCTTCTCGGGGACATCCCCGGTCATCAGAGTTCCTACACTTCAGGTTGTTCCTTACATATAGCTGTGGGCCTCCAATTCTCAATACAGCTGGGATCTATACCCTTTGAGAGAAGAATCAGGTCTGACCTCCTCATTGACTTCAGCAGAGTTCCCGAGGAGAGACACTCATTGAATACCTCAGTCAAGAGGGGAGCTAAAGACTCCCCTCGATCGCCAGTCTCACTTCCTCTTCCCTGATTTCTTCTGCCAAAACGTCAAGAGAGGAGTCTACCCCTGCTCAGGAATGGTTTCAGCCAGGAATGCTGACATCCTGTCTCGATCTAGATACTTCCTCCCCAAGAGGTGCGAGAAGAAGGATCTGTCAACCTCCAAGATTCCTGATCTGGACCGATTCAGAGATCCTGTACTATCAATCAGTCCTGAAATGATTTTACTACTCACTGACATCTTACAGTTTCTGTAAGGGTCGGGCGAGCGGTACTTCACGAAATCCCTCTCAAAAACCAAAGATGCGTGCCTATCGTACTGAAACCTCATCAGAAAGGATTTCCCCCTGGAGATATCCTCTCGGCTACCTCCAGTCGAAACGAGAAGCCCGAGTTTCCTCCTCAGAACCTGATACAAGCGGTAACTGTTCAGGGACCTGAGGCTCGAGAGCTGGCGGAAGAACCCCGCAACCCGCTTCTTGAATATCCCCCACCATTCCAGCTTATTACTACAAAGATCCAGTAAAGGTACCTGACTCTGAAGAAAATCCTCAAAGGACTGTCTTATCTCCGCTTCCTCCAGGAGGGACGAATTCAGCTTCCAATAACCTTTTCCCATCCGGGGGGTCTCTGAAACATTCAGGGAAAACAAAATCATACAGTGATCGGAGAACTCAACCACGGACACTGCGGAAGAGATGGCTTCCTCCTTTAAATAAAACCTATCTATCTTAGACCTGCGGCTACCTTGATGATAGGTGAAACCCGTGTGGCCCAAGGGGCTCCGGATGTGGGCGTCCTCCTAGGCGAGCTTCTCTAGTTATGCTAATCAGTGCCACACTATAGCAAGTCAGCGGACCATTGGAGCCTATCTTGGGACCTCGTGACATTATTGAAGTCCCCTCCAAAGATCACCTGCCGACTCGTAAAAAGAAAGGGCATAATCCTCATAAAGAGATCTTTACGGCCCCGCTTAGTTTAGCCGGAGCTCTTGTCCCTTCATGAAGACATCTAAGATCAGTCACCTCCCCATTTCTAATTCAATAACCCATCGGCATTCAACAGGAGCGGTAAAAAGGACCGCCACCCCACTATACGGCTCAGCCGCAAGAGACCAGTGGGAGGGACCACGCCTTCACTCTCTTCTGGCTTTTACCAGAGAGGCTAGATCTGACTACCTGGTCTCTTGTAAAAAGAAAATGTCGGCTTCAACACGGCTGAGAAAATCAAAGGCTGCAAATCTAGCCGTATCAGACTTTATGCTGGCGCAATTAATAGATGCCAGCATCAATGGGGTAAGTGCCGCCATAAAGGGTGATTAAATTAGATGGCCACACCCTTTACTTTTTCTTTCCTTTCTTTTTGGTCCCCTCATCCCCCGAAGAAGATGAGAGGGCAGGACCACTCTTTGATCTTTTTTTGGACTCGGATAGATCCAAATTGTCCCTGTCTCCCTCTGGCCCTGGTCTAGCCCTGCTCTCCGAGGAAGGTGCCTCAACAGGACAGGGCCCAGTTCCCCCCAGAGGTTCTTTCGCCCGAGGCATCCCGCCTAGGAGATGGTATCGAGGATGAGGTACCGGTTTGACAGGTCAATCAGAGGGGGGGGGGGGGGCAGTCAGGCTTCCGTTTTGGGCCTGGCCCGTAGTACCAGGACCTTCAGAGGGCTCTGACCTCTTCTTTCTCCCTTTCCTTTTGCCCTTATCTTTCTTTTTGGGCCTCACCCCACTCTCCTCATCCACACTTTCATAGTGGGAGGAATCGGAAGGGTCAGCCATATTGCCTTCCTCTCTGTGAAGTCTCCTGATCTCCTCATCCTGCACATTCTCCTCCAGGGCTTCAGCAGTTACAGTGCCAGCTTCAGGAGCAACGACTGAAGCTACCCCTGCCCCCTGGGCACTCTCCAGCTCCCTACTCCTTCTACGATTTTCCTCCCGCCTTAGTTTGGCAGGGCCCTTTTTCTTCCTCACTAGCCATATTGCACCCTCATCCCTGCCTGTACCCTCCCCAGCCAAGGCAACTTCACAGCTCTCCTCAGCTGGAGCAGCCACTGCACGGGCGAAGGCGCTAGGACAATGGCTGAAAGGGTGTCCGAGGACACCACACAGGTGGCACCGGATCTGCCGACAGGATGCGGCCAGATGACCCACCCCACCACACAAAGTGCAGACCTGCACGGTACAGGCTGTGCTAAAGTGCATGGAGCTGTCACACTTGTGACATACCTTAGGTTGCCCCTGACGGCGGCTGATGGAATGTGGGCAACCGTACTCCCTGAAAGTTTGAGTTTGACGGAAAACGTCCAGGCCCCGGACCAGATCTCGTGCTCATCAAAGTTTTTCTTGGGCATGTCCGTCACATCTCCATACCGTCCGAGCCAGGTCATGATGTCATAACAAGAAAGCGACTCGTTACGGGTCAAAACGGTCACTTTCTTGACAGAGTTCTGACGGGGAAACGCCTTTAAGGCGAAATCCCACCAGCCGGGCTCGTTCTTTGCCACTTTGTAGTTTAACCAGAAGAGTTTGAGACCCTCCGGCCAAACAAAACTGACATAAAACTCGGACGAACCGTAGGGGTGAATCAGGGCAAAGATGTCACTCGCCCTGAATTCCATCTGAAGGAGGAGCTCAACCACTTTAGAGCGAGGTGGGCACGCATCCTCGCCCCTCCAAATCAGACGGACCACATTCCTACGGTTATTATCCTGCCCGGTTGTCGGGAGGGACCAGACCACCTCCCCATTCCGCTCTCGGAAGGCCCCCAGAAAGACAGGTCAACCTCACCCCTTCCCTCTACCTGGATCGACCTGTCGCCCCTCCGTAGAGCCTCCGGACGGAGACGGGGACCGCCCTGAACCCCCGGTAGCGACATTGGCATAGCTCCTAGGAGCAGTCACTACCGGGGGGGGGGGGGGGGGGGCAGCCGGACCAGACCCAGACCTAGAACCAGAACCAGACCCACTAATACCCCTATTCACACCACTACTCTCATTATCTTTATTTCCATTCATACCACTACTACTAACACCAACATTCACTCCACTGACACTCCCACACACATTCCTCTCATTCACAACACTACTACACCGATCATTCTCACATCTTGCACTTTTAGCATCCTGCCTAAAGAATTCTGCAGTTTTGCTGGTTTTAAATAGATTTTCTGGCTGAACTGCTGGGGTCGATGCTAATGGCACCTTCTTCATGGATGATGTGGCTTCTGGAGTCTGGGGCTGCCCCTCCGAGCGCACCCCAGTTCCTCCCACTGTGCCTGCACTTAGTTTGCCTGACTGCACGGGTTCTTCAGCTGAACCCGGCACCCGCACACTCCCCCTCCCTCACAGTGGAGTGTCCCGCAGTGCCCGCAGAACACACAGTACTCGGAGGACTGCCCCCCGAGCACACGGATCCACTGCTCTCCGCCACCGGCACCCGGACACTACCCCCCTCACAGGGGAGTGCCCCGCAGTGTCGGTAATGCCCACAGTGCTCGGGGACCCACTCCCCGAGCACACGGCAGTATAACTCTCCTCTGGTACTTGGACACCCTGGGGCGGTCCTGTAGTGCCAGGGCTGCCCACTATGAGCCCATCCTGCCCCTCTCTACCGGCAGGATGGGTGGGCTCCACATCTATTGCGCCCGCAGCATTTTCTGATGCCATGCTGGCCCCGTTCCACCACAGAAACGGGGTCTGGCAGTCTGGGGGGCCCAGCAGCCTGAACCAGCTTTGCAGCTGGCCCAGACTGCTGGAGAGGAGCAAACACATACTGCACGGATTTCTGTGTCTTTTGTTTCTTTGCTTTCCTTTTCACTGCCACGTCCTCACATAGGTTGTCACCAAAGGTAAAATTCTGGAGGTGGGCTGGGGACTCCTGCATCACTATAGCCCTGAGCCACCTGTGCCGGCTCAATGTAGCTATCCTGGGTGGTCATGGTGTCACATGGAGCTACAGGCACATCTTCTTCCACCCTCTCCTCCTCCTTTACACCATCACAGCCATCCTCACTTTCTTCACCGCCACTACTCTCCCCAGCATCCACGTCCCCTTCCACCTTACCTGGGGATTTCATGGCGGCAAATCGATCATTATTTTCCAGCTTCTCCTTAAAGAGACCGCTCCCCTCCAGTATCTCCGCTCTCCTCTCCTCCAGCTTCACGATCTCGCTTTTCAGTGCCGTGATCCTCTTTCTTAGCTCCGGCCTGTTCTTTTTGGACCCCGTGCTCACCAGATTCTGAGCCACACGTAGATCCTCCCTGGCCATCCTCATTTCCTTGCCGCACTGGTCATATTCCGCAAACCGTGCGGCCATGTGGGAGCAGTATATTGCGCTTGATCCCTTGGGCCCTCTCTCAGCCCACATTTCCACACTTTTCCTCAGCGCCTTCCTTCCAACAGATTTCTGTCTGGCACCCGTTGCCGGGGGAGCAAAGCCTGCCTTACTGCAGACTCTGCCAGATCTTCTCCTCCGGGCCAGAATTGCTGTTGCGGTTTGCTCGCCAGATGAAACACCTGCTCTGGTCTGCTGGAAGTCTCTGGAGCACACAAAGAGACACACCCGAATGAGCTGCACACACTGAACTGCTCTGGACTACAGGAGGTGCTCTCTGTTGTCCGTGTCAGGAACTGTCCAAAATATGTGCAGCGGTAAAGGTCAAAATATGGCCGTATTTTAGCAAGTATACCTCAACTTTTATTCAATCTTAGACAGTGAGGGTCTGGCTGCTGAGACCACAATGATCATTAGAACAAAGTAACTAAAGAGTTTTCTTGGTTATATTTTCAAACAAAATACTGTGTGTGAACAAAGCGAAAAAGGGAAAAGTTGGGCCATTGCTATCATATACTTCCACTATGGATCTGCAACAAGGTTGTGCATTTTAATATGACAGAAGTGCTGAACTTTTCCCTAAGAAATCTTAAATATTTACAAGCACATTTAAATATAGATTATGTACATGCATCGGTGGATTAATTACTATAGAGTGGGCTGTTCACATAACAAAACCAGTATACTAATACCAACATTATCAATAATATCACTACACAAAGGACAAAAAATACTGCCACCTCATTATTATACAATACCGAGTAACGATCCATATACTTATAAAAAATAAAAAATTGAGTATTTCCCAAGACCAATATTACCAATGATACCTGTATACAGGGGACACCCTGATCATATATTCCTACCCTTCAATGACTGAATAATACAGTCATAAAGTTATTGTATACCAAACATTATATACAAACCTATAGAGATGAGTGAATTTTTGAAAAGTTTGATTCGGCCGATTTGTCAATTTTTCCCAAAAAGTTCTGTTCGGTTCATACCACAATCGCGGCGATGTGCGGTATCAACTCTTTAGAAGCGGCGGTCAAAGCTGACCGCCGCTTCTAAAGTGAAAGTGAAAGTGACCCGGCTGCTCAGTCGGGCTGTTCGGGACCGCCGCGGTGAAATCGCGGCGTCCCGAACAGCTTACAGGACACCGGGAGGGCACTTACCTGCCTCCTCGGTGTCCGATCGGCGAATGACTGCTCCGTGCCTGAGATCCAGGCAGGAGCAGTCAAGCGCCGATAACACTGATCACAGGCGTGTTAATACACGCCTGTGATCTGTGTAAAAAAAAAAAAGTAAAAAAAAAGTGTTAATAAAGGTCATTTAACCCCTTCCCTAATAAAAGTTTGAATCACCCCCCTTTTCCCATAAAAAAAATAAAACAGTGTAAAAAAATAAAATAAATAAACATATGTGGTATCGCCGCGTGCGTAAATGTCCGAACTATAAAAATATATCTTTCATTAAACCGCACGGTCAGTGGCGTATGCGCAAAAAAATTCCAAAGTCAAAAAAGCGCATTTTGGTCACTTTTTATACCATTAAAAAATGAATAAAAAGTGATTAAAAAGTCCGATAAAAACAAAAATCATACCGATAAAAACTTCAGATCACGGCGCAAAAAATATGTCCTCATACCGCCTTGTACGTGGAAAAATAAAAAACTTATAGGGGTCAGAAGATGACATTTTTAAACGTATACATTTTCCTGCATGTAGTTATGATTTTTTCCAGAAGTGCGACAAAATCAAACCTATATAAGTATGGTATCATTTTAACCGTATGGACCTACAGAATAATGATAAGGTGTAATTTTTACCGAAATATGCACTGCGTAGAAACGGAAGCCCACAAAATTTACAAAATTGCGTTTTTTCTTCGATTTTGTCGCACAATGATTTTTTTTCCGTTTTGTTGTGCATTTTTGGGTAAAATGACTAATGTAACTGCAAAGTAGAATTGGCGACGCAAAAAATAAGCCATAATATGGATTTTTAGGTGGAAAATTGAAAGGGTTATGATTTTTAAAAGGTAAGGAGGAAAAAACGAAAGTGCAAAAACTGAAAAACCCTGAGTCCTTAAGGGGTTAAGAACAGCTATTTCTGGCCTACAGAGAGGCTCAATAGGGGTGCAGAACACTTTGCCTTGTCCTAGCTCGTATAGGAAGTGTGTTGTGTTAGTGAAATAATACTGTTATTCAGTATGACATGCAGATTACAGGCATCGCTATTAGAATCATGGCCGATCCATGCCTAATTCATCTTCACAAAGGTCAGTCTCTCCACATTTTTTGGGGACAGATGAGTTCTCCTTGGGGTGACTATGGCCCCCTCCACACTAAACACCCGGTCTGATGGAACACTACTGGCCGGGCAGGACAGATTTTCCAGGGCAAACTCTTAAAGTTATGGCCACAAATCAAGTTTGGCCCACCCCCGCAGCACGTGCACAGCGTTCGGAACTAAATGTTCCGAACGCTGGCCAGTGGAGTACTCCTTTAAAGGAGTCTTAGTGCAGGACTTCCCTAGCTTTATTAGACTCCTGAACAGAAGAATACCAGTGTATATAATGGCAGAGTACTAGTGTGACATCTGTTACTTCACTCCATGTCACCTCTCCAATATGGCTGCTTCACCAGACAGATATTCCCTTCTGGAGAGTGGAAAAGCTGAGGAAGTAGTGTGAGCCTTATACTGTGTACTGCCTTTCACACAGCTTTCCCAGTCTCCTGAAGAGAGCCCCCATATACCCATGTAGTGTCCCACACATAAATCCATACATAGACAAACATTGCACAGATACAAACACATTCACATTACATATATACATTTATGATGCTAACAGATATACATGTGGTGAGCCACGGGGTGTAAGGGGCAGATGGTGTTGCCCAGGGGTAGATGGTATTAACCCCTTCATGTTCGTGACACCAGGGCGTGGTTTGCCTATGTAATCACCTGATTACATAGGCAAACCACGTCCTAGGTTAGGCAGGGGCAATAAATAGTCCAAGGTCCTAGGTTAGGCAGGGGCAATAAAGAGTCCAAGGCCAGGTTAAGGGTAAGGGTAACTTTTACTGAGGTTAGACAGATGGCACAGTCTATACAGTTCAACCAGTATCTCAGAGAGGTAGCCAGTGACACAGAGAGACCTCGCAGGCTTGCTGGGACTTGCAGTAGGTAGACTGACTATAATGCAGGCCACGGTGACTAGACAGTAGATTTGACTTGACTCACTTGATGACTGACTATTAGAAGACTTGAGCCTACTTGCAATTGACAGGTGGCTGCAGACTTTAGGCTTGATGCCTCCAATGGCTGGACACAGGGACTGGGACAGATGACTGGACTGGACCTCAGCAGGAAATGCAGTGTGATCAAAGAAAAAGATTACAGCTCCTCCCTTCCTTATAAAGGGGGGCTGTGCAAGGAGCCCATAGGTTACTAGCGAGGTCACCTGGTCACTGGTGTTCACTGGGTAACAATACAATCATATGACTTAAATATGTGACATAATCATGTGACTAACAATACAGGTCCTTTACTCTTTCATGTGAAAACTTATATACACAGGGGGAGACACAAAAAAAAAACCCTACTTAAGTAAAGTCACCCTCAACGTCCGTCCTGGAAGGCTTGAGGAGCAAAACGGCCACGGGGTCACAGTCCTGGGGCATTGCAATTAACATCCATATCCAGGCTCTTTTTGACAAAAACTGGGAATGCAAGAGAGTCTCTGTATCAATGTCCATACATGCTCTGATAAATTGTATAACTGAACAACCATAGGACTATTGGTGAATAAAGACTATGTATAGCAATAACAACATACTTATGACTATGTTATGAACATGACCTATTAACCTTTTTTTTTTTTATTACAACTATGCACATTATCACATTTGATTAGGACTATGAATTTTATGACATTGGACTATGACTATGCATATAACAACACTTTATACATATGACTAGGACATAACACTGGTGGATTGTGTTGCCAGAGGCTTTCTGCCAAAGGCCTTGGCTACTGGGGTCCCTTGGCATGACACACTTCTCCCCAGAACCCTTTTTAGCTATATTTATGCTACACATTTTCAGATAACACTAAACGCTTGTTACCTTTGACTTTTTGGTTATGTGCGTAGTGAGTACAGGAATACCTTCTGGCCAGCAAAGTATCCTGAGCATGTGGACACAAGGAAGTTACATTAGACATGTGAGACATAGGACACTCAAAGACATTTGATGGGACTTTGATATAGTGAGAGCTACAGCCCTAATGTACATTAGATATGTTTACATGAATTTATGTGTACTTATGGACTATGCGTAGTACACAAATTTAATCTATATTAAACCTTGACTGTACATGATGTTGGCGGTGTGGTGAAATGTCGCTTCTCTCACTGGTTCAGGATACCCCCTACAAAGAGAACTGCCAGACACCAGAAAACACGATACACAATGACTTTTGTGTACAACAGATTATATACATTTTATTATATTATACTATAACAATTATAGTAAGGAAACACAAATATGTTCCTCGTGCATAATGGAAAACAAAATATATATTACTATGACATTATGTACACAGATGTCCATGTATCACTCAATAGTCCAGATACTCTATAGAGTTCAGGCTCTGTCAGGTTCCAAAGAATCTCGGCAGAAGCCGGGAACAAAACTTACAAAAATAGTTACCACAAAACTTTCTTGACAAGGTATCAGGCACTGTGCTTGAACATTGCTTGTAAAACTGGAACAACAAAAAGAGTGTTCTTGCACACAGAAGTCAGTTAGTCTTACGACCAATTTTGGTCATGACGTTTCTTTACATAGGTACTCTTCCATTCCAGCCTCCCCTTTCGGACTGTTTCCTAAGTTGGGACATGTACCTAGGACCATGAGACGGGGCCCCCTCCATGGGGTTGACATTGGTGTTCCACCAGACATGGGACAAACAAGACTCTGTGATGGTCAGGCTCACAGTGGCCACCACTTGTAAAGCAAAAGCTTACGCCACTGGGTTGGTGCCAGTTGGTGCCTGTTGGGCCGGCCAAATCTCCACAACAGCTGGAGTAGGCTGAGGCACTTTTGTTGGTGCCTGCTGGTCAGGCCAAACCTCTGGGACAACCAGAGTAGGCCTGGGCATATCTGTTGGTGCCCATTGTTCAGGCCCAACCTCGGTGGCAGCAAGAGTGGGCCTGGGCACATTCTCTGACGGCTTTCCAGAAGCATTCCCCTCCCCATGGAGCTCTATAAGATCAACCAGCTGAAACATTGGCTTTTTCAGCATCTTGACTTTACGTTCATAGACATCATGGAGAGGATAGATTGATTGGCAGGCCTTTCCAATGTCTTTGCCTATGCTGTCTGGAATCAGTTTGTTGACAACTTTCTTCAGGTCATTTATTTGCACCTTTTGGGTCATGATTTCCATAATCTTTTTGTTTATCTGACAGACTTGTTGATTTATTTTGGGCCCTCCAGTTTTTTTTTTTTTTTTACCACTGAGCCCCCCGGCAACCTGGGGAGTACTGGCCCTTTAAGGTACTGCAGCGACCTAGTCTGACCTGACTGACATTCCCTGGGTGATGCTCCCCCACGTGATGGCAAGTACCTGGGAACACTTCTGGGCACTAAGGTGTTAATGTGACTTGCCACTGGTACCGGAGACTTAGTTGCGATCATTGGTGTCTGCGACTTTCTTGCGATCGTTGGTGTCCGCGGCTTACCGTATTTTTCGCCCTATAGGACGCTCCGGCATATAAGACGCACCCAATTTTAAATGATGAAAATCTAGAATACAATGTAAAGTATAGGTCACAGTGATCTTCAACCAGCGGACCTCCAGATGTTGCGTGCGCGACGACGTGATGACGACGAAGGAGAGTGCCGGCCAAGCAGGGGATCCCGGCACGGAGCAGACACCGAGGAGGCAAGTAAGGTCCCTCCCGGTACAGCTGGGTTAGTGTCACTTTTGCTTCAGACGCGGCGGTCAGCTTTGATCGACGCGTCTGAAGGGTTAATACAGGGCATCACCGCGATCGGTGATGTCCTGTATTAGCCGCAGGGATCGCCACGATAGGTGTGTATTCATCGTATAAGACACACCAATTTCCCCCCCCCCCAGTTTTGGGGAAGAAAAAATCTGTCTTATACGGCGAAAAATACGGTACTTGCGATCGTTGATGTCTGCAGATCAGAATTTTCGGAGCTGGGCGCAGCCACCGGGATTTCCAACGTTGGCTTTGCTAGGGACCTTTTGCGTGCTTATCTACCAAAGGTACAAAGGCTGATATTTTGGCACGTAATTTTGCTTCCTTACGGATCTTGCACATAATGTTTACGACTTCAAAGTTATTTTCAATAACGCATAATGGACTCCTTTTCACCTCCCCCACAATTTTACCAGCGCCATTAGTAAAACACATTACAATTTTCTACAGTCCTGTACACTTTTCTGGTGCAAACTTTTTCCCATTGGCATGCGATTTTTCTCGGACACAGTTCAGTCTTGGGGGGTATTTGTAGCTTTGTGGCATATGGCACACCCAAATCCTGTTCATGATGTCAAAAGTTTGTGGTTAGCCACGGGGTGTGAGGTGTAAGAGGCAGATGGTGTTGCCCAGGGGTAGATGGTATTATTTCCTTTGTGTTCGTGATGCCAGGGCATGGTTTGCCTATGTAACCACCCAAAGGTAGTACTGTTAGTCCTAGGTTAGGCAGGGGCAATAAAGAGCCCAAGGCCAGGTTAAGGGTAACAGTAGCTTTTATTGAGGTTAGACAGATGTTACAGACTATACAGTTCAGCCAGTATCCCATAGAGGTGGCCAGTGACACTGAGAGACCTCGCAGGCTTGCTGAGACTTGCTGTAGGTAGGCTGACTATAATGCAGGCCATGGTGACTAGACAGTAGACTTGACTTGACTGACTTGATGACTGACAAATAGTGTTGAGCAGCATAGGCCATATTCGAATTCGCGATATTTCGTGAATATATGGACGAATATTCGTCATATATTCGCTAAATTCGCATATTTGTAATATTCGTGTTTTTTTTTGCATATGCGAAAATTAGCATAAGTTAAAATTTGCATATGAGAAAATTAGCCTATGCGAAAATTAGTATATGCGAAAATTTGCATAAGCGGAAATTCGCATATGCGAAAAGTCGCATATGCAAATTTTCACATATGCGAAAATTCATACACCAGTCTCACACAGTAGTATTAGAGCCTTCTTTACACCACACAAGCTAGAAGCAGAGAGGGATGATCACTGCGATGTGTACTGTGGAAAAAATATATTCGTATATTCGTAATTGCGAATATATAGTGCTATATTCGCGAATATTCGCAAATTCGCGAATATGCAATATTCGCGAATAAAATTCGCATTGCGAATATTCGCGAGCAACACTACTGACAAATAGATGATTTTAGCTTACTTGCAATGGACAGGTGGCTGCAGACTTTAGGCTTGAGGTCTCCAATGGCTGGACACTGGGACAGATGACTGGACTGGACCTCAGCAGGAAATTAAGTGTGCACACTCTGCATTTTTTTCTGGGATCGTCGCTTCTTTCCAGTGTAGTGGACCTCCCCAATGAAAATGTGGGCCTGGGACGAGCCTGGCACCTATATTTCCAGTTCCTTGGGAACTCCGGCCTGCTCTTTCTCGGTTGCCAAAGATCAGGGCCTTTAGGACTTCCTCTTGGAAATGAAGGAATATCCCTGTGTTGCCAGCGTACTGGGACAGTACAAAATAGTTGTACACGGTAACCTGTACCATGTAGACCGCAACTTTTTTGTACCATGCCTGTGTTTTCCACATGGCGTTGTATGGCTTGAGGAATTGATCAGAGAGATTAACTCCCACCATATACTGATTGTGGTCCAGAATACAATCGGGCTTGAGGACCATTGTTGTGGTACCTCACACAGGGACAGGAGAGCTGCTGTTACCATGAATTGTGGTCAGCATAAGGACATCCCTCTTATCCTTATACCTGATCAGGAACAGGTTTTCACTGGTAAGGGCACGAGACTCACCCTTGGACATAGATGTCTGGAGAAACTTTGGAGGGAGGCCACTCTGGTCCTTCCGCAAGGTCCCACAGGCGGATGTAGATCTGGCGCCGAGGGAGTTAAACAGAGGGATACTGGTAGAAACATTATCCACGTAAAGGTGGTAACCCTTATGCAGCAATGGGTGCAAAAACGAGTTTCCCGCTAACAGAGTGGGGGGACATTATGGGGGTTCAATACGAGAATTCCATCCCTCGCCATACCTCACCCGATTAGTGGGAATGTACTGGCGGAAGAGGAGTCTCCCCTTAAAACTGATAAGAGACTTGTCAATAGAGAGCTCCCTTTGGAGTACATAGGCCTCCCAAAATTTGGCCCCAAAGTGATCTATGACTGATTTTTGTACAGGCGGTCCTAGGCAGGATCACCTTGGGGGGGACATGTTGCATTATCATTGTAATGCAGGCATTTCTGTGTGGCCTCAACCAAACCAAACCATCCCCGTGTCATGGCCATACTGTGGAATGGGGTCTGATACAGGCCGTCCCAACTCCAATACTGCCTGACACTGGGTTTTTTGACTAGGCCCATATGCAGCACGAGGCCCCAAAATGTCCTAATTTTGTTTTTATTGACGGCGTGCCATCCATTGGACCTAGCATAAACGAACTGTTGGGCGTACAAGTTCGGAAAGTGTGAGGAGGAGTGTGTGTGTGTATGTGTGCTTGGTGTACAACTAAATAACAGTGTGTGATTTAGGAATCCCACACCGTTATTTTATGACAGAAAAAAAACCTTGCAGCCCCCCCCCAAAAAATGGGGTGACGAATGCAGTGCTCTGATGCCCTAATAGGGCCCAGGTCTGTGCTGCGGACCCTCGGGCATCTGTTAAGGGGTCAGGGGGGAAATGTATTTTCCTTTTTATTAATTTTTTTTTATTAACACTTCACCTGCCTTTCCCTTTTAGAAACTCTCCCTGCACTAAGTGTGGCAGGAGGCTACTTATGCTGTCCTGGGGGACACAGATCTTGTCAGAGGGGGGTCCCTGGCTCCTTCTCTCAGCTCTGCCCACTGACTGAGGTAGGTGGGCTGGTAGAGCTGAGGGAAGGGGACATTAACCCTCCCTCTGCAGACAGCAATTGATTGGACGACCATTAGCTGCTCTCCTGGGGAGGTGATGTAATCGCCACCTCCCCCTGGCAATAGAGGATGATTGGTGGTATGTAGTACACCACCGATCACCCTCTCCTTCTGGGTCATCGGGTCACCAGTGACCCGTTTGACCAGAATCGCTGCAGATCACTGATCTGAATTAACCGAGAATTTGCAGCTATTGCCAATATGGGGGGTCTCAGGACCCCCCAGGCGTTGACATGGGATGCCTGCTGAATGATTTCAGCAGGCATCCCGTTCTGTTCACTGCCCGGTTACCGGCGGTGAACGGAAATGTCCAGGGCATACAGGTACACCCTGGGTCTTTAAGCCCCAGGACGGCAGGGCATACCTGTATGCCCTGTGTACGGGACAGGTTAATGATCACCAAATGTTGTTTACATCTTTATCTAATAGACATATTAGAAATACAAAAAAATCTTAACTTCAACCTCAAACATCTTGAACAATCATAGAAATAAACTTACATTCAGATATTTTTTGTTGAAACTCCTGCAACTATCTTATTCGTCTAAATGGGGTTTGCAGAAATTCACAAAAACAGTTCAAATGAATAAATATGAGTGAACAAATAAATGAACACATAAATAAATAAGGAAATGAATAAATAATAAATTCCTACATAATCCACTCCATTCATATATTTGGAATGTATTATTCTGTTGCAGAAATGTCTGCAGTAAATTTGCCATGTGTGAACTTACCCTAATATTAACACGTTATTGCTTGTATCGCTAGAACACAATCTGTAGCATAAATCATATTGCCTGGCCTGAATAGTGAAGCTTAATAGGGTTTTATTTCATTGCTCTCCTGGCAAAGCCAGCAGAATATTGCCACAGTTTATCACTCCTGTATTCTGCCAATGGAGAGAGGAGAGCAGCTGTGGTGACGGTCAACATCATTTGCTCTCCCCATTTGCAGAAGTTCCAAAAATAGTGTCTGTGTTCTGCTGACATTAGTCAGAGAGTATATGCAGATAAATTAATTTTTCCATGCTTCAGGCTATAGATGTGAATTAAAATTCGACTGTCATGAGACAAAACTTTAAGGGCAGATGCTCATGAAACATTCATATCAACAAACTCCAGACATGTTGTAGTGTCATAAAAATGTTTTGATCACTAAAATGATTTTTATAAAGTGTATTTTCTGCCTACTTTAGACTCCAAGGTAGGTAAAGCAGGAACAAAGCAGGCAGAGCACTCAGATGATCCCACCAACCAATCAAAACACTATACGGCTTTAAAAAAAATTTGTTTTAGGGTATGTTGACACTATGGAATTCCCGCGGTGTGAACTTAACATTAATGTGAATGGGTCTCTGCAAGATCCGTTCACACTGCGGAATTTCAGCGGCAGCAGTTCCGTGAAACTGTTCCGTGCAAAGAAAGAACATGTTCATTCTTTGCGCAGATTTCGCGAGCACTGCATAGCCGTCAATGGTGACGGCTCAGTGCCCCGCGGCCCTAGCGCCGAATTATTGAAATCAGCGAGCGGAGATTCCGCAGTGTGAACACACCCATAAAGAAAAACGGTCACCCGTTCACCCACACTATCAGGAGATCGATGCGGGCTCTCTGACTTTAATAAATACCGACTGTCAGGTTCCCGGTCCCTCTGAAGATTGGCTTCTTTCTTCTGTGAATTGCGCGGTGAAGTTGAATATTTGTGGTCACTGGTCACGTGACCGGCTTTGCCTACTGAGCACTCACATGATCAGCCACCATGAATATTCAAATCCAGCCTGCGAGCCCACCTCCACCGCGCAATTCACAGAAGAAAGAAGCTGATCTGCAGAGGGACCAGGCACCTGACAGCCAGTATTTATTAAAGTCAGAGAGCCCGCATTGATCTCCTGTTCATCCGCAATAAAGCCTGGTGTATTGGGTTTAGTGTGGGTAAACGGGTGACCGTTTTCCTTTAATCATTTTTCAATTAGTTTTATGTGTTTATTACAATATTTAATAACTTGCAGTTTGTGGGAAGTTACTATAGTGATTTATGTGTCCCATAATGTGTAATTAGCTTTACTGAAGTTTTAAGGAAGTGACGCAAATCAAAATAAATGTAAATAAAATAAGCAAGAATTTTTTCCTTGATTTGTTCACTTCAGTCCTTTAGGGTCTATTCACACGTACAGTATTCTGCGCAGATATGATGTGCAGCATTTTCTGCTGCAGATTTCAATGTAAACTGAATGACTGACTACAGCTTGAAATCCTGCACATCAAATCTACACATCAAATCTGTGCAGAATACTGTACGTGCGAATAGACTCTAAATTTGACAACTTACTAGTCAAAAATACTTAAACAAATGTTAGATAAATATAGTATTTGTTTTATTATGCAAGAATAATGTATAGTTACCATTTAATACTCCTTTCTTATAACTAAACTCAATATATTCTGAGATTTATAATGTCAGAATACCAACTTTAGAGAAAAAAAAATTGTGGAATTACAAAAATTAGCAATGTGGAAAATAGTGGGGATATAGTGGCTGCAGACCATTTGAATAGCTACTTTTCAATAACTCAGTCACAGAATAAAGGGGTCTAGATGGAAGGGTGTCTTCTCAAAGGGATGGTCTTCTAGGGAGGTTTCACTGTAATTTTAGGACAGGATGATCTAACTAGAGAAAACCTGTCTAAGTGCTGTAAAGGCACCAAAACAGTGGACACATACTTGCTACTGCTTATTTACTTTTTACAAGAGAACAGATAGCTTATTTTTCAGGTATATACTTTTCACTGATCAAATTACACACAGCATATATAATATTTGACCTCTATAGAGAATTCCCAAATTACTTCTTCCTACTGTCCTTGCTCCAGGTCTGTGTGATTTCATCTAGTTTCATGTGATTCTTATCTTAGCTAGGTCTTTGAAGCGGAAGTGCACTATTCAAAGAACATATGTCTTTTGTCTGTTTTACATATAACAACTTTGTGAACACTTTTGATTAAGTTAGCTCTTTCTAAGGTAGCATTTTATTTAGAGAGTTCATACAGAGACATATCTGCATGCAGAGAAACACATGTAAAGTGTACCTGGGGCAATGGAGCCCAATGCAAGGCCACTGTACCTTTAAGAAAACGTACGTATGTTATGCTAGGTTGATGCACAACAGATGGACCCGGCACTGCTACACTACTATCTCCACAGCTGCTAGGCTCCTCCAGCCGACAGACCTTTACGGTGCCCACATATAAGAATCATTGTCACATCCACAATAAGGCACGTAGAAAGAATGGAGCATGCACCTGGTCTTACTGTGTAAGTAATGGTCTTCTTTATTGCATCTCAGCAAACAGAAACATGCAGGAGAGCTGACGGAAACAGAGGGGTGGGGGAGTGGTTTGGGCAACGGTTCGCGTCGCGCAATGAGCGCTTTGTCAGGGGCCTGGCGTGTATGGCTCTTTTTTCAAAGGCGAATTCAGTGGGCTTTTTGTGGGCATGGTTTGGGTGTGGTCTCCTAGGTCCACATTTTTCACACGATTTATGACAATTGAACTTCACACTTTTGCATAACGGCCCCTCCAGCAGAAAACAGGTGCAGGCTGGCGGATAAATTCACCCCACGTTAGCTCAATAAACATTAACCGACATCGGTCAAAAGGTGCAAGCATCATGCTTCTGAGCTGTGCTGGGCATATACCAATGCGCCTAACAGACTAAAAAAAAAAAAAAAAAAAAAAAAAACTTGCACATGACCCCCTGTATGTATACCAGGCTTGAGGTCTCTTTAAGATGAAGAAACAGTGGCTGAACATTGTCTGGACTGCTATAGTGCAGTGGTTGTGATAGTATGGGATGTGCTGGTTGACCAGTGACCTAGGTGGAGGGGGTCTATCGCTTCTCGGCCTTTTGGCTAAGATCAAGTGTAGTGTCTGTTCTTATCAGTTTCATGCCGGTGGCAGTCCACACTGGTGCGGAGGGGACAGGTGTACCGGGGCCTTCCGGGGCTGGTTCTGAGGAATCAGCTCGCCGGCTGCCCCGATGTGACCTGCTCCCTACGGGTCTCGCCATGAGGCTGAGAGGATCTAAAGTCAAGGTACTTTTGTGCCTCGGGGGAATGGTGACCCCGAGGTGCCGACACTCACTGGGTGTACTGGCTCACTGAGTGGAAGCACGGGCACCATAATCTCTTCACCTTGTGGCACTCACCTCTTGATTCCCGGCCTTCTGGCTAGGATCAGAGAAATGTTTATAGATCCAGCCGGATGTCCGGGCAGTATATCTGCACACATTCACTTATTTATTTCCTTTTTTGTCTCACTGTGTCACTTTTTGCGTGTTGTGTGTCCACATGATTTGTCAGGATGCGGTAGCACTTCTGGGTGTCCCTCCTGGCAGTCTAGGGGAGGTGTATGTGGCCATTAGGTTCCGCACCTCCCTGCAAACACCCCGGGTACTCCTGCTCTGGCAGGGTACCTACCGTTATCGGCTCTGCGGGCAGATACCTTGGCTAACACCAAGGGGGATGCCGAGAGCATTTGTGGTCCTTTAGTAGCCTTGGCGAAAAGGGACATTGAACCTGGAACCTCGCAGGTACCTTTTTGTCCGGAGGCGAAGGGTAAGGTTTGTTGGGGGGCCTCTCTCCTATCGGAGAAGGGCTTGCGATAGACCGCATCCTCTGTGCACATTTTTTTTTAGTGTAACACGTTTGCACTTTTTCTTGCACTTTTGGTGATTTGAGAGCACGTTCCTCGGCTCCTAAGTGGAGGGGTCTACAGGTAATACAAGTGACAAGTCTGGACGTTCATGAGCTGTGCTCTAATATAACTTTGGTCATAAGCTCCTAACCATGATGGAAAACTTTACAGACCTTATTGTTCCTCTTCTCCAGCACTGAACTCTATTTCTGCATACTGGTCAAACTATAGATATGCTATCCTACTGAAGTGCTAAAAATGAATAGAGCTCTGTAGTAATAAAAAGAAAATTTAAGAATATATTATTTATTCAGCTTTTGGCTACATGGAGATAATCTTGTTCTTTTATGAAAAGCTGTCTTGTCCACCGGGCAGTCTATTCTGTACTAATATATGGGCTGATGTCACTGGATCCAATTGCTTAATGAAATCCTAAAATCCATGTATCATCCACCCCTGTGCTCATAATCCATGTTAGCATGACTCAATGGAAACCAAAGGGTAGATGACATACTAAAATCTCTTAATCTCTCTTTCACATTATTATGGGTTGCTAGGATACAACATATTTGTACATTTTATATAATACACAAGTAATCTTTTAGTCTTAAATCTGAAAATCTTAGTTATAACAGATAACAGGAAGAAAGCTGTAGTGATAAATGGTACCAGTCCGGATGCACTGTGTTTTCTGTGTGGGTGATAAATCAAATGGTTCATGAAATATAAAAGCCTGGACTGCAACTGTATACAGCTATAATGTCTTCATTTTACATATATTCATGTTTATATTGCACACATTTGTTTATTGGCACAGTTTTCTTCACTGGCACAGTTCACTCATTTCACAAGTGAATAGAATGTGACCTCCTTTTGTCTTGATATTAAAGGGGCAGTCCAGAATTTTACTTCTAAGAAATCGGGTTTAAAACTCTAGTACTTCTATATAGGAATAAAAGTGACAGAATGTGGCGCAGAATGGGGAGTGCACATTAACTGGGGGTAAAAGCATGGAGACTAGAAAGCTAGAGTAGTGGCTTTTCAATAGGCAAGATTTAAAGGGGTTATCCACCATAAGGTGATTTTAGTACATACCTGCCAGACAGTAATGGACATGCTTAGGAAGGATCTGCGCTTGTCTTGGGGCTAAATGACTATGTTGTGAGATTACCATAACACTATGGCTAGCTTTTTGTGAACTGGTATTTCCTGTTTTGAGTTTTATTCTTTGCCTACAAATCCCATAATTCAATGTACCTCTCTCCAACACATCAGCCCCTTCCCCACCCATTGAAACATAAATGAGCTGCATCCATTCAAAAGACCTGTGGTTTTCAATCAGGGTGCCTACAGCTGTTGCATTAGTTGCAGATTGATCTCTATCCCACCAAGGGATCCCTCCCCCCATTGAAGCAGATAGGCTCCCTGTCATCAGATGACTAATGAGTCAGGTCTCGGCCGCATTGCAACCTGGGAAAAATCCTTTTGTATGCTGTTAAAAATAAATATTGGGGTGAAAATCACATAAGAATTGTGAGAAAACTGTCACACACAGGTACAGATACTATATTAGGAACTACACTAACTTTACAGCCCCTGTAGCATAGGCAAATAAAAAAAACCTGGAATACCCATTTAAAGAAAAGGATGTTTGTTTGGACTTTACTTTATTGAGAATTTCAGTATTGCTCAACAAATAGGTCATGTGTAAATATGGCCTAACACTAAACTTTGTAAACTGCTTTGCACATGAAAATTTGGCCTTAAAGTGTACCTGTCAGATTCCACAAAAAAACAAACTGTTATATGTTACTCAGTACCTCATCCTGATCATGTACATGTAATTTTTATGTCTCTATCATACGTATTTAAAAAAATTGCATATTACAGCTGCTCAATGTCTTTTCCATCTTGTCAAAGGGAGAGGTGTGTCTGTCTCTTGCCTGCAATGTAATGTAATGACTCCTCCCCCTCCCTCCCTCTGCTGACTCACTGCTCTTGGGAGCCTGGCAGCCCTGCTCTGTAAACCTTTCCTCTATTATGCTATACACATACACACACACACACACACACACACAATGATTATTGGAGATTGCTTTTACTCTACCACCAATGACAATAAGGTGAGTGTATAATTTAGATCTTAATATAAGGGGCAAGGTGCAAGAATCCAAAGATTAAAGAATAAAACAACAGTAAAAGTGTAAATCTGACCTACAGCAAACATACAGCAGGATTACAAACATCCTGTTTGCTTATTTATTTATTTTTTTATGTATTTTATTATTTAATTTTACTATTTCCTATGATATTAAAGGCAACTCCATATTCACTTATATCAAAATCAACCATGTATAATTTTAATGGTAGGTTTCATTGAACAGTGAGAGACAGAATAACAAAACAAAAACAAAAAAATGCTTACTTTAAACACATTTTAAATAACTTATGAATTGATTTGCATTTTGCTCAGTGAAATAAGTATTTGATCCTCTATCAATCAGCAAGATTTCTGTCTCCCAAGTTTCTTTTATACAGGTAATGAGCTGAGATTTGGTGCACTCGCTTAGGGTGCATTCACACAACGATTGTTCAATACGGGCCCTGGATCCAGCTGGGAGATGTCAAAACTGGGCACTCCCGTATCCTAGCTGGACCCGGCCCGCATCTCATTCATTTGAATAAGCCGACCAGAGTCAGATAGTGACTCCGGTAAGCTCATTTTTGCCTTGTGTCCAATTTTGTGACCGGACTGAAAACAGTGGTATACTACGGTTTTCAGTCCAGTCACAGAACTGGATACAGGGAAAAAAAATGGGCTGACCAATGTCACTATCTGACTCTGGTCGGCTCATTCAAATGAATGAGATGCAGGCCGGGATATGGGAGCGCCCGATTTTGACATCTCCCAGCCATATCTGGTGACCATATTGAACATTCGTGGTGTGAATGCACCCTTAGGGTATGTTCACACTAAGGAATAATTTTGGTTAGGAAATTGTAGCCTTCTGTCATTTTATCCATCAAGCGGAATTCGAGTGGAATTTCCACAAGGAAATAAAGAGGAATGAAGGAGGAGGCTATTTAATTCAACTTTTCTGAATTTGCTTAAATTCCACTTGAAAACAATGTTTCCACGTGTCGGGCAGAACATTTTTTTTACCATTGACTTTTATTGGATTCTGCTCGAAGAATGAACATGTTTTTTCTTCAAGCGGAAAGGAATTCAGCGTCGGAATTCCGCGAGAAGAATTTTCGCAGTGTGAACAGGACAGTGGAAAAAACATTAACGTCAATGGGCAGAGGAGATGTGCATTAATTTGGAGCGGAGAATTCAAGACAAATTACTTGAGTAAATTCCTCTTGAATTACTCATTGTGAGCGCACCCTTAGAGGGAGTGCTCCTAAGCTCAACTTGTTACCTGTATAAAAGACACCTGTCCACAGAAGCAATCAATCAGATTCCAAACTCTCCACCATCACGGACAAGACCAAAGAGCTGTCTGAGGATGTCAGGGACAAGATTGTAGACCTTTTGTCACAAAGTAGACCTACACAAAGCTGAAATTTGCTATGAGACCATTGCAACAGTTTACAACATGAGAACAGTGAGGAATCAGCACAGAGCTACACGGGAAGGTATTTCAATGATGTCGAGGCAAGGACCATAGTCCCCAAGAAAACAATTGGGAACACACTCCACCATAAAGGACTGAAATTCTAAAGTTCCCTGCAAGGTCACCCTGCTCAAAATAGCACAAGTACAGGTCCGTCTCAAGACTGCTATCTGAAAGATTCAGGACTCCATATAAGCTTGTATGTGAAAAAGTATTTTCTGGTTAGAATATCTAAACTATTATTTAAAAAAAGCTTTTTTTCTCTTTCAAAAATGTTTTAGAATGTAACATATAAAGATATATTCCTACCTTTGACATTTATATCCACAGGCTGTGCTATAAAAGTCTATTAGATGAGTGTCCTGCCTTTCAAACCACACCTTACGTCACCATAACAGGGGCTCCTGCAGCCGTCTTACCTGGTGAGTTGGTGATGAATAGAAAGGTGAACAAGACTAAGTCCTGTAGAAGCGAATGGTAATGAAGAAAATAGCAGAACACACAGTGTTCCATAACTCCTATTCACGCCTACAGGAGTAATGGGGACATGGCCACATAATCTGTTCCTGTAATTCCAGTCACCTTTACATTCACTCATCATCTGGGAAGGACAGCCAGTGACCACCTCACAAGGCAGGAAATTTTTGGGGGACTTCATACTGAAGATAGACGCAGGTCTCAGAGGTAGAAACCACATCAATTGAATATTTCCAGAATTTCCTGTAGATATGCCATACATGTCTAGGATAGAAATACCCCTTTAACAATGTAAGTTGGCCGATATTTATACCAGTAGATATATTTCTCTATGATGAGAAAATGACTGCTGAATATTGAACATGTGCATGCCATAGTGGGCCAAGCCATAATCCTGAACATGCTGTAACAGGCTGCCCCTGCCATTCGAGAGAGAGATCTCCCCTGACCAGCCCTGCATTCCTTGCGTCTGCACCCACTGAACTCAGTTAAGAGATCAAAGGGCACACTTTGACACATAATCCCACAAAAGCCTGGCATTTGATTTGCTGGGCTTCCATAGCATGCGGCACAGAGGACCGACAATCAAGGGGCTTGGATATGACATTATGTCATACAGTATACCAGTGTACTGTACAGCATTTTCCCTCAGGTGTAACACAGCTACAACCCCTATCATGCCTGGACAGCATCGGCACATGATGCAGGAAAATGCTCTACATCATTAACATAATGTTTGCAGCTGAGACATGATGGGAGTTGTAGATGTGCAACAGCTGGAAAGCCACTTGAACTGAGGTGAAGTGATCAACATTCAAACCCCCCCCCCAAAAAAAAATAAAAATTGTCTAAAATGCCCAGGGCTATTTTTGGTCCTGGTCCTGAACATGTGTGTCTTATGTGTTACCTTCACACATGGTCTATTGTTCCAATAATCAGATATAGTATATAGAATATATTTTTTTTATAATTGATTGTTAATTCTTGATGCTAATATGGTTCAAAGTCGGCTGAAAGTATGAACCACCTAGACCATACCGAGCTCCCCCAGCTCTAAACTGAGAGAGAGCCAAGACTGTGACTTATTTGGATTACCATACGACACAAAGTTGTGATGGAAAGCAGTGTCTTTGACATTTGAATTCGCACACAGATTAGAGATTTGCTTGCACCCGTCTCAGATATTTGTTTAATCCTGCCTTTATTATTTTTCTTTTAAGTCTTAGAATTACTGCGTAAAAGTTTTCCAGCCTTTCAATCATGTACTACAGATCCTGTTACATGGGAACCTTGGCTTTACAAGCGAGAGACGCACAACCCACCACACTTAAGCCTATAGTGCATACCTTCCTTTCATAGGTATTTTAACACATTGGCAGTATGTAAATTCTCTCACTCTTATACAATGTTGCTTAGAACATTTGGCAAGTTATGAATATGGAACACTTATGTCACAAAGTTCACATCTGAAGTCATTATTATGTGGGTATACAGTAAACTCAAGATTTCAATGACAGCTCCTATATATTTTTTTTTATTATGAAATAGTTTTTTTTTTCTAAAATAATATTGTTGTATTTACATTTAAATTATTTAGATTTGTTCCAATAATTTATTAATCAAATGATGTTTTATAGGGAGCTGCTGTGTGCAATAACATATGTGTAGTGGGGTAATGCACAGCACCTACACAGATGCTTTACTGCACACACAGGACATAGGAGAGTAAGGAAGCCTTCCCACCCTATCTCTCATGATGGTGCTACAACAGCTCTGTACTGAGCATGTGCAATGTCATGAGCATGCAGACTAGAGGGGGATCCAATGCCATTTTACTAAGCCCGGAAGCCCCCGCCATGGTCATAATCTTGTTGATGATGGCTGCTACTGTAAATGTGGAGAGCTGGGGTTAATGGCATGTTGGTGTACTGTGGGGTCTTGCAACTGTGAAAATAATTTGTGACGCTAGATGTGTTAAACCCCACACTCCAAGGATGAAGCAGTCGCTCATGCCAAGCACCAAGTCATAGTATAGAGGTAGGGCTTCGTTATGCCAGGATCCGTGGCATAACGAAGCCCTATCTCTCTACTATTGCACAAAAATCCAGGAAGGCTGCAGACGGACCTTTGTCTAACTACACACCTTCAGCATTGTTGTGTATGTTTTTGCACAACCCTTTTCGGTAAGCGGTACTAAATCCCCCAATATCCTATACCTTTACCATCTATGTTACTCCACAGGGAGCGCCTTTGTTTTTTTCTCTTTTTTCAAGCAACTAGCAAGGAATACCACAATTACAAGGTTAGGAAAACCACTTTGGAAATTTACTTCAGGAATTGCAGACAGGTGATAGTTCAGTTTCAGCATGATTTACGCTGAAGATAGCAGTAGGGAACCACAGTTGCTTTCTTGGCACTTGGGTTTGTAGTCCTTCTCAACTAAGCTAGCCTTGACTTGATTAGATTGACGGAATGAGGCTTGACTTGACAAAGTAGGAAACACAGACTTGAGAGAAATGGAAGTAGCTGCTGCCAGCTTAGACTTTCACACGTGGTTCCAGGGTTAAGGCTTACCACCAGGGTGGACTGATTTGGACCGGAGATGCTGGAGGCTTTCACTTACATATTCCTTAGGTTGCTATGGGGTCCGTCTGCTCTCTTGGCACTCTTCCCTAAAACTGACTTGATTAAACTTGACATTGACATACTTGACTGATGGACGACCTGGTCGCCAGGATCCGTGTGCGGGCGGACAACCACTCAGGAAATGGAAGACTAGAAGAAAGACATGGAATCTGTCTCCCTGTCTCCATTAGAGGTATACTACAGAGATCCTTCACATAGCTCCAACTGGACTGTACTCTACTCACTAAACTGACTAACTTCTCCCTGTCTAGACAGACCTGGGGGAGCAGGACAGGAGGCCCTGATTGGCCAAAGTGTTCACATGATTGCCCATGCACGTGTACACTGTAACTTTCATTGCAGAGAAAATATAAAGACATTAAGTAAATGGCAATACATTAGAAAACCATATAAAACACTTGAAATTTAACCCTGGAGCTGGGCCGGAGCATACACAATAAAGTAATAACCACCTGACGGGGCAGGTAGACAGGTGTGTTCCATACTGGGGTACCACATAAACAGAAGGACAAAGTCTGGGAGTGCAAGGGAGCATAGCATTTTCATCTGTCCAGCATTTCATTTGCCCAGAAGGGAGCACTTGAGAGAGCAGGCAATAAGAAGAGGAAGAGTGGGCAGACCGGTTTATATGAAGCCCTGTACTCCCAGATCCACGAGCACTGCTTCTGGATTCAGGTGGTTGCTGGAAAAGCCTGGGACATCAGTAATGAAATCACAGGTTTTCCCTCTGCAGAGATGGCCTGAGGACATGCAGAGAAGATGCAGCTATCAAAAAAATTAAGTAAAATGCCTTTGACTATACTGAGTGTATGTGTGTGTGTCTGACTGTGTTAAATGTACGTGTGCTCAGCGGCATGAATGGCATATGAATTCATAGAAAATCCTTCGAGGCAACAGTCAAAATATGCAGCCAAAATAAAATGGCCCGGCACAAACTTGCAAACTTACTCAAAAACACTATTATTACCTCCTCCTTTTATACACAGTTACCAGATGAAGGGAGATGGAAGATCACCAGCATGGAGAGAGGCAGTGGCGTTGCTAGGGTTGGTGTTACCTGGTGCGGTAAAAAATGGTTGCACCCCAAAATCATATGCCCCCAATGGGACAGTGCTAGAGAAGTTTTAACTATTTAAAACTAAAGCTCCCAGTGTGACCTAAGCAGTGGTTATGCTAGAAGTTGTTGTTTCACCCATCATAACTGCAGACCTTTCAAGTGACTACAGCTCTGATGGGACAGTCAGGCAGAAAACACAATAATAACAGTGACTACAGGTGATGTCTTCTCTATAGTCTTCCCTTATCTAATTCAGATGGTACATACCGCCAGGACTACATCCAGCAAAATCTTCTCTCTGCAGAACGTAATGCCCAAATGGCTCCTCACTATGTCAGCACATTCTGATCCTTTATATGAAAACATGTGGTGGCCCAGTACAGAAGTGGCCCTTCTGTACACTGTTTGGTCCTTTGAGGTGGACTCAGTCCCAGTCCCTGGCCCCACACTCCTCAGGACTCTAATCACCCTCTTATGTTATGTATAGAGTTAATATATTATAGTAATTTGGTAAATAAGTGTTTAAACCTTTAAGTGTTGTTACTAAGCCTCTGTAACCAAGGAAGGTGCCAGTGACCAGGTGACTTGTAGGTGACCTATAGGACCCCTCCAGATTGCTCCCTTATATAGGAGGGAGGAGCCAGTTTAGTTTCAGTTTAGACCTTGCTGAGCTACAGTATAGTCAAGACCTGAGAGTGTCTGGTGTCCTAAGGGAGACCAAGGCCTAACCATGCAGCCACGCTTCAATCATCGGTGAACCCTCTTTAGGTGAAAGTCAAAACCTGGTAAGCAAACACAGAGGAGAAGTCTAGTCAGAATAGTCAGGTCTGTCAAGTCTAAAGTCAGCATGGGACTGCATAACTGAGTCCAAGCCAGTCTCCTAAAGTCACTGGTCATCTCTTTGGGCCTACCTGAGCTGTAATGACTATACCAGATGTCTGCCTCAGAAAAGCTGTCGTTGTTCTGTAAACTTGCATCGGAGTGATTATTTGCCCCGTGCCTGGCCCAGGAACCAGCGGCCAAACCTCGGGTGGTGCAGAGGATAACCGCGCCCTGGCATCACAAATACAAAGGGTTAATAACATCTGCCCTAAGGGTTACAACATCTGCCCTTACATCATACCCCTCACCACAAACAATAATTATTATAACCCTGTAACACACTGCACTCTCTGAATATAATACTGCCACACATTGTACCCTCTGAATATAATACTGCCACACACTGTACCCTCTGAATATAATATTACCACACACTGTACCCTCTGAATATAATACTCCTACACACTTCACTCTTTGAATATAATACTACCACACACTGTGCTCTTTGAATAGAATACTACCACACATTGTACCCTCTGAACAAATACTGGCAAACACTGTACCCTCTGAATATAATACTACCACACACTGTACTCTGTCCTGTGCCCTCATCATATTAATGCCCCCTGTCCTGTGCCCCAGACATAATAATAATTCCCCCTGTCCTGTGCCCACACATAATAATTATGCCCCATCCTGTTTTCCCCATATAATAATTCCCTCTGTCCTGTGTCCCTCCATACTGTATAATACTAGTGGCCTTTTCCTCCCACCCTCGTAACTCTGTGCCCCTCACATATAATTCCCCCTGTCATGTGCCACATATAAGGCCCCATGTCCTGTGTCCCTCACATATAATGCCCCGTCATATGTGCCCCTCTCATATAATGCCCCCTCTCATGTGTCCCTCACATATAATGCCCCTGTCCTGTGCCCCTCACATATAATGTCCCCTGTTTTGTGCCCCTTATATTAAATGCCCCCTGTTCTGTGCCCCACAGATATAATTCCCCCTGTAATGTGCCCCTCAGATATAATGCCCCTGTAAGGTTCTCCTCAGAAATAATGCCCCTGTAAGGTACTCCTCAGATATAATGCTCCGATAGTGCCCCAAACATAGTGAAGAAAAAAAGAAAAAAACAACAATTATACTCACCTAATCCACGTTCCCACGAGCAGTTCTCTCCCTTGCTTCTTGCTTGCAGTGTGTGAGCTGTGGGTACGGGATCTCCAGGCAGGCGCGATGACGTCACATCATTGTTCCGGCCTGCCAGGAATCGCATCCCTGCGACTCACAAGCTGCAAGCCAGAAGTGTCTGTAGAGCGTGAGTGAATGGTGGAGTGGGAGGCAGTACGCTTGCTTGTGTTGCTGGGTGACACCATCGCGGGATTACTTCCTGCATGATGGTGACACCCCACTTGGGGGGTGTTACCTGGTGCGGCCTACCCCCCCCCCCCCCGCCTCCTATAGCAACGCTACTGGAGAGAGGCAAGACCAAATTTCTGAGCAGTTATGCTACAGGTTGCTTGCCTTTAACAGATTCTAATGTTAGCTCCTTTTGCTGGTTATCAGTGGAAAATAGGAAAATGGATTATTATATTATTATAACATTTCATATTCCCAGACAAAGGAAAAAACTAATTCCAAAAATATATCAAAATTGAAAAAAAAATTTTAATCTTTAGATTAAAAAAAGTTGGTGACACATTAACTTTCAAGGGGTTATCCAGCATAAGGTGATTTTAGTACGTACCTGGCAGACAGTAATGGAAATGCTTAGGAAGGATCTGCGCTTGTCCTGGGCTAAATGGCTATGCTGTGAGATTACCATAACACTGTGGCTAGCTTTCTGTTAACTTGTATTTCCTGTTTTCAGTTTTCTTGTTTGCCTACAAATCCCATGATACCATTTTCCTCCTTCCCACACATCAGCAACCCCACCCATTGAAACATAAATGAGCTGCAGACCTGTGGTCTTCAATCAGGATGCCTACAGCTGTTGCATTACTTGCAGATTGCTCTCTCCACCCATTGAAGCAGACAGGCTCCCTGTCATCAGCTGACTAGTGAGTCAGGTCTCGACCACATTGCAAGCTGGGAAAAATCCGAGACAGCAGTCATTTTGTATGCTGGTAAAAATAAATATTGGGGTGAAAATCACATAAGAATTGTGAGAAAACCGTCACACACAGGTAAAGACACTATATTATGAACTACACTAACTTTACAGCCCCTGTAGTATAGTCAAATAAAAAAAATTCCCGGAATACCCCTTTAAATTTCAGCATACAATGTAATCTTTATTGGTTTTCAACATTTAATCAACATTATGCTGGACCTTCCGTGAACCCCAGAGATGGCTCCTGAAGCTATTTGACGTTTACCTGTGGGGTAGTGGACTTTTGGATGCCTGGCTGCTTGGTAGGCTTTAGGCCTCCTCAGGGCAACAGACACTCTCTTGGGACTTGACCTGACTGTACTCAGCAAAGACTAAGAGACTGAACTAGCTCCACCAGGGTTTATATGGAGGAGACTCTGGAGGGGTCCCATAGGTCACACTGTAGGACAAATGGTCACTGGTACCTTCCTTGGTTACAATGCATGACAACAGTATTTAAACGTATATGACAAGTTATATACACATTACATTGAATAACATAGGCACTTAGTACTATTTATGGAACATAGTTGAAGGGGGGGGGGCAGGTGTCACTGAATGGAGTCTCCCTGACAGGGCAGCAAGGGTACAGGGGTGCAACTCCTGTTGTACTGGGCCACCGCACTATTATGTCCTGACAGCATAGTGTGTGGCACTATTATATCCTAACACTATAGTGTGTGGCACTATTATGTCCTGGCGAAACAGTGTGTGGCACTAATATATCCTTGCGACACAGTGTGCGGCACTGTTCTATCCTGGCAGCACAGTGTGTGGCACTGTTACATCCTTGTGGCACAGTGTGTGTCAAAGTTATATCCGAAGGCACAGTGTGTGGATCTAAATATCCTGGCAGCATAGTGTGTGACAGTAAAATATACTAGGGCACGGTGTATGGCACTATTATACATAGGCAGCACAGTGTATGGCACTATTATATCCCGCGATACAGTGTATGGCACTATTATATCCTGCGATACAGTGTGTGGCACTATTATGTCCTAGCAGCACAGTGTGTGACTGATTTTTCCTAGTGGCACAGTGTGTGGCACCATATTATCCTGGCAGTGCAGTAAGTGACCCTATTACTGTATATTGACATTGTGTGGGGCACTATTATATCCTGGTGATGTATACAGTGTATAGCATTTCATACTTGCCCTTCCTCTACTTTTGTCCTGGCCCCAGTGTGCCACTCTCCTCTTATAGTTACTAATGGTTTCTCTGATACTGCCATGTATTACTGCTTGGGCATGCATTGAACACAGACATAGTATTTGTAGTTGCACTACAAGGAACAATGACTAGCACGATTTGGTGACACCACAGCTGGCGACCAATGGAGAACTGTTATAGCTCTTGTGGATTGTGACTTGCTTTCAGCCCATTGTCCAGTGGCATTGAGATGTGAACCTCCTGGTGATCCAGTGTTTTTGAATTTTGTAATTCATTTGATTTTAGCAATCCCTGTTGGTTAAAATGGAGAAGATTATATGAATCTGTGGTCATCCAGTAAGGGTTTAGTCCTCTAACACAGCTTCATATCATGGCAGGCAACAACCTCCAAACCAGCAATAAATCATAAAGAATCAAGTAATATAGATCTTACATGAGAATTATTCTTCACAAAAAACCTGTATAGAGCTTTCCGCACGCCGGTTCTTTTATAGATGCAGTAATGATCTATTCTTTATATAGAATTTTCACAATCCGGTTTTCCTTTGGACTGACACTAAACATCTTTCATAATCTATCACTGCTTTTTGCTTTTAACACCAGAAATGTAAACATCATATTGCAGAAAAAGCTACACAAACCGTACACCTAATCTGTTCTGACAGCGAAATCCAGGCTGATGGTTCCAAATGGCCTTAGCCCTCAACTCACATTTTCTCACTAAGGTGTAAAAACATTAAGAATGCCAAAGAAAATTATACGCTGTGAATTTCTACAGCACGGCACAGAGATCGGCATTCAAGCAAATTAGGGCAAACGCCAGGAATCTGCACTTTTAAGTGAACGGGCAGATCAGCCGTCGTTACAGTGTGTCACTGACATTAATAGTACTGGAATTGTCAATAACATGAACAATCTGGTCAAGGCGTTTTATATATCAAAGTATTTTGTAATTTAGGTTAATGTTTAGAAATAAAACTATATAAGACCAAAGCTCATGGTTAAAACACAAGTCACATGTCTCACATTATTTTCAGCAAGGAAAGTAGAAAATAAATAACAGGGGTGATTTAAAGGGGTACTCCGCTTTTAGACATCTCATCCCCTATCCAAAGGATAGGGGATAAGATGTCTGATCGCAGGGGTCCCACTGCTCCCCGAGATCTCCTGCAGCACCCATTCTAAACAAATGCTGGGTTCCTGCGGCAGTGGTTGTGAAGCCACGGCCACACCCCTCATGATGTCACGCTCCCTCCATTCATGTCAACGGGAAGGGGCATGTTGACCAGCACAAGGGGGCAAGGCCATGATGTCACGGCCTCCGGCTCCAAGCATTCTGAACAAAATGTTTAGAATGCTGGAGCACCGGAGTACCCCTTTAAAGTCTGTGTCAGGTGCAGATCAGGAAAGAACCACACTTTTTTTTTTCCGCAAACACGTGGTTTACACAAAAATTAGTGTGGTAGCCCTTGGGGGGTGTATAGTAGTGGGGATGTTGTATCGATATATGAGGGGTTAATGTTAACCCTATAGTTCGTGATGCCAGGCTGAGGGCTAGTATGCTGAGAAAATTCTCCGGCCTATCGCCGCCCCAGTTCCCAGTAAAGATAGGTGCATGAAATGACTGAAGGTCCACAAGGAGATTTAACTTGAACTTGAACAACTTTACTTAAGTGCTTATGGTACATCCAAGGCACAGTAACAGTCTCATACAAACAGTCCTTATATTTCTCAGTGACTGACAGTTGTTGCGGACCTTGAGGTATTTAGAAAGTCTCTGAATTTAGGGTAGATATTGCAGATCCATCCGGATTTAGGGGTTAGATTAGGTCCGGTGATGCTACAGAGTGTCTGGGGATTGATACACTCTCGATTTAGTATTGATCAGCCGTCGCCACAAGGCTCAGGCCTAACTCACTGCGAGAATAGCTGCGCAGGTCCTTCTCGGTTGACAGCCCAGGAACAAGAGAGAGAATAATGGCCTCCCTTATATGGGCAGGGGCAGGGTGAATCTGATTGGTCCGAATACCTGTCATTCACTCGTACACAGAATGATGGGATTGCATACGTCATAGGGACCTCCACAGGTCCTCAAGCAGAAATACCATAGAGTTCACCTAGTCACGTGACCCGCAGGTCCTGGTACGCTACGCGCAGGTAATTAACTATTCATTTACATTTATATAACTATATTTACATAAACCTTGCATAAGTTACTGGTTTTACCAGATGGAATAGAGGTGACAAGGGGTAAACTATACAACATGGACCCCTACGTCCTAGGGACTCTGGCTATGGGGACCCATACACATAAAGGGACCGCATAGGATGTGGTACAGGGACACCACATTAGCATTTTTTTTTAAATCAGTGCCATGTTTGCCAAGTGGGCAAGGCTTAATGCAGAGGGGGCATGGTTTCATGGAAAGGGGGCAAGGCCACCCCTGCATGTTGAATTTACTACAATTTATGCCTGCTAACATCGACTACAAACTGCACTGGCAGGGGTTCACTTTACACTAGCATACAATTTGCTGGGAATGCTGGGAGTTGTAGTTTTGCAGCAGCTGGATGGTATGGAGAACCCTAGTGGTCTTTTGTATAAGCCATCATTTCTATAAAGAGGAGATAACATTTCTTATGAAGTATATTAGAAAGGTTTATATTTTGCCAAGATGTACAACATATAAGTAGTTTTTAATTTTGACAGTTCACTGCAGTATAGCCATGCTTCCCTGGAGACCATGTGACTTATGACATGATGTCTCTGACCACATGGAATGCTGGCAACAGTAAAATAAAAAGATGCCTAATCCATAGTACAAAAGGAAAGGTGAGGAGGCACTCATGGTTTTAAGGTGCAGCAGGTTTCTTTATTTTCAGTGCAAATCGAAGCAGAGCAGCATCAGCAGGACACCATCACAGGTACACAGGTGCAGTGACAATTGTTTCACGCCCCTTCTGGGCGTTTCATCAGACTCTAATGAAACGATCAGAAGGGGCGTGAAACAATTGTCCCTGCACCTGTGTACCTGTAATGGAGTCCCGCTGATGCTGCTCTGCTTTAGTTTTCACAGAAAATAAAGAAACCTGCTGCACCTTAAAACCGTGAGTTCCTCCTCACCTTTCTTTTTGTACTATGGACTATGAATGTTTTGCTCTGAAGGATTGAGCACCCCGTTTTGTTACAGTCAGGAACCTGCTTCCCTGTTGCGCTGTTTTGTGGCTGATTGCCAGAGCCTGTTAGAGATTACCTATACCTAAGATGTCAGTACCGGTCATTGTCTCTTTACCAGTAAAATATAAAGACCTACAGCACTTCCGGGTGCTGGTTGCATGCATAAACGGGCCAAAGTGGCGCATGGCGATAATGGAAGCATAATACACAGTATTATAATTTGGCATCATGGGCTTAAAGGATTAAGAAAAAATTATCCTGGAATAACCCTTTAACCTCTTAAGGACCCATGACATATGGGTACGTCCTGAGTCTGCTCCCGTTCATAGAGGGTCAGGCCATTCCTCTAACAACGTCCGGTACCCGTGGCTAATAGCGTGCAGCACTGATCGTGGTGCTGCGCGCTATTAACCCTTTAGACGCGGCGTTCAAAGTTGAACGCCGCATCTAAAATGAAAGTAAAACATTGCCGGTTAGCTCTGGGAGCTGTTCGGGATCTCCCTATGGGAGCTATAACATTGCAAAAAAAAAGCGAAAAAGAAAAAAAGTTAATTAACCTGTTAAGGACCCTGGGCATACCTGTACGTCCTGAATCTGCTCCAGTTCTATGATGGGTGACCCACGTCCCCGCATTATAGCGGGTTGGGCCCAGCCTCTAACAACGGCCAGGACCCGTGGCTAATAGCGCGCGGCATTGATCGCGGTGCCGCGCACTATTAACCCTTTAGACGAGGCACTCAAAGTTGAACGCCACGTCTAAAATTAAAAAGAACAGTGTAAATAAAAATAAACATATGGGGTATCGCCGCGTGCGGAAATGTCCAAATTATAAAAATATATTGTTAATTAAACTGCACGGTCAATGGCGTACGCGCAAAAAAATTCCAAAGTCCAAAATAGTGCATTTTTGGTCACTTTTTATATCATGAAAAAATGAATAAAAAGCGATCAATAAGTCCTATCAATGCAAAATGGTACCGCTAAAAACTTCAGATCACGGCGCAAAAAATGAGCCCTCATACTGCCCCATATGCAGAAAAATAAAAAATGTATAGGGGTCAGAAGATGACAATTTTTAACAAATAAATTTTCCTGCATGTAGTTTAGATTTTTTCCAGAAGTACGACAAAATCAAACCTATATCATTAGGGTATCATTTTAATCGTATTAAACTACAGAATAAAGAGAAGGTGTAATTTTTACCGAAAAATGTACTGTGTAGAAACGGAAGCCCCTAAAAGTTACAAAATGGCATTTTGTTTTCAATTTTGTCTCACAATAATTTTTTTCTCTGTTTTGCAGTAGATTTTTGGGTAAAATGACTGACATTACAAAGTAGAATTGGTGGCACAAAAAATAAGCCCTCACATGGATTTTTGGGTGCAAAATTGAAAGAGTTATCATTTTTTGAAGGTAAGGAGGAAAAAACGAAAATGCAAAAACGTAAAAACCCTGGGTCCTTAAGGGTTTAAAGAACTCTTAAAAGAAAGTTCCTAACGGAGGTGCAAAAAAATAAAATAAAATAAAATTACATTTTTATTAAGAACACGGGAAAATAGATAAATTGTAAAATATAATTCGAGCCATTGGATCATAATACTTTTACATGGGAGAAATGGATGATACCCCAATGCTTATATTTCATATCCAGAACATCTGCAATCTGAAAGAAAAAATGATATCAAAACTCATTGACTGTTTGTACTGTACTTAGATGTTTTTCTATTATAGGATTAAGTCATAGACAATGATTTATAGAGGTGTCTTGTGACATGGAATATGTTACCTTGAAGTCTCCTAATTAACTTGAGCAGATTGTTTGGGCGTAACAAGGAATCTTGAGAGATTTTAAGCTTTTTTGGTTCTCATAGATCAACACATGTTTATTAGATAAACAGAATAGTCTTTATTGGAGCCAAACCTGAGCCAAATATCAAGGTCTAATAAGGACAAGCTAATTAACTACACATCGCTATGGCTTCACTTCAAGTGCCATATGAAATATTGCTGACTCAGCAAGATCCAGACATCAGTGTTTTCAGAAATGCACTGCTTCTTATCTTGTGTCGTCCTTGCATTTCCAGCTGTTTTACAGCACAGTCTCATCCACAGCTGCATTCACAATTCTGCAATATACTAAATTTATATCTTCTAGAATTAAAGGGGCAATCAGCCCCCAAGACATCTTTTCCCCTATCCAAAGGACAGGGGATAAGATGTCTGATTGTGGGGGTCCCGCCGCTGGGGACCCCTGCAATCTTGGCTGCGGCACTCCAGACATCAGTGCACGGAGCGAACTTAGCTCCGTGCCGGATGTCTGGTGATGCGTGGTGGAGGCTTGTAACATCACGGCCACGCCCCCTCAATGCAAGTCTATGGGAGGGGGCGTGTTGTCCCCCCTCCCATAGACTTGCATTGAGGCGGCGTGGCCGTGACGTCACAAGCCTCAGGCGTTGCACCCGATGTTCTAAACAAATGCCGGATGCAGCAGGGAGATCACGGGGGTTCCCAGCAGTGGGACCCCCGCAATCAGACATCTTATCCCCTATCCTTTTCATAGAAGATAAGATGTCTAGGGGTGGAGTACCATTTTAAAAGGGTCATCCAAAATTTGAAAAAATCTGTTTCTTCCTTGGAATAACAGCACCTCTCCTGTCCACAGGTTGTGTGTAGTACTGCGGCACAGCCCCATTCACTTCAACCAAGCCAATCTGCAATACCAGCCACAACCTGTAGACAGGAGAGCTGGTGTTTTAACAAGAAAGAATTGAATTTTTCTAATCCTGGACAACCTCTTTAAGGGTGGGTTCACACTACGTTTAAAACAAACTCCAACAAAATAGAACCAGACTGTGTAAAATTGATCACTTTATTAACAAATATGCAAAGAGACATACATTTAAAAATAGAAACATATAAAATATACAGCACTAGAGTCACAACCACAGAAGATATGGAGGAGGCATGATGGATATCAAGACATGGAATGCAGGGAAAATGAAGACAGTACAGCAATAATGAGGGTGGTCACTGGAACAAAAGTACAGAGAAAATAATATAGAGACCTCATGAGGTGTATCCAGTAGACCAACATGCACAATGATACATACTGAAATCATAAAGAAGATGGTATAAAAAGGAGGGGAAAACAACATAGAAGTCCACCTGCCATGCAGACACACACCTGACAGTTCCTATCCCAACGTACGTTTCGCCTGTGCTACGCCCCCTGAAGAAGCACAGGCGAAATGTACATTGTGGTAGAAGCTGGCAGGTGTGTGTTTGTTGGAGTTTGTATTTAAGGCGGACCAGCTGTGGCTGAGTACCATTATTGCTGGTTTTTGTTGGTATAAAATTCACACTACGTTTGTAGTGTACGGGTGCAGGACCCAGTTGGGAGGAGCGAAAACCGGCCGCTCCCATATCCCAGACGGATCCCGCCCGAACCCCATTCATTTCAATGGGCTGACTGGAGTGAATTCCGCTGACGCTGATTCCAATTGGCTCATTTTTGCCCGTATACGGTTTTTTGACCGGACCTAAAACCATGGTATACTATGGTTTTAGGTCTGGTGGGTAAACCAGAGCAGACCGGAGTCAACGTTTGACTCCGGTCTGCTCATTGAAATTAATGGGGTTCGGCCTGGATCAGCAGGGATATGGGAGCGGCCGGTTTTTGCGCCTCCCAACCGGATCCTGCACCCGTACACTACAAACGTAGTGTGAACCCACCATAACTTCTTGTGTAGTGTTTTTGCATTTCACATATTGTTATTGTGCCACAGTAACTTTATGGTTTCTGTCACTATTTATTTAGCATTTTTGCTACAAGTTAAGAAAATAGTTTTTAAAGAAAACAAAAACTCAACTTTACCGCGTCACAACCAAATTGTCTGCACTGCCACTGCTATGCTTTATAGCAAATCATGTCTTTACAATGTACATTGTACAATAATCTGAGCCAGATACAACTATGTCAGATTTAAAAGCAACATAGGTTAGGCTTGGATTACATATATGAACCCAGCCTAAATCTTGACGCAACTGATGCCACAACTGATTCATCAGTAGTCATCAGTTGTGTAGCATCCGGCGTCCATTGTTTCTGAACGCCTGACGGGGGAACAAAGCAGCTGAGACGCTGAATGAATGTGAACTGTCCCATTTAAATGAATGGGATCATTACTAGCATCAGTTTCCCTCCTACACATTTTCTTCAGTGCTGGAGAGAAAAGATGCCGGATGCTGGACATATGTACAGTAATCCTAGCCTTACTGAATTATAACAATTACATACATTATCTGCCCCCTTTAATAGGTAGGGTTTAGATGAAACTATTAAGTTACTATTAAGTTACTAATTCCCTAGCATCTTTTACCCTACCTGTGAAATAGTTGTGACTTTTCTTCACCCTTTAGTTTTGGTTATGTGTTACCCAGTTATGCATACTGTGTGAATTCTTACCAGTGTTATCTAGGTGTTTGCTCCACCCCACTATTCATTTCTTCCAAGTGTTTCCTTGTCGTGGGGACATACGTTATTATTATTAATAATCATAATAATAACAATCATAATACATACATTTTTCTTTGGTTTTCTATCATGTACCATATATACTCAAGTATAAACTGACCCGAATATTAGCTGAGGCGCCTAATTTTACCACAGAAAACTGAGAAAATGTAGTGACTCAAGTATAATCCTAGGGTGGGAAATGCAACAGCTACTGGTAAATTGCACAAATACACAGCCCCCATACACAAAATACACAGCCCCCATATATACGCAGCCCCTATATACACACATACACAGCCCCCATACATACACAGCCCCCATATATACGCAGCCCCTATATAAACACATGCACAGCCCCCATATACACACATACACAGCCCCCATACACACAAATACACAGCCCCTATATATACGCAGCTTCTATATAAACACATGCACAGCCCCTAGCCAAGGAGGCCACCTTATCGCGGTGGGACGGTTCAAGCTATTTGACCGCCGGCGGAAACAAATTTGCGAGCTAAGTGCCTCACTATTTCATAGTTTCACATGTTTGTTTTAACTGCATATTCATGTTTCATCTATATCTTTGTGCTGGCAGTGTGCTGCTGCATTCTTCTGTTGCTATATATATATATATATATATATATATATATATATGTAGTCCCTATATAAACACATGCACAGCCCCCATATACACACATACACAGCCCCCATATATACGCAGCCCCTATATACACACATGCACAGCCCCATATACACACATACACAGCCCCCATACACACACATACACAGCCCCCATATATAAATGCAGCCCCTATATAAACACCTTCACAGCCCCTATATATATATATATATATATATATATATATATATATGCAGTCCCTATATAAATACATGCACAGCCCCCATATATATATGCAGTCCCTATATACACACATGCACAGCCCCCATGAGGAATTACCATTAAAGGATAACTCCCATTGTAACTAAAAAAAGATATAATGCCCGGGCTGCCATAAAATTAAACAATAATGGGGACTCACCTGCCTTCGCTACCCCGGTGTCCTGTAAATGGCTCCGTTCCTCTGCCGGCATCTTCTTCCTGCTTCTGCCTTGGCTCAGTGCGTCATGCTGCCGGTCAGTTTCCCTTTGTCGATCCTGATGATAAAATGGATCCTGGCAGAAATATATAGAGACAAACAGACACTTTATCCATGATGGAAACTACATAAAAAAAAAGAAAAGAAAATATACTATGTGTTTAAATAGGATAGCCAAGTGTGGTGTGAACCTGGCCTTCTCTGTAGGCACTATACTTAACATAACACTAGTAATTTATGAGTTGGTTTTCCACAGGACATTGAACAATTTTTACTTGAAATGGGAAATAAATGAGCTAATACTTTGGAGGAAAATTAATTATTGTTGTACAAATTCCCATTACATATTTTCAAGAATATTAAAAAACTCACCTGAAATGAAATGTGTCCTCAGAGAAATTTCATTCCGCCACTCATGGTTTGTATAAGATCTATATCCTCTTGTGGTTTCTCTTTATGTAAATAATTTTCTTTCTAAGTAATTAAAACAGACTTAATCTTAAAACCAACTGGTGGTGTTTTTTTTTTTTTTTTTTTGCAGTTAATTAATGATTTCTATTTACTGTGTGTCAGTCTTTCTGTAATATGGTTTAGTTTAAGTTACTGTGATTCTGAGCCAAATTTTCCGGAAAAAAAAAGATCGATCATTAAACTAGAAGGCTTGATTCAAATTAGAAATGAGAAAACTTTGTTTACATATGATATTTTTTTCTGTCATAATATACAAAAACATAAAAGTGATAAATACCATAAAGCATGTCTGTACTTTTTAGCAATTTTTTAAAACATGCAGGGTTTTATTCAATTAATCCTACTGGTTTTAGTGCTATTACCACTGTTATTGAGCCCCTGAGAGTCCCCTCTAGGGAGCACAGCTATTTCTAATTCTATTTCAGGGGTAAGGCCAGAGATAGGTTGTTTATCAGTAATACTCACATAGGCGCTTCCTTTCCCTTACTTGTCTTACCAGCCACAGGGCCACACTTATTTTACTCTGCTATGTCATGTTATAGTGCTCAGTATTCAACAGGCTGACAATGTGTTGGGGGATATAAAAAGTAAAAAATAAATAAAATGACCTATTGTTTAAATAAAATTGTATTTTAACAACATTATTATTAAAGGGTAGCTAACACCATCCTATTTATTTTTTTGCTAGCCCGTCCCCCCCCCCATGCTACGGCACTAGCCCGTTCCCTCCTCCCCCCCCCCTCCCGCCCCACATACCCCGCATAACCGCCCCTCATTACACTTGCAGTTATTGCAGAGTCCGGCAGCGGGCGTGCAGGGACAGCGGCGGCAACGAGGTGGCGGCAATGTGCGGGAGGAGTGGCCTCCCAGCCAGTGGCCGGGGAGCCAATGCGCTCGCTCCCGCCTGTCTGATTGACAGGCAGGGAGCGAGTGCAGCCTAACTGAAAAAGGACTGATTGCCACTTCAAAGTCAGTCCTTTTTCAGTGGCCGGTTTTTAAATGTAAATTAAACCTTTTTAATGAAAATATAAATAAATAAAAGTGTATTAGAGATATGTTGTAGTACAACATATCAAAAAATAAAGTTGGTGACAGTGCCCATTGAAAATGTTGGCTATTGTTTCAAATTATTTATTTTATTATCTATATTTTATAATAATCTTGAAATCTATTGTGGCCACTAGACCTAAAATTAAGCTGAGACTTACAGTTCTGTACAGAACACTTTTTCCCAGCAGTATGCCTCTTTTAAACACAAACATAATTGCATTGAAAGGTGACACAACCCTATAGTTAACATAAATATACATAATAGCTGTTGCTCACAGATCAGCCTCCCTCCAGAATGACCCTTGCACAAGTCACCAAGCACACTCAGACACCTTTCCCTTTCATATCAATGGGACATCATTAGTCTATTGTTGCTTCTATCCATTGGACTTGTTGTAAAGCATATCTGGAAGATGGCTACCCCAATAAAAAGGTACAGAATATTAAATAAATAAAAAATACAATACGAAAATAAAAGCATATGAGGAAAAAAAAGATTTTTTTAGTATCTGTCTCTAATCCGTAAAAATAAATAAATTATATATTCCCTTTAAGCACTGAACTGCTGCTGCTGAGAATGATGATAACAAGCCTGCAAACTAAAGGGAGGGGGAGATTACATTCAAAATGAAATAAATCACCTCCCACCTTGAAACAAAAGCTCCTGGGGATTGTAATCTGAGGGAGGCAGCAGAAACAGGAAGTAGACAGTTACCAAAAACAAGCCAGCAGCGTGATGGGAGACACAGGGCACAGCCATTTACCGCAAACAAAAGTACAGATCCTTGGTAAGCATGTCCATTACTGTATCACATGTAATTACTAAAGTCACCTTATGTTGGATAAACCCTTTATAGGGGTACTCCACTGCTAGACATCTTATCCCCTAACCATAGACATTCATGGAGGGGGGGCATAGTGTCGCATCACGTCACGACACGACCACTACTGCCGGAACCCGGCATTTGTTTAGAACTGCTGCATGGAGTTCCCGTGAGTCCCAATGGGGAGCCTCTTGCAATCAGACATCTTATCCCATATCCTTTGGATAGGGGATAAAATGTCTAGCAGTGGAGTACCCCTTTAAGAGGTATTGGGAGTTTAAAGGGGTACTCTGCCGCAAACATCTTATCCCCTATCCAAAGGATAGGGGATAAGATGTTAGATCATGGGGGTCTCCCCTGGGGACCCCTGCGATCTTTGTGCCGGCAACGGCAGCGTCAGGAACGCGGAAGCTTGCAGCTTCCACGTTCATGACTTCACACCATACCCCCTCCATTCATGTCAATGGGAGGAGACGTGACGGCTATGATGTAGCCATCACGCCTCCTCCCATAGAAGTGAATGGAGGGGGCGTGGTGGCCGCATCGCCAGTCATTGGGCACGAAGTTGAGTTAGTTCCGGGGGTGCCGCGTCAAAGATCGCGAGGGTCCCCAGAGGTGGGACCCCCGCGATCAGGCATCTCATCCCCTATCCTTTAGATAGGGGATAAGATGTTTGTGGTGGAGTACCCCTTCAACTCCCATTCCAGCACCTGTGGCAGGAACCCAGCTGTGTATTGCAGCCAAGTTAACATCAGGATCTGTGGATTAGCTGGGCAGTAACCATTTGATTATTATGACAATGTAGCATCTGCTTATGACAGATATATTTATCTTTAGTCATTAAAGTTGAAGGGATACTGGAAAAATTCTAAACACGTTTCACTATAATATGTCCTTATACTGACTATGACCTTCATAGCTAAAGAAGTGACCATGGAGCATGATTCGATAAATGATAAAACTATTGCCATGAGGTCAACAAGATTTCTACAGGCCGATCTCCTGAATTGTATGCAGGTCTGATATGTTTCCCTCACAGGTCAACCAGATTAAGAATGCATTTATATAGCTATGATAAAGTAGTTTATTTAATATTACACTTACCTTAAAACATGAGCTCATAGCCTGATACACTACATCGAATAGTAAGTTACTAACAAATAAGAAAACCATGAACATAGGAGTCTTATAAATCAAGTCTTCCATATAACAGAACTGATACAATACACAACGCTCATTCTGCAATGCTCATGTTATCTCGGCCTACAGCCAAGACACAAGTGGTAGCGACAGAATAGGAGTATATTATTGGGTTCAGCCGTTTACTTTACATATGTACCAGAACTTGAGTCTTAAAAATAACAATATACCCATATGCTGCAGGTAATAAGAGTTTAATATGGTCTGTGGAAAGGTAATATACCTTAGGGGCCAGAATACTCACTTTGATAGACTCTATCTGGAAAACACTACAACACCTTCATTTGCAAGTCTTTTAAAATTAGTATAAATTCAGGTGAACATTCTCCAGGTTGACATTCTTGGTGCAGTATGAGTGGAAACATATTTTTATTGTAAATGTAATTATACTTTGTCATTTAACCTTAAAGAAAAACTATAAAAACTTAATTGGGCAGATGTATGAAAATTGTCACAGTCACTTTCTTGGAGTAAAAGTGGTACTTTATACAGTAAACACACTTTCACCATATTAATAAATTGTCTAGGGTCAGTTTTTGCAGATTTTGCTTTACTTCTGACAGTTTTTCCATTTGGGGTTGTGGTTTTATTTATGGCAGGTATCGCCAAGTCTGGGCAAGTAAAAGATTGCAGACATGTCTACTTCTTTTGCAATATTTGTGTAACTGAATTATTGTAACATTGGTGGCTTGTCCATTATTGTAACATTTGTGGCTTGTCCATTATTGTAACATTGGTGGCTTGTCCATTATTGTAACATTTGTGGCTTGTCCATTATTGTAACATTGGTGGCTTGTCCATTATTGTAACATTTGTGGCTTGTCCATTATTGTAACATTGGTGGCTTGTCCATTATTGTAACATTTGTGGCTTGTCCATTATTGTAACATTGGTGGCTTGTCCATTATTGTGACATTGGTACCATGTCTAGAAAGATAAAGGATCGTCCAGCACTTGGAGCTGCGGGTAAAAATCTTTGCTTTATTTAGAATTCCTCAGACAATAGTCACAACAGAGCAAGCCGTCTGATGTGTTTCGCACTTACAAGCTTAATCGTAGACTTGTAGATTGGTGGCATGTCGGCATGCAGAGGAGACAGAGACACCCGGTTACCAGGCCTCTTGATTCATCTGTGCTTCTGTTCCTTCTGCTGTCTCTGCATTCTGCCTTAAAGGGCCAGTGCACACAACCAAAATCCAGTCACCAGCCAGTCTCTGATCAGCATTGCCAATATCAGGCAGCTTCACTCTCACACGGCTGCCTTTACAATAAGGTAACTTGTGTTCTAGTGAAGAATTTATATGCAGTTCCATTACAGTGTATTCCTCCTCAGCTTCAATGTGTGCTGTCCCCTTTGACCTGTTTGTCCATTTGTCCATTTTTTTTGCCAGCAAATAATCTAGCCTGGAGCCTAACTTGTCTCTGCCTGTCCCCTTGGTGCCTTCAATGGATGTATGTTGACCAGCTGGGCCAGCCGCCACCCATATCAGGACCCTTCTTGGAGGTTACATAGTAACATAGTTCATGAGGTTGAAAAAAGACCAGAATCCATCAAGTTCAACCTATATCCCTAATGAGTCCATGCTGAGTTGATCCAAAGGAAGGCAAAAAAAACCTCATACTAGAGGTAAAAATTCCTTCCTGACTCCAAATATGGCATCAGAATAAATCTCCGGATCAACCTTCTGTCCCTATAAATCTAGTATATATAACTGTTATTATTCTCCATAAAATGCATCCAGACCCCTTTTGAATTCTTTTACAGAGTTCACCATGACCACCTCCCCTGGCAGAGAGTTCCATAGTCGCACTGCTCTTACAGTAAAGAACCCCCGTCTGTGCTGGTGTAGAAACCTTCTTTCCTCTAGACGTAGAGGATGCTCCCTTGTTATAGATACAGTCCTGGGTATAAATAGATCATGGGAGAGATCTCTGTACGGTCCCCCGATATATTTATACATAGTTATTGGGTCGCCCCTAAGCCTTCTTTTTTCTAAACTAAATAGCCCTAATTCTGATAATCTTTCTGGGTAGTGTAGTCCTTCCATTCCCTGTATTACTCTGGTTGCCCGTCTTTGAATCCTCTCCAGCTCCACTATATCTTTCTTGTACACTGGTGCCCAGTACTGTACACAGTATTCTATGTGTGGTCTGACTAGTGATTTGTACAGTGGTAGAATTATTTCCTTGTCGTGGGCATCTATGCCCCTATTGATGTACCCCATGATTTTATTTGCCTTGGCTGCCCGACACTGGTCACTACAGCTAAATTTACTGTTAACTAAGACTCCCAAGTCCTTTTCCATGTCAGTCGTCCCAAGTGTTCTCCCATTTAACACATAATCCCAGCCTGGATTTTTCTTCCCCATATGCATTACCTTACACATGGTTGTGGCCAGGCTACTTAGTCAAGCTCTTGGGAATGATCCAAAGCCAAACTGAGAAAAATAGCAGTTCCTTGTACAAGTTCCCTGGGAGGTCATGACAGCCAACGCTTATGACCTTCACATAAAGCCATGCTGATGAAGCCACACTTATGAACACCCCTATGGATCTTTGGCTTGGCGAGGTTCAGATAAGTATAACTTTATTGGAGGGGAGAGCAAAAGAGGAAAGATGTTCTTTTAGAGAATCACTTTAAAAATGGACTCCAGATATGAAGATAAGGTTTCCTGTCAGTTTCTCATCTTCATAAAGGCCTCAAGGAATTGTAACTGACAGGACAACTCTGAAGAAACTTTATTAGTAACTGTCCATCCTGATATTGGCTACCTATAGCGGTCTACAAAACACTGCCTCATTGACATAACCTCAGCTGCTATTCTTAAAGGGGTATTTTTTTTTTAAATCAATTGGTGTTAGTTAAACAGATTTGTAAATTACAATTCACATAGAAGAAACAGATCGCACTCACCGATCCTGAGCAGTCGTGCTTTATTTAGTGCAGTGAACGGGGGTACGAAATAAAGCACGACTGCTCAGGATTGGTGAGTGCGATCTCTTTCTTCTATGTGAATTGTGTTCTATGGACAGTGTTGGATCTTTCTGAGGTCAGCACCGCTTATTCCTTTGATGTGCAAGTCCAGCCGTGGGACCCCTGGCCATCAGGTGTGGTGTATCATATGAATGCATAGAAAACAGGTAGTGCCAGTTTCTTCCACTCTACATTAAGATTTGTAAATTACTTCTATTTAAAAATCATAATCCTTCCAGTACTTATTAGCTGCTGTATACTGCAGAGAAATTTATTTTCTATCTGACCACAGTGCTCTCTGCTGACAGCTCTGTCCATGTCAGGAACTGTCCGGAGGAGGAGAGGTTTGCTGTAGGGATTTTCTCCTGCTCTGAACTTCCTCTGTAGCATACAGCAGCTGATAAGTACTGGAAGGATTAATATTTTTTAAGTAATTTATAAATATATGTTTAACTTGCTGGCACCAGTTGATTAAAAATTGTTTTCCATCAGAGTACCCCTTTAAATGTCTGAATGTTGACATGTCTTAACCCCTTAAGGACTTTTGCGTTTTTGCATTTTCATTTTTTCCTCATCACCTTCTAAAAATCATTACGCTTTCAATTTTTCACCTAAAAATCCATATGATGGCTTATTTTTTGCACCATCAATTCTACTTTGCAGTGACATTAGTCATTTAACCAAAAAATCCACAGAAAAACAGAAAGAAAAATTATTGTGCGACAAAATTGACGAAAAAATTTCATTTTGTAACTTTTGGGGGCTTACGTTTCTACACAGTGCATTTTTTGGTCAAAATTACACCTCATCTTTATTCTGTATGTCCATACGGTTAAAATGATACCCTACTTATACAGGTTTGATATTGTCACGCTTCTGAAAAAAATCATAACTATATGCAGGAAAATTTATACGTTTAAAATTCTCATCTTCTGACCCCTGTAACATTTTTATTTTTCCGTGTATGGGCAGGTATGAGGGCTAATTTTTGGCTCCGTGTTCTGAAGTTTTTATTGGTACTATTTTTGTGTTGATCGGACTTTTTGATTGCTTTTTATTCATTTTTTTATGATATAAAAAAGTGACCAAAAATACGCTATTTTGGACTTTGGAATTTTTTGCCGCGTACGCCATTGACCGTGCGGTTTAATTAATGATATAATTTTATAGTTCGGACATTTATGTACGCGAAGATACCACATATGTTAATTTTTATTTTTATTTACACAGTTTATTTTTTTTATGGAAAAAGGGGGGTGATTCAAACTTTTATTAGGGAAGGGGTTAAATTACCTTTGTTAACTTTTTTTTTTAACTTTTTTTTTTTGTAGTGTTATAGCTCCCATAGGGACCTATAACACTGCACACACTGATCTCCTATGCTGATCCCTGCAAAGCCATAGCTTTGCACGGATCAGCAAGATGAGGCTCGATTGCTTAAGCCTGTTGCTCAGGCTTGGAGCAATCAAACCCCGATCGGACGCCGCGGATTCAGGTAAGGAGACCTCCGCCTGCGTCCCAGCTGATCGGAACATCGCGATTTTATCACGATGTCCCGATTAGCCCGACTGAGCTGCCGGGAACCGTTTACTTTCGTTTTCAGGGTTAACAGCGCGCGGCACAACGATCGTTGCTGCATGCTGTTAGCCCAGAGTCCTGGCTATCGTTAGCAACCGGGACCGACCCGGTGTGATGCCCGTGACCCCGTTTTTCACACCGGGACCGGGCTCAGGGCATACAGGTATGCCCTGAGTTCTTAAGACGTTAAAATGATTGTTTAAAGGGGTTATCCAGGAAAATACATTTTTATATATATATATATATATCAACTGGCTCCAGAAAGTTAAACAGATTTTTAAATTACTTCTATTAAAAAAACTTAATCCTTTCAGTACATATGAGCTGCAAAAGTTGAGTTTTTCTTTTCTGTCTAAGTGCTCTCTGATGACACCTGTCTCGGAAACTGTCCAGAGGGGAAGCAAATCCCCATAGCAAACCTCTTCTACTCTGTGCAGTTCCCGAGACAAGCAGAGATGTCAGCAGAGAGCACTGTTTCCAGACAGAAAAGAACAACTCAACTTCAGAAGCTGATAATTATTGGAAGGATGTAGATTTTTTTTTTTAATAGAAGTAATTTACAAATCTGTTTAACTTTCTGGAGCCAGTTGATATAAAAAAAAAAAAAAGTTTTTTCCTGGAATACCCCTTTAAGTCCTTATAACTCCTTGGAACAATTAAATTTATTACTTCATACTGAATGTTGATCATTTTTACCAAGCACTATTGGATATTACGTTATATTATTCTTTAGAATCAAAAGGATTTTATGTTCAGTATGCATTGAGACATATGAGAAGATCACTTTGGTAGGCATCAATGATTCAGACGTCCGTTGATGCCCAGAGCAAAGGTACTGAGGAGCTCAGCGAGGTACCTATATTTGTTTCCTGTTTCTTTGGTGAAGCTTTTTGTCCATCTTTAGGCAAGAGGAAACATTGACCTTGACAATTCTAATAAAGAATGCCTTTATTCACAAGATGAATTTAGTTTAAATACAGGAGTTGATTCTTCAGTCAGGATATGCAAGTACTGATCTGCAGAAACTGTGACATCTTTTTGGCATTAGACAAAGGTTAGCTGAACACTCACACACAAGACATTCAGTCTATGTTTACACTAAAGGCACCGAGCTTGAAAATGTCCAAACTATTTCAGGAAATCTTACTGTTTCTTTGAGAAAAAGTTCAAAGAAATTTGCTCCGTGGTAGTTCTGGTTTGCTTTTTGTCTTTGAATTGACAGTTTATAAAATAAAGAGAGATGTAAACTGTAAAGTAAATGGGTCGACTTAGGTATTTTCTTGGACATCAATGTGGTTATTTCTAAATACAGGTGTATAAAGGCAAACATTAGCACTTGATACATAGAACCCAAACATTGGTATTCTACATAAATATGTAAAGGGTTTTTAACATGATATTTAGGAGGTCTTCTGTCCCATATGGCTTTTTTTTTTTTTTTTTTTTTACCAAAATAAGGATTTGAACCCAAAATAAGAAAAAAAAAAAAAAAGAAAGAAAGAAAATATCTAGACAAAAGTTATTCCAAGACCAATATAAATCCCAATAGGTATATATGACTGTAAATCTCCTGAACGCAATTGTAAAAGTAGCATAACTGATGTATAGAAAAGTTCTGAATAAGTTTCATCCCACATACAATGAGAATTTAATATGTACAATACGAAGTTTAGTTATCAAAATTAAAGGGTTATTCCAGTTTTTTTTTTTTTTTTACTGTGTTACAGGGGCTGTAAAGTTAGTGTAGTTCACAATATAGTGTCTGTACCTGTGTGTGATGGTCTCGTATTCTTATGTGATCTTTGCTCTGGATGTTCATTTTTAACAGTATACAAAATGACTCCTGTCTCAGGTATTCACTGGATGCTGAGTCACTACCTCACTAGTCAGATGATGACAGGGAGATTGTTCTGCTTCAATCGGTGGAGCGACCACAGGGAGTTTGCAACAGCTGGAGGCACCCTGATCAGAAAGCACTGGTCTTTTGCATGGATTTCAGCTCCTTTGTGGTTGAGTGTGTGTGTGTGTGTGGGGGGGGGGGGGGGGGGTGGCTAATGTGTATCAGGGAGAAAAGTGGAATTATGGTATTTTTTTGTAAAAGAGAAAACTTCAACAGTAAATGCCCAGTTCACAAAAAGAAAGCAACAACTTTTTGGTGGTAATCTCACATCACAGCCATTAGGGATATATTAGGACCGAGGTCTCACATGCTGGTCTTAAGTAAAAGTCTACTGGCATTAGATGTGCAGATGTGTCCAGAGGACCAAGCCTCTAAATGAATTTAGTGCATATCTCTCATTGTCCATGTGACTTAGTGCTCTACTCCAGCTATGTCATAAGTCACAGCATAGACACGCCCCTTTGTAGACCATGTGACTTATGAAATATTGTCTATGGTGGCACAGAATCCTGAGAAAGGTCAGAGAAATCAGTAATAAAAGACTTGGGCTACAGCACATCAGGGTCCCTTGCATGAAAATAGGACAAAGCAGTGCACAGAGATAATAGAAGCTAATTACACAGTATTAGAACTTGGCATAATTGGTTTAAAGACTAAACAAAAAAAATCCTGGAATGCCCCTTTAAGTAAGCTGCTGTGACCTCCCAGCTGTGTTAATGTCAGGTAAGCAACTGAGGAATTATGAGTGGGTTTCAGTCAGTTAAGTTGCATTGACCTTATATTTGTGCTTTCCCCAGGAAACTGGGATGACATCACTTCTGTTTCTGTCATGTAAGTTACTGTGACATCTCAAATGGTGTGTGTTTCTGTAAGGTAAGTTATTGTGACATCACAATTGTGAAGTAAGGTCCTTTTCACATAACGTTCTCCATTCATGTATACCAGGAAAGCTCCCAAAGGCATAGAACCCTGTAATAAAACATGTTCATTGAATTCCCCGCACCCACTGAATGCCACCTTAGGCACTAAAAACCAGTGTATAGGGTAAAATTTACGTAGGACCGAGGCAGGGATGCTGGGTATGCCGGATATGCCTCCATTGCGCAAAGAACAATATTTATATATTAGCAACAAGTCTAATACAGCATGTATCATATGCATATGTATACAGCATGCGTCATCGATCGGGGTAAGTTATACACTATTTAAATCCGATCCAGCCGCCGTATAACCCTGTGTATTGGGTTTAGTGCAGGTAAACCAACTGTCAGTTCCCCTTACAGTTACAGAACATAGACAATAGATAACTCGACCAATTAAGGTTTTAGTTTTCTAGGCACTTGCTCAGTAAATGAATCACTTTATGGAATTATGTCTTCCGTCATTCACTTCCTACAGAATCTTTCTCGATTTCGTGTTATAATAGTTGTTTGTTGGCCTTTGCAATCAGCTCCTATTTAACACCTGTCAAACAGCAGACAAGAAATAGGACCTGGCTAGTGAGCGACAATTACCGGGCACATTAAGACAGTAGCCTCTCCTCATTACAATCATTTCCTGGATTATTCTCCATCAGGGCAATTGAGTATTCCTGACATCTCCCAGACGTGTTAACCCCCTTTGTTCCTTAAGAGGATTTAATGAGGAGATACGGTTATGTGATTGCTGTCTACTCCAACATGGGTGAAAGGTGATCTGCAATAGTTACGTAGAAAGTATAATCATGGTAATGCATATACAAAGTGCAATGAATTGGGTTCTTTAAGTGGGGATCTGCTTAATTTTTTTTTTTTTTTGCAAGAACGCATTAACCGTATATTAATGGATAACTGTTTTCAATAGGAATGATAGGAAGATACAATACTAATATCACATGATGAGACATTTGCCTAAAGAGGACCCTTTAATCAAACCATATTTTCTAAACTAAGTCAGATTATATTCCCTAACTACTCCTAACACCCCTCCTGCTCTTAATTTTTTTCCCCGAGCTTTAAAAAGCTGTGTATTATACCTTTCCCCTGGCTTACAATGTGTGAGCTCCCGGCAGGAGAAAGTGGGTGTTCCCCAGCAGGTGCAACGTCACTGAAGCCTACAAGAACATGCCATGCCCCACATGCACTTCCTGAGTTTGGTCTCCTGCCAGGCCTGGAGGAGACCAAACTAACTGATTGACTTGTGCAGGGAACAGAACAGGGCCACCAAGTGGTGGTTCTCAAAGGTTGAGAATTTTAACAGCAAGTAAATAGCAAAGTGTCTTATAATTACATAAGGAACAATATATTAAAAGTTTAGTTTGGTGACACTGTAGGTATAAGAAAAAAGGGGAAAAGACCAGCACAGGTGACTAATGCATTACCGTTGTATTTAAGAGGTGATTAAGCTAAAGGCAAACCGGATGCTCGAACGAAATGGGTGCTCACCTGGAGCCAATGAAAAACTTACATATCAACCCTCAGTAAGGGTTAGCAATATGTGGAAACAGCTTCTGAGCCTAGGGTGCAGGAGAGGACTAGCCAATCCTGGAAGATGAGGTGAAGTGGATGCAGAAAAAAAAAAACCTTTGTTTCGACAGCGCTGCCAGTTTCCAGGTGGATAGAGAAAAATCAGACCAGAGGTATCTTGGTGAACCAAAGCTGGACCAATTTATTTAGATGAAGGAGAATACAAACAGGATAACGTGTTTCGGAGGTCACTGCCTCCTTCTTCAGATCAGTGATAACACAATGGTGAACATGCATGGTATAAATATAGTACAAAAAGGCACGTAAATTCACAGGGAGGGGCCAGAGTATGTCACATGAAAGACAATTCACAGGGGAGGGTGTACGGGTGGGGCTGTAACCAGGGCGCATTGCTAGGGCTGCGGTCGGCATGCCCAAAGTCTGCCCACTGACACTGTGAGCTTGAATCACGTGTTCAAACAGATATGTGGCTGTGCAACCAATCAGAGATGTAGGGGGAGCCGGATAACATGTCCAAACAAAGAGGCGGCCATGCGGCCAATAGGAGACACAGGGGAGTGTCGCATCGGAGGAGTATGGTGATGCGGACATCCTTGTGCTGCAGTCCCGTGACTGTGTGGATTAAAGGTATAAATGGAACCAAGGGAGGTATGAAGAGTAATGAGTGTAAAGATAATAGGGAGAAAACTGAGGGGAAATGACTGGAGAATGTATGTATGTGATGGGGAAGAAAGGTTCTGAGTGGAAATGAAAGGAAGGATGGATGAATGGTAGGTAAATGACCACATGAAGGATGAATCAAGACATGTAAATGGTAGTAGGTACAGGGTATATCCCACTGGACATAATGATAATGACAACAATGATATCATGACACATGAAGATGCATGATGAATCCATTGTATACCACAGGAAAGAAAAAGAGCAAAATATACCAAAAAGTATAAATATTGAAAAAAATCACCAAGTGACAGGCAACAAGTGGTTGCCTGAGGGCACTATATATATATATGTATATATATATATATATATATATAGACATATATAACAGGAATAAACTCTATGTATAGGAACAAAAAGTGTAATGTCTCAATGTACCGGGCACAATTGTAACAACTCAAATTAAAGCAAAAAAATTAAATAAAAGTAAAGGTAAAATGCTGGCAAAATGAAAAGAAGGAAAGCAAAGGCAGGTATCAGTATTAAAGGTTGCACTCTATTAATTAATATAGACCACGAGGAACCAGAGTACCCAAGGAATTAATCCAGTAGTTTTCTCTGTGTCTCAGTGTGCTGTACCTGTGCGAGGTATCCTTGTTGATTTGTTCAATGGGGGTGGCCTTGATGAGACTAAAGTCTCCTGCAATGAGATCAGTCATGTGGCAGGATACTCTATGCAACAGGAAACTCTCAACCGCTTTGCTCCAGTGTTTGACGCGTTGACGCGTTCCGTGAAGCATCGGATAGTCCTCCCCACATACTGGAGTCCACAGGGGCATTGGAGTAAATAAATTACATATTGTGAACCACAGTTCTGCAGGGACTTACCTCTGTGTGACACTAGAGGTAAAGCTTTTACATCTGTGTGTGATCGAAGCACAACATTTGCATCTGGGAAGCCTGCATCTGTAGCTCCATCTGTAGCACCAGTTGGAGGTGGTGGTGTTGGAGATCTTAGTTCTGAACTTGCTGGGTGCCACCATGTTGCGTATGGGGCACCCCCTGCGGAAGGTCAAAGGGTGTTTGGGAGGAAGAATGGAATGGGCCAATGTTTATATAGAATCTTCCTAATGGCGACATGTTCCCTGCTGTAAGTTATAATTAAATTAAGGGCCCGGTTATGAATGGGAGTAACAGCGGGAGGTTTCGGAAGTAAACAGTCTTGTTGTGATAGGGTGCTGGCCCTGTTTAAGGAGGACTGCAAGAGCGTGCGAGGATAGCCCTTGGCTTTGAACCGTGTCTTCAGGATCTTACTCTGGTCTGCAAAGTCCCCATCGCTGGTGCAGTTTCTCCTGACCCTTTTGAATTGACCTTAGGGCACATTGCATAGCCATTTTTTGTAGTGCCCACTGCCAATCAAGGTAGCTATTACTGTCTACCTGTTTGAAGTATGTTTTGGTGGATAGAGAGTTACTGTTGTTATGTGAGACCATGACATCAAGAAATTCGGCATTGTCAGCAAACACTGTAAATTGTAGTGATCAGGTGTTGTTGTTGAGATGCGTCAGGAATTCATCTAGGGAGGTTTTGTCACCTTTTCCGATGAAAAAGTTATCATCTATGTAACATTGATAATACATGCGGTTGGTAAACAGATGATGGGTATAGACATGTAAATCTTCAAACATCCTCTCAATAAATTTGGCAAAGCTCGGGGCCACCTTTGACCCCATTGCGGTACCTTTGTGTTGTAAGTAGATTTGGCCTCGTAACTCTAAGTAATTATGAGTAAGTACGTAACAGAGTCCAATGAGTATGAATTCTTTCTGTGCTGGTGGCATATTGGGGTCTTTGGCTAAAAGGTAAAAGACAGCTTGGACGCCCAACTCATGGTCGATGACAGTGTATAATGAAAAAATGTCCATGGTGACTAGTGTATAGTCAGGTGACCATTCGAATGGTAAGATGGTTTTAATAAACTCTGTTGTGACTTCCAGGTGAGATTTTAGCCCTGTAACATGTTTCTGCAGCAGAAGGTCTATGTAGTGTGACAGGTTGGAGGAAATGGAGTCAATTATGGAGATGATGGGGTGATCTGGTGGTTGGGTGATGTTTTTAGGAATTTTGGGGAGATAGTAGAAAATGGGTAAGGAGGGTTCGGTGATTATTATGTAATCTCTTTCTGCTTTAGTGAGTACGCCTTGTGTGAAACCTGAGTCGATGAGCTTGATGAGTTTTTCTGGAAAAGTTTTAGTGGGATTGTAGGTCAGTGGTCTGTATTATGTGGTGTCAGAGAGTAGTCTCCTGCCCTCAGTGATGTAATCACTTCTATTAAGAATAACAATGCCCCCTCCTTTGTCTGCTGAACAAATGATGATGGAATCATTTTTAAAGAGGGTTTTGAGAGCTGTCCTCTCAGAGCGTGATAGGTTAGATGGATACCTGTTGAATAATTATTTACCAGAAGAGTGTCAAAATCAGACTGAACCATGGTGGAAAAGGTGTCAATGAAGCATCCCTTAGCGTGGATGGGATAGAACGTGGACTTAGGATGTAGGTGTGCTTGTATGGGGGGAGGTGATAGAATGGCCTTGACTGGATCACATGTAGTGGTGTATGTCTGTCCATTGTCTTCTTTTAGAGCAAAGAATCTCTTTATGGTGATTTTATGGAAGAAACTATTCAAATCAAGGAAAAGTTCAAAACTGCCGGCTTTGTTGGTAGGACAAAACGACAAATCTTTCTTAAGCACTTGTAGCTCAATTTCTTGTAAAACGTAACTGGATAGGTTAAAGATCTAGGCAAGGAGTCAGAGGGGGTGGGAGGGAGTGTTTGTATTCTGCTTCATCTGAATAAATTGGTCCAGATTTGGTTCACCAAGATCCCTCTGGTCTCCTCCACTTGGAAACTGGCAGCTCTGTCGAAAAAAGTTTTTTTTTTTTCTGCATCCACTAGTTTGGAGACAGGTACTCTTTAACCTTGTAGGGTTCTGAGGACATCTATGAGAGAAGCATTTGCTGTGTAACGATTTCACCCTGGGGATAGCTCTGGGATCTTCCGTAACACAGCCACAGGAAACATTTCTACTTTATTCAGCAGGCAAACAACAATTCTTTATGCAAGTCTGCCTCCTCGCCAGCTTTATTAGATAGGTTGCAGGATAAATAAAAATCTAAACAACCCAGCATGCCCTGACTACCAACTGGATAGTTTTTGCCTGCCAGTTAAAACATAAGTTTCCTGCAAAAAAAACCACACACCAGCCTTACAGTTGGCCGCTCACCTTGTAATAGATGTTATGCGCTTATCACCCCAGAGTAGGGGTAGCAATGTATTCCTGAGGAGAACTGCGAAACCTGGAGGTTACAGGAGCAGGGTGACCAGTCCCATTTGGAGCATCAGCATTTCTGAGTTTTTTTCGCTACTATGCTGATACTTTGGAGGCAAGACCACTTTTGGACTGAACTTCTGTACTAAAATGACCTGTTTCTTCAGGTGCAGTTATCAGCTTTGCAGTAGTATTACCACTGCAAGTCCCGGCCCAACCATATTTGTGATAACCCAAACATGGCAGAAAAACTTCGCATATTTTAAAGTGCGGTTTTTATTTCACATTCAATCTGAATGGAGAATAGAGAATGGAGATTTTTTTTTTGTATTAAAGGAAAACTGTCATTAAAGGGGGTTGCTGATCAATGTTACGCCTAGCGCTCCGGGTCCCCGCTCCTCCCCGGAGCGCTCACGGCGTCTTTCTCCCTGCAGCTCCCCGGTCGGTCCCGCTGACCGGGAGCGCTGCACTGTCATGGCCGTTGGGGATGCGATTCGCACAGCGGGACGCGCCCGCTCGCGAATCGCATCCCAGGTCACTTACCCGTTCCCGTCCCCTGCTGTCATGTGCTGGCGCGCGCGGCTCCGCTCTCTAGGGCGCGCGCGCGCCAGCTCCCTGAGACTTAAAGGGCCAGTGCACCAATGATTGGTGCCTGGCCCAATTAGTTTAATTGGCTTCCACCTGGTCCCTGACTATATCTGACCTCCTCCCATGCACTCCCTTGCCGGATCTTGTTGCCCTTGTGCCTAGTGAAAGCGTATTGTGTGTCTAAAGCCTGTGTACCAGAACTTCTGCTATCCACCCTGACTACGAACCTTGCCGCCTGCCCCCGACCTTCTGCTACGTCCGACCTTGCTTCTGTCTACTCCCTTGTACCTCGCCTATCATCAGCAGTCAGAGAGGTGACCCGTTGCTAGTGGATACGACCTGGTCACTACCGCCGCAGCAAGACCATCCCGCTTTGCGGCGGGCTCTGGTGAAAACCAGTAGTGACTTAGAACCGGTCCACTAGCGCGGTCCACGCCAATCCCTCTCTGGCACAGAGGATCCACTACCTGCCAGCCGGCATCGTGACAGTAGATCCGGCCATGGATCCCGCTGACGTCCCTCTGCCTTATATCTCTGATATCACCACGGTGGTCGCCCAGCAATCCCGACAGATCGCCCATCTAACCCAGCAGCTGTCGGAAGTATTCACCATTGTGCAGCAACTTCAGTCGCAACTTCTGCAGCAATCATCTCCTCCGCCAGCTCCTGCACCCCTTCCGCAGCGAGTGGCCACTCCTAGCCTCCGCCTGTCCTTGCCGGACAAATTTAATGGGGACTCTAAGTTTTGCCGTGGCTTTCTTTCGCAATGTTCTCTGCACTTGGAGATGATGTCGGACCAGTTTCCTACTGAAAGGTCTAAGGTGGCTTTCGTAGTCAGCCTTCTGTCTGGAAAAGCTCTGTCATGGGCCACACCGCTCTGGGACCGCAATGACCCCGTCACTGCCTCTGTACACTCCTTCTTCTCGGAAATTTGAAGTGTCTTTGAGGAACCTGCCCGAGCCTCTTCTGCTGAGACTGCCCTGCTGAACCTGGTCCAGGGTAATTCTTCCGTTGGCGAGTACGCCATACAATTCCGTACTCTTGCTTCTGAACTTTCCTGGAATAATGAGGCCCTCTGCGCGACCTTTAAAAAAGGCCTATCCAGCAACATTAAAGATGTTCTGGCCGCACGAGAAACTCCTGCTAACCTGCATGAACTCATTCATCTAGCCACGCGCATTGACATGCGTTTTTCTGAGAGACATCAAGAGCTCCGCCAGGAAAAAGACTTAGATCTCTGGACACCTCTCCCACAGTCTCCACTGCAATCTGCGCCTAGGCCTCCCGCCGAGGAAGCCATGCAAGTGGATCGGTCTCGCCTGACCCTGGAAGAGAGGAATCGCCGTAAGGAAGAGAATCTTTGTCTGTACTGTGCCAGTACCGAACATTTTTTGGTGGATTGCCCTATCCGTCCTCCACGTCTGGGAAACGCATGCTCGCACCCAGCTCTCGTGGGTGTGGCGTCTCTGGATGCTAAGTCGGCTTCTCCACGTCTCACGGTGCCTGTACGGATTTCTACTTCAGCCAGCTCTTCCCTCTCAGCCGTGGCCTGCCTGGACTCTGGTGCTTCTGGGAATTTTATTCGGGAGTCCTTGGTGAATAAATTCCGCATTCCGATGACCCGTCTTGTCAAGCCACTCCACATTTCCGCGGTCAACGGAGCCAGGTTGGATTGCACCATGCGTTACCGCACGGAGCCCCTCCTAATGTGCATCGGACCTCATCACGAGAAAATTGAATTTTTGGTCCTTCCCAATTGCACTTCCGAAATTCTCCTTGGACTACCCTGGCTTCTACACCATTCCCCAACCCTGGACTGGTCCACTGGGGAGATCAAGAGTTGGGGTCCCTCTTGTTCCAAGGACTGCCTTAAACCGGTTCCCAATACTCCCTGCCGTGACCCTGTGGTTCCTCCTGTATCCGGTCCCCCTAAGGTCGTTAGGGACTCTGCCTGCCACAGAAAATGCCTCTCCCCCCCTCCCAGTCCCTTCAGGCAAGCCTCTGTGTCCCCTCATGGCTCCCGTCCTTGTGTCTCCCTGCCCCGTGCCAAGCTTCACCCTCTGCCCTCCCTCCCCATTCCTACTCCTGCTGTACTGCCTGCCATTGAGGAAACCATCCATTCCTTCCCGGTGTCCTCATCCCAGGGGAGGCAGTCACCGGACAAAAAAAAGGGGAGACCTAAGGGGGGGGGTACTGTTACGCCTAGCGCTCCGGGTCCCCGCTCCTCCCCGGAGCGCTCACGGCGTCTTTCTCCCTGCAGCTCCCCGGTCGGTCCCGCTGACCGGGAGCGCTGCACTGTCATGGCAGTTGGGGATGCGATTCGCACAGCGGGACGCGCCCGCTCGCGAATCGCATCCCAGGTCACTTACCCGTTCCCGTCCCCTGCTGTCATGTGCTGGCGCGCGCGGCTCCGCTCTCTAGGGCGCGCGCGCGCCAGCTCCCTGAGACTTAAAGGGCCAGTGCACCAATGATTGGTGCCTGGCCCAATTAGTTTAATTGGCTTCCACCTGGTCCCTGACTATATCTGACCTCCTCCCATGCACTCCCTTGCCGGATCTTGTTGCCCTTGTGCCTAGTGAAAGCGTATTGTGTGTCTAAAGCCTGTGTACCAGAACTTCTGCTATCCACCCTGACTACGAACCTTGCCGCCTGCCCCCGACCTTCTGCTACGTCTGACCTTGCTTCTGTCTACTCCCTTGTACCTCGCCTATCATCAGCAGTCAGAGAGGTGACCCGTTGCTAGTGGATACGACCTGGTCACTACCGCCGCAGCAAGACCATCCCACTTTGCGGCGGGCTCTGGTGAAAACCAGTAGTGACTTAGAACCGGTCCACTAGCGCGGTCCACGCCAATCCCTCTCTGGCACAGAGGATCCACTACCTGCCAGCCGGCATCGTGACAATCAATATGATGCCTACCATGCCCGTATCCGTCCCGCCGTTTGCCCATTATCTTCATTCTTCTAGATATGCAAATGAGCTGCTAATTGGCACAGGCGTGGGTTACAAGGCTCCTTCTGGCACTCTGACGTCAGAGCCGCTCGTCCGCAGCGCTTATGAATATTCTGGTTAGTGCGGGGGAAGTTTACTGACAGTTTTCCTTTTAAAGCTTCTTACCTATTCTTACCTATTCTCCCAAATTCCAGGCTCAACAATTGGCTTCCACTTGCTAAAGCTTAGAGAGACCAATGCACCTATGTTACTTTTAAAATGTTTATATTTATACCAGGGCTTCCAAGAATAAATATATTGATATCTGAAATACAGTTCCCAGGTATTATTTATGCCTGTATACCATAATGAGGTTTCAGTGCTAGAAATAAGAAACAATAAATACCAGCACTATTATAATATGGGAATTTATTAAAAAGATCACAAAAAAATGGACGAGTGAAAAATATGTATGTAGAAGGATATAATATTTTGAAAAAGTAGGATATAGGAAGAAGTCACTCAGAAAATTGTTGATAAAAATCCTTGAAGATCAATGGCATTCCAACAGGTAAAAGGGGGACGAAGAAACTGAAAATACAAATGTAATAGGTAAGAGACCTTCAATCGTGATGTACAGATGCATGTGGATGGTACTTCTATGTCTCACATACCTAAAAAAACATTTTGCTGTAATAATTCAAATATCATACATAGTGGAGGAGTTGATTGCAGATGAAAGAGGCAACCATGTTATCCTATATTGATGAACAATCGAATTGTGTATAATTAATCGTACTCGTTTTGCTGTGTATACATAAATAAATATTGTTGAAAAATATATTCTGTACCCACTTACCGTTTAAATTGTGCAACAACAAGGAGATGTGGGTTAATAGTGAAGGGTGTTGCAGATACAGTATATATATATATATATATATATATATATATATATATATATTTATATTAAAATATATATTTTATGACATGCCAAGTACATCTTTTTTCCAGATTACCCACAATCAGATCTTGTAATATAAAGTAATAATTTAATTACATTATATATTTTTTTTTTGTATACCATATACAGACCAGCTCTATCGGCAACACCTTTCGCTATTAGTCCACATCTCCTTGTGGTCGCACGATTTAAACGGCAAGTGGGTACAGAATATATTTTTTCAACAATATTTATTTATGTATACACAGCAAAACGAGTACGGTTAATTTTACACAATTTGATTGTTCATCAATATAGGCTCACATGGTTGCCTCTTTCATCTGCAATCAACTCCTCCACTAGGTATGATATTTGAATTATTACAGCAAAATGTTTTTTTAGGTATGTGAGACATAGAAGTACCATCCACATACATCTGATCATCACGATTGAAGGTCTCTTACCTATTTCATTTGTATTTTCAGTTTCCTCGTCCCCCTTTTACCTGTTGGAATGCCATTGATCTTCAAGGATTTTTATCATCAATTTTCTGAGTGACTTCTTACTATATCCTACTTTTTCAAAAGATTATATCCTTCTACATACATATTTTTCACTTGTCCATTTTTTAGTGATCTTTTTAATATATTCCCATATTATCATAGCCCTGGTATTTATTGTTTTTTATTTCTAGTACTTTTAAAATGTATAAAAAATAATATTCAGGGTTTTACAGAGTAATATCCATAAAAAAGATTCAATATGTTAGTAAAGCAAAATATTTTTCTAATTTTAAACTTATGTATACTCCAGATAACCAATGGAAGTAAATGACATGTCTATAGATGTATCTATGATACACAGCAGTCTGCGTTCTCTAAGCTAAGTGATTTCTGTACCATATGGTAATGGGGGTCTGTGTTAACAAAAGTGCCATACTTGAAGCTATTTGATGGGTTGTAGAAGAAACATGTCTGCTTTTGATTCCATAAAATATAGTGCCTGCAAAAAGTACACTTTCATGTAACATTTGTGACCTACTTGTTAATTTAGTAGTAGGCTTTCTATAAATACTGAAGGTGCAGTAAACCAGGACCAGCTTTGAAGTTAGCATGCCCTGATTTGTTATGGGAAAATCACAACCCAGGGTGATAACATTTGGTTTTACCTTGTGGTACTGCATGTAACAGGAATATAGTAGTTCAGTCAGCACTATGACCTTGTCTACAAACTAGGCCACCATGAAAACAACCAGAAGAATAGAAAAATAGAACCAGAAAACAATATTTATACTTCATGCATGAATTATACTGTTCCTCCGAATATTAGAAGCATAACCAATAAAAGTCAATTGTGAGCACACTTAGACTGTGTTTTTTCATGTTTTATTTTATTTGTAAAAATATATTCACAAAATAGCATCTGCTTTTTTTTACATTACTGTGCGCTATTGTCAGTCTATGGGAAAGTATATTCCAAAACAGATAAACTCGTTAATACTGTGATTTATTTTATGCCCACTTATAGAATGATTCCAGACCATATATCTCTCTCTCTCTCTCCTGGCTTTTATATCCTAGATTATAGGCAGAACCAGGACAAAGATTGGGTCAAAAAGATTTGTAAAAATGATATTACTGAGGTAGATCTTGGTTTCCTCTTTATTTTTTTAATGGTGTTGGAACTTGCTCATGGCTTTCCTTACTTACAATACAGAAGAAATAAAAATGAGAAGGGGATGCAGTGATTGCTTGGATAAAACAAAGAGAGTATGGGTGGGCAATAGAGCCTTGGATGGATAGTTGGCATGGTAATGTGAGTGCGTACTTGTGTCTTTGTAGATGAGTGTACACAAGAGTAGGTCTCTTGGCAAATGTGTCACCCAACTACAAGCACCTAGTCTTGGGTGTCTAGAAAATGAAGCAAATGCATCTCATTGGTTTCTGAATAAAGCTTCATCGGTGTCAAGATGTAGTCACTATATGATAGACATGGACACTATATGATAGATGTGGGCACTATATGATAGATGTAGGCGCTATATGATAGACATGGGCACTATATGATAGATTTGGGCACTATATGATAGATGTGGGCACTTGAGGATAGATGTAGGCACGATATGATAGATTTAGGCACTATATGATAGATGTCTGCACTATATGATAGATCTGTGCACTATATCATAAATGTGGACACTATATGATAGATGTAAGCACTGTATGATAGATGTGGGCACTATATGATAGATGTGGGCACTATATGATAGATTTAGTCACTATATGATAGATGCAGGCACTATATGATAGATCTGTGCACTATATGATAGATGTAGGCACTATATGATAGACATGGACACTATATGATAGATGTGGGTACTATATGATAGATGTAGGCGCTATATGATAGACATGGGCACTATATGATAGATTTGGGCACTATATGATAAATGTGGGCACTTGAGGATAGATGTAGGCACGATATGATAGATTTAGGCACTATATGACAGATGTGGGCACTATATGATAGATCTGTGCACTATATCATAAATGTGGACATTATATGATAGATGTAAGCACTATATGATAGATGTGGGCACTATATGATAGATGTGGGCACTATATGATAGATTTAGTCACTATATGATAGATGCAGGCACTATATGATAGATCTGTGCACTATATGATAGATGTAGGCACTATATGATAGACATGGACACTATATGATAGATGTGGGCACTATATGATAGATGTAGGCACTATATAATAGATGTGGGCACTATATGATAGATGTAGGCCTTATATGATGTAGTCACTATATGATAGATATGGGCACTATATCATACATGTAGTCACTATATGATAGATGTGGGCACTATATGATAGTTGCAGGCACTATATGATAGACATGGACACTATATGAGAGATGTAGTCTATATATGTTAGATGTGGGCACTATATGATAAATGTAGGCATTATATGATAGATGTAGTCACTATATAATGGATGTAGGCACTATATGATAGATGTAGTCAATATATGATAGATGTGGGAACTATATGATAGATGTTTGCACTATATGATAGATGTCGGGACTATATGATAGATGTAGACACTATATATTAGATGTAGGCACTATATGATCGATATAGGGACTATATGATCGATGTGGGCACTATATGATAGATGTGGGAACTATATGATAGATGTAGACAATATATGATAGATGTGAGCACTATATAATAGACGTAGGCACCATATATTAGATGTAGGCACTATATGATAGATGTAGGCACTACATGAAGAATTATGTTATAGATGTAGACACTATATGATAGAAATGGACACTATATGATAGATGTAGACACTATATGATAGAGATGGACACTATATGATAGATGTGGGCACTATATGATAGACATTGACACTATATGATAGATGTGGGCACTACATGATAAATTTGGGCACTATATGATAGATGTAGTTACTATATGATAGATGTGGGCAATAAATAATAGATGTGGGCACTGCAGGATAGATGTGGGCACTATATGATAGATGTAGACACTATATGACAGATGTGGGCACTATATGATAGATGTTTGCACTATATGATAGATGTCGGGACTATATGATAGATGTAGGCACTATATATTACATGTAGACACTATATAATAGATATAGGGACTATATGATCGATGTGGGCACTTTATGATAGATGTAGGCACTATATGATAGATGTAGGCACTATATGATAGATGTAGACACTATATAATAGATATAGGGACTATATGATTGATGTGGGCACTATATGATAGATGTAGGCACTATATGATAAATGTGGGAACTATATGATAGATGTAGACAATATATGATAGATGTGAGCACTATATGATAGATGTAGGCACTATATATTAAATGTAGGCACTATATGATAGATGTAGGCACTACATGATGAATTATGTTATAGATGTAGACACTATATGATAGAGATGGACACTATATGATAGACATGGACACTATATGATAGATGCAAGCACTATATGATAGATGTGGGCACTATGGGGGAGATTTATCAAAACCTGTGCAGAGGAAAAGTTGCTGAGTTGCCCATAGCAACCAATCAGATCGCTTCTTTCATTTTGCAGAGGCCTTGTTAAAAATGAAAGAAGCGATCTGATTGGTTGCTATGGGCAATTGGTCAAATTTTCCTCTGTATGAATATAGCGCAAAAAATTATTATTGGGGTCCACGCATTCCCCAGATTATAAGGAGCATCCAGCATCAAATTCAGAAAAATATGAGCGAAAGCCAAGCTCAGGATGTGCAGTAAAACTTAACTTTTAATTAATTAAAGTTAATAAAATACTAGAAGACAAGTGATGACAAGCTCTATTTAGAGCTGTCTCCTTGCTTGTTCGGGATTACATCCCTGATCAACTAACGAATCCCTACTTAAATACCTAGGACCGGAAATACACACCATTGCCGATCCTATCAGATTTGAGCAACTGATGTGAGAATTATCACTCCATCAGCTTTATAAGTCCCACTATTATAAGGTTGTCCGGCCTCTGTTGAAGAGTCTCTAGTCTATGATACTTACCATTGTGCCATAAACAATGCCGATATCCTTAAACCGTCACCGTACCAGCATCTGCTAAGTATTAATGACAGCGCGTGTATCTGTTTACTTACTGATACGCACGCCTCCCTTCTGCGTCACGGGGGGCGGGGCGCGCCGCGCTGTATAAAGCAGCACTGCTGGCGGAAGTGACGTCAGACGCCAGCTTTCGCCGCAGTAGGCGAAAGGACCCGGACACCTCCGGTACCCTGTTACAGACAGGGAAGCGTCTACACGCCACACAGACCAGCTAACCGTGAGTCCCTCAGTCTGTCTCTGTACAGCACTGAACTTTTCTCCACAGGCATAGATCTCAATATCAGTATTTCTATATCTCTTTTCCACAGGTGGAAATCGGGAACCCTGCTGAGATCTGCTACAGACCATGTGTGACATATTAGTGACCATTAGGGATAGCCTTTGTCCCCCACAGGATTCACGGATATGATCTCATGTCACATTGTGAATTAGCTCAAACTGAGCAACATAGTAGGGAGAGTTATGTGCTTTTTCTTTTGCAGGCTCCCTGATCACTAAAAACTGTGTCACTTATCTTATTAGAGGTCTGGTTCTTAACAGTATATTAGTTCTATATAGGACCATACACTATAAGTCCTAGTATGTCGGTCTCTATACTTGCTATTATTGTTGATACCTCCTGATGACACCTGCTATAAACCAGTAGGTAGAAACGCGTTGTGGTATATGAAATTGCTCACCCTGTGGTGTTACTCTTATGCGCACCCTAGGTGAAAGGTCAGACTGGGCTGGCTGGGCCCTGCAGAGCCCAAGGACTGACCAGTATTTATTTTGACCGTATCATTACACATCACTTGTCTTCTAGTATTTTATTAACTTTAATTAATTAAAAGTTAAGTTTTACTGCACATCCTGACCTTGGCTTTCGCTCATATTTTTCTGAATTTGATGCTGGATGCTCCTTATAACTTGGGGAATGCGTGGACCCCAATAATAATTTTTTGCGCTATATTCATATTTTGAATTATTATATATCAATGGCAGGGTTTATTAATACGGCTTTAGACACCAACAGCTGGGCAACTGAAGCGAGGGACGTATTCTCGGAAAATAATTTTTCCCAACCTAAGTTTACCCCATCAATGCGGTCAGCCTTCAAAGAGCTGACGAACCTATACAAACAACACATTACATCCTTTTGGGAAATCCAGGGGTTTGAAAGCTATTTGAAGAACAATATAGTCCCCAGAGGTTTGAGGTTCCCAATTTTACCATCTAAGAGATTGAGAACCCCCACAGTCTTGAAAAAGTGGGAGGCTGAGGCCACGGCCTCATCCCTACGCTTCATGACCATCCTTCTGGAGGCTGAAAAATTAAATCTTGAACACGTATCCAATAAAGTGCATGAACAGAAAGAAATAGTCTTACGTTTCAAAACAGATCCTGAATTCACTAACAAAGAGGCACAACTGCAAAATCAGATAGAAAAGCATCAATATATACTAAAACAACGTAAACATTCCCAGTTTATCCGAGACCTAGCCGACTTTAAAGAAAACAAAGCCTACAGTGTCCTTGAGAAAAACACTCAATCCAGGGACACTGAAACTGATATCACCTTTTCAGATACAGATCAGTCCGAGGGAGGCTCCCAAACACATAGGCGGGGACCATATCGGGGCAATGGGAAGAATAGAAGGGGGAGAGGTAGGGGAGAACCTAGGGGAACACACAATAACCAAACATGTGGCCCAATGCAACCATCCTCAACATCCTCCTCTCCTTTTTTAGAACACAATCAGAGGGACCCCTACCAGCTATGTCAACCACCCCCACGCAGGCCCCAATATCGCCAGTAGGAACCTCCAAACAGACTCAAGTAATCAATCTATCTAGTATCACCCTAACAGAACTCCAAACTAAGGTCCTCCTAAAAGGCCTGTCATTTGTCCCCTCGGTCAGCCATGATCCATTTGAGTGGACTAAGGATCTCCACCTCTTTGTCCGTAAGTTGAAATGGCATAAGTTTTTTAAAATCAAGGACAGGAGAACTTGCCTTGATCATGGTTTGACTGAAGAGGAATTAGTGGTAGCTAGACAACCGACTGGACTCCTAGATGAGGGTGAACAGATAGAAGGTGAAGGACCCTTTACGGAACTTAGACTTAAAAGTAAAACCTTTCCACCGATCTCGGACACGTCTTGTATTGATGTTTTCCTGCAGTTGGTACAGAGGGATCTGAGGGAAATGCCTACCAATATGGGACACAGGGATAACCTGTCACACTCAGAAAAACGGGCTTTGTTTGAATTACAAAAAAATGATCATTTGGTCATCAAAGCATCAGATAAAGGGGGCAACATTGTCCTCATGGACAAACCCAAGTACATACGAATGGTAAAGAGATTACTTGATGATCGAGATACCTATGAGATTGTTCCCTCTGATCCCACACTGCCTTACTGCAGGGAACTTATAGAAATCCTTAATACCGCTTTACATAAAAAATTGATTGATAAAAAAGAGTTTGATTTCTTGTACCCTAGTACACCAACGATCCCAACGTTCTACGCGCTCCCCAAAGTCCATAAAGGCCTAATTCCACTTAAGGGTCGACCCATTGTGTCTGGGGTGGGGAGTTTGAAGCAGAACGTTGGGATCTACCTCGACAAAATACTGCGTCAATTTGTCTTCAGCCTCCCGTCATATCTCAAGGACACTATGGACCTGTTAAAAAGAATTGAAGGCATTGTGGTAAATGAGACGACCATCTTGGCTAGTCTTGATGTCGAGGCACTATACTCATCAATCCACCATACGATAGGTTTGCGGGCTGTAGAATACTATTTAAGTACACGAGGTTCTCAATACCAGGAGCATAACCAGCTGGTCATTCAGCTACTCCAATTCACTTTAACTAGGAATTACTTTCTTTTTCAGGGACGCTTCTACCACCAGCTCAGGGGAACCGCGATGGGGAGCCCCTGTGCCCCCAGTTACGCAAACCTTACCCTGGGCTGGTGGGAGGCAACCACCCTGTTCCAGGACGAGCGGGAGCACTTCTGTGAATCTGCCATGATGTGGCTAAGGTTTATAGATGATGTTTTCGTTCTGTGGAATGACACGGCAGAAAAATTTGGCCACTTGGTTGAAGCCCTTAATAAAAATAATCTAGGACTGTTTTTTACTTATGAAACACAGACAAAAGAACTGGCGTTTTTGGATATCAAGATCTTTATTGACTCTGACTTTACACTACAAAGTACTATCCACAGGAAAAAGACATCAACTAACAGTCTCCTGAGGTGGGAGAGCTACCACCCGGGCCCCCTCAAGAGGGGGATCCCGAAGGGGCAGTTCTTCCGCCTCAGGAGAAACTGTTCTAAAATAACTGAGTTTAGGACAGAAGCAAAGGATATGATGTCACGATTTAGAGAAAGGGGTTATCCCCAGTACATTCTCAATCAAGCATATAGAGACGCAGCATCCAGGCCGAGATCCGAGCTACTCACCCCAAGATCAGGTGCCTCAACTGAACGACAACCAGTGAGGATCATTGCCACTTATGATAAATGTGCAATTCCAATAAGGGAAATTATTAACCGTCACTGGGAAGTTCTCAGAATGGATCCTGACCTCCATGACATAGTGGGAATTACACCAGAGATAACGTACAGACGAGGAAAAAGTCTGGGTGACTTGTTGGTCCACAGCCATCTGCAAAACCAAAACCCACAGGGACAAACATGGTTGGGGAAACATCAAACCCCACAGGGATGTTTTCAGTGCGGACACTACCGCGCTTGTCAACACATCTTGAAAACATCAGTAGTCCCATCGTCCCCCCCCACAAGGTTAAACAATTTATTAATTGCTCCACTCCATATGTAATCTATGTAGCAGTATGTACATGCCCTTTGCTCTACGTAGGCAAAACTATCCGTCCCCTCAAAAAGAGAGTTTTAGAACATGTAGGCGACATACGCAATATGCGAGATACATCGGTAGCTCTACATATTAACTCAGTACATGGAGGGGCAATGAGTGAAATTAAATTTGTGGGGATAGAGAGAGTGATACCATCAGATAGAAGGGGCAATACGGATAGGCTCCTTCTACAAAAAGAGTGCAGATGGATCTACCTTTTGGACTCTGTTGCACCTAGGGGTCTAAATGAGCAGCTACAATTCTCATGTTTTTTATAATGCGATCTGGCAATAATGTTTGGGGTGATCATCTAGGCAGTCAGGGACGACCTTAGTTGGTCGATGAGGAGTTATCATCACCTCCACCCCTCGACAGGGTATAATAGGACAGTGTAGGAGGTTCCTGTGCGGAACCGCCCTTTTTAGGGCGGCCACCCCGCCTAGGCTTTAGGTCCCCATAATAGGGTTAATTAGGGACAGAGCAAGTTCCCTAGGGCCCTGATATATCCCTCCCTCTTATCTAATAGGGAACCCCCCCTCCTGCTATTGCCACATCGCATGCACTACATATTTCTATATATCTTTATATATTTTAAATTTTTGTACTATTAACACCTGTCTTGGGGCCGGTGGATATTAAGGATCTCCTGGATGTTTGCTTTATCTCTATTTAGAGCTGTCTCCTTGCTTGTTCGGGATTACATCCCTGATCAACTAACGAATCCCTACTTAAATACCTAGGACCGGAAATACACACCATTGCCGATCCTATCAGATTTGAGCAACTGATGTGAGAATTATCACTCCATCAGCTTTATAAGTCCCACTATTATAAGGTTGTCCGGCCTCTGTTGAAGAGTCTCTAGTCTATGATACTTACCATTGTGCCATAAACAATGCCGATATCCTTAAACCGTCACCGTACCAGCATCTGCTAAGTATTAATGACAGCGCGTGTATCTGTTTACTTACTGATACGCACGCCTCCCTTCTGCGTCACGGGGGGCGGGGCGCGCCGCGCTGTATAAAGCAGCACTGCTGGCGGAAGTGACGTCAGACGCCAGCTTTCGCCGCAGTAGGCGAAAGGACCCGGACACCTCCGGTACCCTGTTACAGACAGGGAAGCGTCTACACGCCACACAGACCAGCTAACCGTGAGTCCCTCAGTCTGTCTCTGTACAGCACTGAACTTTTCTCCACAGGCATAGATCTCAATATCAGTATTTCTATATCTCTTTTCCACAGGTGGAAATCGGGAACCCTGCTGAGATCTGCTACAGACCATGTGTGACATATTAGTGACCATTAGGGATAGCCTTTCTCCCCCACAGGATTCACGGATATGATCTCATGTCACATTGTGAATTAGCTCAAACTGAGCAACATAGTAGGGAGAGTTATGTGCTTTTTCTTTTGCAGGCTCCCTGATCACTAAAAACTGTGTCACTTATCTTATTAGAGGTCTGGTTCTTAACAGTATATTAGTTCTATATAGGACCATACACTATAAGTCCTAGTATGTCGGTCTCTATACTTGCTATTATTGTTGATACCTCCTGATGACACCTGCTATAAACCAGTAGGTAGAAACGCGTTGTGGTATATGAAATTGCTCACCTTGTGGTGTTACTCTTATGCGCACCCTAGGTGAAAGGTCAGACTGGGCTGGCTGGGCCCTGCAGAGCCCAAGGACTGACCAGTATTTATTTTGACCGTATCATTACACATCACTTGTCTTCTAGTATTTTATTAACTTTAATTAATTAAAAGTTAAGTTTTACTGCACATCCTGAGCTTGGCTTTCGCTCATATTTTTCCAAATTTTCCTCTGCACAGGTTTTGATAAATCTCCATCTATATGATAGATGTAGGCACTATATGATAGATGTAGGCACTATATGATAGATGTAGGCACTATATGATAGACATGGAAACTATATGATAGACATGGACACTATATGATAGATGCAAGCACTAAATGATAGATGTAGGCACTATATGATAGATGTAGGCACTATATGATAGATGTGGGCACTGTATGATAGATGTAGGCATTATATGATAGATATAGTCACTAAAGGATAGATGTGGGCACTGTATGATAGATGTAGGCACTATATGATCGATGTGGGCACTATATGATAGATGTAGGCACTATATGATAGACATGGACACTATATGATAAACATGGACACTATATGATAGATGTAGGCACTATATGATAGACATGGACACTATATGATAGACATGGACACTATATGATAGATGCAAGCACTATATGATAGATGTAGGCACTATATGATAGATGTGGGCACTGTATGATAGATGTAGGCATTATATGATAGATGTAGTCACTAAAGGATAGATGTGGGCACTGTATGATAGATGTAGGCACTATATGATCGATGTGGGCACTATATGATAGATGTAGGCACTATATGATAGACATGGACACTATATGATAGATGTGGGCACTATATGATAGATGTAGGCACTATATGATAGATGTAGGCACTATATGATAGATGTGGGCACTATATGATAGATGTAGGCATTATATGATAGATGTAGTCCCTATAGGATAGATGTGGGCACTGTATGATAGATGTGGGCATTATATGATAGATGTGGATACTATATGATAGATGTAGGCATTATATGATAGATGTAGTAACTATAGGATAGATGTGGGCATTATATGATAGATGTGGACACTATATGATAGATGTAGGCGCTATATAATAGATGTGGGCACTATATGATAGATGTAGGCACTATATGATAGATGTGGACACTATATGATAGATGTGGGCACTATATGATAGATGTAGTAACTATAGGATAGATGTGGGCAGTATATGATAGATGTGGGCACTATATGATAGATGTGGGCATTATATGATAGATGTGGGCACTATATGATAGATGTAGGCACTATATGATAGATGTGGACACTATATGATAGATGTGGGCACTATATGATAGATGTGGGCACTATATGATAGATGTGGGCACTATATGATAGATGTGGGCATTATATGATAGATGTGGGCACTATGAGGGACATTTATCAATGTTTGCTTATGTATTCTTTTTTTTAGTAATTTTTTCCTTACTTTTTTTACTTTTTTTTCCATACTTTTATATGATAGATGTAGTCACTAAAGGATAGATGTGGGCACTGTATGATAGATGTAGGCACTATATGATCGATGTGGGCACTATAGATAGATGTAGGCACTATATGATAGACATGGACACTATATGATAGACATGGACACTATATGATAGATGTGGGCACTATATGATAGATGTAGGCACTATATGATAGATGTAGGCACTATATGATAGATGTGGGCACTATATGATAGATGTAGGTATTATATGATAGATGTAGTCACTATAGGATAGATGTGGGCACTGTATGATAGATGTGGGCATTATATGATAGATGTGGATACTATATGATATATGTAGGCATTATATGATAGATGTAGTAACTATAGGATAGATGTGGGCATTATATGATAGATGTGGACACTATATGATAGATGTGGGCACTATATGATAGATGTAGGCACTATATGATAGATGTGGACACTATATGATAGATGTGGGCACTATATGATAGATGTAGTAACTATAGGATAGATGTGGGCATTATATAATAGATGTGGGCACTATATGATAGATGTAGTAACTATAGGATAGATGTGGGCATTATATGATAGATGTGGACACTATATGATAGATGTGGGCATTATATGATAGATGTGAGCACTATATGATAGATGTAGGCACTATATGATAGATGTGGACACTATATGATAGATGTGGGCACTATATGATAGATGTGGGCACTATATGATAGATGTGGGCACTATATGATAGATGTGGGCATTATATGATAGATGTGGGCACTATGAGGGACATTTATCAATGTTTGCTTATGTATTCTTTTTTTTAGTAATTTTTTCCATCCTTTTTTTTTGCTTATGTGTGACATTTATCAACTGGTTTCAGCCTGTTGATAATTTTCTTTCACGTAAGCAATTTTTCCTTCTTTTACTTTGGTAGTAGCTTTATCTGCTCCATGTTTGAGCTGAAGTAAATTTAGTAAATTTTTAACCCTGTTGCGACTTTTTTTTGCGCAGTTGCGACTGTCGCAGTCAATAAATACCTGACTACCCGTAGTCCATTTTAAAATTATTACTACGTAGTTAATTTTTGGAAAACTTGCTTTTCTCGCTTTCCAGTCAAAATGTTGCATGAAAAATCGCGTAGTCGCAGTTGCGACAATTTTGCAATAATTATAGTTAAGAAAACCTGACTAAACCCGTTGATAAATGTCTATATATATGATAGTTGTGGGCATTATATGATAGATGTGGACACTATAGGATAGATGTGGGCACTATATTATAGACATGAACACTATATGATAGATGTGGGCACTATATGATAGATGTGGGCACTATATGATAGATGTAGGCACTATATGATAGATGTGGGCACTATATGATAGATGTAGGCACTATATGATAGATGTGGGCACTATATGATAGATGTGGGCACTATATGATAGATGTGGGCACTATATGATAGATGTAGGCACTATATGATAGATGTAGGCACTATATGATAGATGTGGGCACTATATGATAGATGTAGGCACTATATGATAGACGTAGGCACTATATGATAGATGTGGGCACTATATGATAGATGTAGGCACTATATGATAGATGTGGGCACTATATGATAGATGTGGGCACTATATGATAGATGTAGGCACTATATGATAGATGTAGGCACTATATGATAGATGTGGGCACTATATGATAGATGTAGGCACTATATGATAGACGTAGGCACTATATGATAGATGTAGGTACTATATGATAGATGTAGTAACTATATGATAGATGTGGGCTTGATATGACACTATGATTTTTGGTAATGAAACACTATGATTTCAACCAATAGACCAGATTTTCATGAGTTTTGGAACATATAGGTGAATTTAACTTCCATAAATGTATCCAATTCCTGCATTGAAAACCATTTCTTTGCTACTCTAACACTTTGTTTCTTGACATTTAATTGGAGGATTATAATGTGTAGAAACTGGGCAATAATGGATAGGGAAAATAACAGTTAAATTATAGATTGTGTTCCGTAAGGTCCTATTGTTCTTCTCAAGATCCTGGTTATGAGCTGGGAAAGTTAGTTTAGTCTTCCAGAATGCCTCATGGCCTTTAAGTCTTCGAACAACTGTTTTTAATCTCTGAAGCTTGGACTCGTACTAAATTTAAGAGTATTTCAAATTGCAAACATATGTGTATAAAAGTAAAGTTGCCTGAATTGATGTTATCCATCTGTTCCCTTTCTCTTCTGTGATGTCCCTTAAATTATGAGATGCCCTTTATAATATTTGCCTTTTTACATCATGTTATACTGAGCATTGTCTGCTGTCTTTTAGTTCTTCTTTTCCTACAATTCTTGTATAATTTATCTAGACACATATACACAAATATATTCATGTATTATACTTACAGTGTCAAAATGTTCAATAGTCAACATAGTCAGGGCCGGTTCTGCCTAAAGGCAAAATCGGCAGCCTCCTAGAGCTCCCTTTTGATGTGGGCACCGCTCTGCCCGCTGCAAGAAAGTTAGTAACCAGCCATCATCTGTAAAACCTGCTGCTCATCCGAACCACCCGCACAGCCAGAACTACCGTCGCGTGAGGAGGAGGTTTGTTACAGTGTGTCACCCCAGTAGTAAAGTGGGGCCTGTCAAAGGGCGGAGTCAATGGGCGGTAAAATTAGCTCTCATCTAGGGTGGCAAAAATCCTTGCACCAGTCCTGAACATAGTCACAGAATAGGATGTCCATCCCTGTCCTTGCAGGGTTTGGCTACTTTCAGGTGGCCATAATGAACTGTCCATATCTAACTTCCTAGATCTCCTACTTACCTCTGAAATGAACTTAGGTCATTATACAACCTACTTTTCAACCAAGTGCAGCCATGATACAGATACAAAGATTGCATGTTACAGCTGTATGAAGCATGTATTTAATTTTACAGGAACTCCGCTGCTAGGCATCTTATTTCCTATCCGAAGGATAGGGGACACGATGTCCGATCGTGGGGGTCCCACTGCGGAGGCCCTCCGTGATCTCCCGCAGCACCCGTGTTCTAAACAAACACCGGGCTCCTGCAGCAGTGGTCGTGATGTCACCGCCATGCCCCGCGTGACGTCACACCATGCTCCCTCCATTCATGTCTATGGGAGGGGGCGTGTCTTCTGACACGCCCCCTCCCATAGACATGAATGGAGGGGACATGGCTTGACCTCACGAGGGGCGTGGCCGTGACATCACGATCACAGGCTCCGGCTTCAAGCGTTGTGAACATTTTGTTCTGGAGCACCGGAGTACCCTTTTTTCTATAGCACAGAATTGCGAACAGTTGGCACTGGACATTTTTACCCCTTGTTTTTTTAGTGCATATTTGGCATGCAAAAAAGTCATCCAAATCTGCTTGAAAATCTGAAGAGCTGCCCATTGAGCTGTTGGAGTGTCATTCACAATAGGGCTGGAGGTGCATATCATTGATATATGCTATCAGCATTTCTGCCTACGTGCATTAGTCGAGGTGATAAGTTTTCCTTTTTTTTTCCCCAGTAATGATTTGATAGATTGTAGTATCCTCTAGCTTGAGACATCCATTAATTTTATTTCATCATATTTCATCAGTATATATATCATTATACAGTATAATACATGCCACATGTACATAAAAGCTGAAAACGCTTCAACAGGTTGTCCAGTGTATAAAACTATATTCATATTGTTTTTGGGGAAATTCTCAGCGAATATAATGGAATAGCTACTATATGTTCAAGATCCCCAACTGTAGGCGATAGGCAATGGCTACTAAGAGCCCTTCTTGCTCTGAAGGATTTGTTCTGCATAAATTGATTTGAATATGTACGGTGTAATGCTTTTACTGTCCTGTGGTGGCGCTGCAAAGAAAGTGAACATTTACTGACAGGTCTCTCCACAGCAAACAGCTGAAGGGTATCTTCACACTAAAAAATCTCCGCTCTGAGATATTCCGTCTAAGCGGCTGCCAACAAAAAGAATCGGCGCTAGGACAGAGCAGACCCGTGCCATCTCCATTGGTGGGAATGCAGTCTGTGCATATCTGAACATGTTTGTTTATTCAGTGAGGGAATTTCTTTAGCGGAATTTTCCACCGCTGAAATTCCACAATGTGAATGGGTCAACTAAAAGACCCATTCATACCAATGTTAGATTAGTGCTGCAGAAACTTTAAGTAGAATTCTATGTGGGGATTCAGTAGTGTGAACATACCCAAACACAGGGGGTTATTTGGGGATCTGATTATTGCCAAGAGACCATTCTAACAAGTAGGGAATGTCCAAAGTGGGCTATCTCTTTAAGAAAAACTTCAGCTACATGCATAAACACCATTAAACAAGACATACTTCCATATTCAAAGCTGGTTGCTGACTTTCTGTAGAAGGTGTTATGTTGCAATTTAGGTCCAAAACATATCTTGGTGCCACATGCCTCAAAACCCACCAATCCTAAAAGGACATTTGATGGCTACTACATGCATGCCCTGAAAGAATTAGGAGACATCATCATATCTGTCTTGGCTGGATGTAGAAGTACAGAGAAGAGAACAACTTTTTCCTATTGTGAATACAGACATAAAGGGGTGTCAGGTATAGAGGACTTTGTACTGTGAGAGGCATAAAGCTTTCTTGCACTGTAATGGGCATAGACGAGACATTATTACTTTATAGGGAGCACAAAGGTGGGCATTATTAAAGAGTGGACATTAAGAGAATAACTATTACTGTAAGAGGAATAAAATGCCACTATTACAGATAAGCAGCACTGAGAAGATCACTGTTTTATGTGGGCAAATTACTTTATAAAGAACAAACGTTGACTCTATAGGACTAGGGCTATATAGCAACTTTGCCTGCGACATTGGTGGCACAGTCAGAGATCACCATGTTCTGCTCCCTGAATTGTGCAGAATGTCAGCTAATGCATGTGAATGGGGTTACGTTGTGACCCCCAAATCGTCATAGCCAGAAATCGGTTCTGGATGGAATCATCACTTTTGTCAGGTCGCAGTACCAGCCACTTGCAGTTTGCAGCATAACCCATTTTAGGTGATCTTTGGTCATGTGACTTGCGGGCCTCTTTTTCAGTATTGCCCAGAGCCACACTTAGTCTAAAACAAGTCCAGTACATATCCATACTATGTTTCAGCTACAAGTTTCCAGCTCAAGTTTCAATGTCTGATACCCACAATGGCATCATAAACCATTATGCCGTTATCATGTGCGCTCGAATCCTGAAGGAAACAGTTCTTGTATGGGTATGTTTTCCTTTGCCATCTGGTGCAAGTATCAACACTGTGCAGCTGCTGTAAGTCCCAGGTTGTTACATCCCATGTTTGAAACACATTATGAAATTAACTCCCTTTATGATGTAATGTTTGACATTATACATTGTAAAAACCTTTAAGGGCAGGGTCAAATCTTGCGTATGTCCTGCATATTTGATTCATGTGTATTTAATGCATATGTGTTGCAGCCGCAGGGAGTTAGAATGATTGTGGTACGTAACTCGGGGTGGTTAGATGTATCACTTCATGATGCCAGGGCACCGTTACCCTACACGGTCTAAGGATATGACAGCTTTCTCCTGGGCCAGGTGCAGGCTAATAAATACACTTGCCGGGTTATGGATAAGTGTCTCTTTACTTTGCTGGATGTAGCAGATATCAAACAATACAGTCTCTTGCGTAGAGGGATGGCAAGAGTGGAACCTGGGGAGCCTGTTGCCTTGCTGAGAGTTGTAGTTGGTTTTGAATGCAGCTTTAAGATTAGTAGCAGCACACGTTGATTTAGAAGACTTATCTTGACTGGCTGGCTTAAAATGAGATTTTTTCCAAGAGCTTTGCTTACTGCCAAGCTTTGACAATTCACCTGTGCGCCAGGGTCTTTTCCTAAGATTTGGCGTGGCTGTGGAATTTTGTAGATTTCTCCCAAGACTTCTCAGTTTGCTAGCTGGAACACACTGTCCGTCACCTTCTACACTCTCCCCTACACTACATGAGGGCTAGGTTTGAGGGTCTCCCATTGGGGTGTCAGGGTTACCTAGTCAGTCTGCCACAAGGTACAGAGCATAAATGAACATATAACATAAGCAGCATATATGCCACGTGTGATATATGCCCTAAGAAATAACTTAATTCCTTTGTATGTATCATCATACATAATGTAACATCCTCTGTCTTTCTATTCTTTCTAGCATACCAGCAGCCCAGTGATCCCTGATATCTTTTGTTACATGTACCGTGCCTTGCAGTTGCATATTGCACAAGATTAAAAAAAATTTGACCAGCGGCAACAATGTAAAGCATGCAAATGTATAATTCTAAAACTTGTAATAAAAGTACTAAACTTGCCTTGTATACACAAAATAAATGCAAACACTGTCATGCCTCAGCATGTCTTACCATCCATATTATAGTTTGTCAACAAAATATCATTTTAGACCTTTCATAACATCACACAGAAAACATGAAATTCTACTAGCTTTGTTTTTCTCTTTATTATATTATCACTATTATATTGTTTCAATATCATTAAAATGATAAACATTGCAATGTTTAGTGCAAGCTGAGATCACATCTGCCAAGTCTAATGGGTCATCTGCTGAAATATGCTGAGGTCTAATACATGCATGACAAAGCAAAATGCTTATAAAGCAAAAGTCTGGCCTGATAAAGAAATAATGTCAGAGAATTCATCAGGAGCATTTTCTGGAACATGGGATAACACAGCTGGAACGCAGGCAGGAGAAGGATTCGCTCAGCACATCTCTCACACCTCTTCTATCTGCTTGAGTGACTTTGCTTAGTCAGTGAAAGCAAGACACATGTATAAACCATTCTCACAGCAAAGGAACTCAACAGTAGTTGATGGTAAAATGTAGCAATGTCTGGCCAGTAGAGATGTCGCAAATTGTTCGCCGGCGAACAGTTCCCGGCGAATTTCGCATGTTCGCGTTCGCATCGCCGGGTGAACATATGTGAAGTTCGATCCGCCCCCTATACTTTAACATTGTAGTAAACTTTTGACCCTGTGAGTCAGAGTCAGCAGAAACACTACAGCCAATCAGCAGCAGTCCCTCCCTTCCAGACCCTCCTACCTCTTTCACGGACGCCATTTTACCCTCATTCAGCATGCTGCAGGCTTAGGAAGTGGAGGGTTAGAGAAGCTGCTCCTGCTGTATAGGGAAAGCAATAGCTAGGTTGCTGCTAGGTGGTGTATTCAGGGTCCAGTTTACTCCTAAAGCACTAGTGTAACATCTGCTTTAAGGACAGCACCCAAAAAAGCCCTTTTTAGTGCTGAAAGATATCAGTCCTGGTTGGGAGGGAACCGCTGGTTAAAAGGAGTACTCCAGAATCAAACTTAAGTTCCTTCAAGCAACTAACTACTACAGTATTCAAAGGGCTGAAAGATATCAGTCCGTTAGTCTTGCAACAGCTGGAGGCACCCTGGTTGGGAGGGAACCGCTGGTTAAAAGGGGTACTCCAGAATCAAACCTAAGTTCCTTCAAGCAACTAACTACTACAGTATTCAAAGAGCTGAAAGATATCAGTCCGTGTGTTTTGCCACAGCTGTAGGCACCCTGGTTGAGGACCACTGCTTAAAAGGGGAACTCCGCTGGCAAGCTTTTTTTCTTTAAAGCAACTAACTACTACAGTATTCAAAGGGCTGAAATATATCAGTCTGTGTGTTTTACAACAGCTGGAGGCACCCTGGTTGGGGACCATTGCATAAAAGGGGAACTCCGCTAGCAAGCTTTTTTTCTTTAAAGCAACTAACTACTACAGTATTCAAAGGGCTGAAATATATCAGTCCATGTGTTTTGCAACAGCTGGAGGCACCCTGGTTGGGGACCACTGCATAAAAGGGGAACTCCGCTGGCAAGCTTTTTTTTCTTTAAAGCAACTAACTACTACAGTATTCAAAGGGCTGAAATATATCAGTCCGTGTGTTTTGCAACAGCTGGAGGCACCCTGGTTGGGGACCACTGCATAAAAGGGGAACTCCGCTGGCAAGTTTTTTTGCTCATTGTCACACTAGTGCAAATCACATTAGGTGTGACAGTTGTGCAAATAAAAAAAAATAACTTTTTTGGCTGTTAAATAAAATCAGTCGTCACTGTTAGTTCACGTCACAGTTGCCATTTTTTTTGCATGCAGGGCAAATTGTGTCACCCTAGTGCAAATCACATTAGGTGTGACAGTTGTGCAAATTAAAAAAAATACCTTTTTTGGCTGTTAAATATAATCAGTCGTCACTGTCATTTCACGTCACAGTCGCCATTTTTTTTTGCCTGCAGGGCAAATTGTGTCACCCTAGTGCAAATCACATTAGGTGTGACAGTTGTGCAAATTAAAAAAAAAGACCTTTTTTGGCTGTAAAATAAAATCACTCGTCACTGTTAGTTCACGTCACAGTTGCCATTTTTCTTGCCTGCAGGGCAAATTGTGTCACCCTAGAGCAAATCACATTAGGTGTGATACTTGTGCAAATTTAAACAAAAAAATGACAGGCAGAGGAAGGCCACCCCGCAGGGGCCGTCGTGGTGCTGGGATTCCCTTTGGCCCTAGAAAGGCCAGTGTTCAGAGGCCACGTACCCTGAACCCCCAAAGTTCTGAGGACTTAGTTGACTGGCTATCACAAGACACCCAATCTACTACTAAAGCTTCCGCTCGGAACCTTGACGCACCGTCCTTCTCCTCCTCTAGCTTAGCTTCTGGCACCTCTCATGCTACCACTTGCCCGCCTGCCGTCATCACCAACACTAGCACCACAGCAGCTTTACTTGATCCGTCAGAGGAGTTATTTACACATCAGTTTGAAGACATGAGTGATGTGCAACCATTATTGCCAGAGGATGTAGTTAATAGGGATATGTCTCAGTCAGGCAGCATTACACACATGGACGTACGGTGTGATGATGATGTTGTACCTGCTGCTGCTTCCTTTCTTGAGGTGTCAGATAGCGGTGAAGGTGTTGATGATGACGATGTGTCCGTGGATGCCACGTGGGTGCCCGCTAGAAGAGAAGAAGAGGGGGAAAGTTCAGATGGGGAGACAGAGAGGAGGAGGAGACGAGTTGGAAGCAGGGGGAGATCTTCGCAAGGAGCTAGTGGCACAGTCAGACAGCATGCATCGGCACCCGGGGTCAGCCAGACGGGACGCCAATCAACGCATGCTGTTGCCACCACCAGAATGCCATCATCGCAGAGCTCAGCAGTGTGGCATTTTTTGTGTGTGTCTGCCTCTGACAACAGTGAGGCCATTTGCAAAATGTGCCAGAAGAAACTGAGTCGTGGGAAGTCCAACACCCACCTAGGCACAATTGCTTTGCGAAGGCACATGATATCACATCACAAACTCCTATGGGATTAACACGTCAGTACAAGCAGCACACAAAGTCAAAGCCGCCATCCTCCTCCTGGTCCAGCATCTTCAGCCAGGTCAACCACTGCTGCCCTCCTTGCCCCCTCTCAACCATCCGCCTCCCCGTCTCTCGCCTTGAGCAGTTCCTGCTCATCTGCTCACAGTCAGGTGTCTGTCAAGGAGATGTTTGAGCGCAAGAAGACAATGTCTCAAAGTCACCCCCTAGCCCGGCATCTGACAGCTGGCTTGTCGAAACTGCTAGCCCCCCCCAGCTTTTACCATGCAAGCTACTGGAGTCTGAGGCCTTTAAAAAATTTGTAGCCATTGGGACACCGCAGTGGAAGGTACCTGGCCGAAATTTTTTGGCACAAAAGGCAATCCCCAACCTTTACTCCATTGTGCAAAAGGAAATTATGGCATGTCTGGCACACAGTGTAGGGGCAAGGGTCCATCTGACCACTGATACCTGGTCTGCAAAGCATGGTCAGGGCAGGTATATCACCTACACTGCGCATTGGGTAAACCGGGTGACGGCTGCCAAGCATGGAATGCGTAGCTCTGCAGAGGAGTTGGTGTGGTGACACCGCCACGACTTGCAGGCAGGCCTGCTGCACCTCCTCTACTCCTCCTACTCCATCCTCTTCCATAACATCCTTGGCCGAGTCCACTGCTGCGTCTTGCTCCACATCACCGGCACCCCCCCCCCCCCCAGCTCCACAGGTGCTATTCCACATAACGGATACGGTAGTGTCACGCCATCTTGGGTTGACTTGCCTCAAAGCGGAGAGTCACACCTCACCAGCGCTCCTGCATTATAGAGTCTTCTGGACTTTATGATAATTTAAATGGGCACTGTCACCAACTTTATTTTTTGATATGTTGTAGTACTTATGTACTACAACATATCTCTAATATACTTTTATTTTTTATTTTTTTTCATTAAAAAGGTTTAATTTACATTTAAAAACTGGCTACTGAAAAAGGACTGATTTTGGAGTGGCAATCAGTCCTTTTTCAGTTAGGCTGCACTCGCTCCCTGCCTGTCAATCAGACAGGCGGGAGTGAGCGCATTGGCTCCCCGGCCACTGGCTGGGAGGCCACTCCTCCCGCACATCGCCGCCGCCTCTTTGCCGCCGCTGTCCCTGCACGCCCGCTGCCGGACTCTGCAGTAACTGCAAGTGTAATGAGGGAACAGTGTAGGCGGGGCAGGGGGGGGGCGGAGGAGGGAACGGGCTATTGCCGTAGCGGGAGGGGGGGGGACGGGTTAGCAAAAAAATAAAAGTAAATAGGATGGTGGGAGCTACCCTTTAAACTTGAATTTTCAAGAGTGCTAACCATTACACAAAGGAACGCTTGTTGCGTGTGATTTTTTTACTTACATTTTCAAAAGTAAAATACAGAGAGGGAAGAACTCTGTTTCTTTATTTAATGAAAATTTTTATTTAGAAAAGAATTTCTTTGTCTGTTTCTCCGTCCTGCATTATAGAGTCTTCTGGACTCTTGGATATGTGCTTGTTCTTATATTTCAGCCATGTGTACATGCCTAATTTTTCTGGCCTCTGGTGCTGCACTTTTTCTGCTGCTGCAATTTTTCTGGCCGCTGCTTTCATCTTGATTTGATGAAAAATTTTATTTAGAAAATAATTTCTTTGTCTGTTTCTCCGTCCTGCATTATAGAGTCTTCTGGACTTTCTGATAATTTAAACTTGAATTTTCCAGAGTACTAACCATTACACCAAGGAACGCTTGTTGCGTGTGATTTTTAAACTTAAATTTTCAAAAATAAAATACAGAGAGGGAAGAACTGTTTCTTTATTTGATGAAAAATTTTATTTAGAAAAGAATTTCTTTGTGTGTTTCTCTGTCCTGCATTATAGAGTATTCTGGACTCTTGGATATGCGCTTGTTCTTATTTTTCAGCCATGTGTACATGCCTAATTTTTCTGGCCTTTTCGGTGCTGCACTTTTTATGCTGCCGCCATTTTTCTGGGCGCTGCTACAGCTGCGGCTGCAACAATACCAAATTGTTGAGCCATGTGTACATGCCTAATTTTTCTGGTACTCTCTGCTGACATCTCTGTCCATTTTAGCAACCGTGCATATTAGATGTATGCTAAGGGTAGCATGGTGGCTCAGAGGTTAGCACTGCTGACTTGCAGAGCTGGGGCCTTGGGTTCAAATCCCACTATGTGCTGCCTAAAGGGGGGCTCTAACTATGTGCTGCCTAATATCAGGGAATCTATGTGCTATGTGCTGCCTAATATGGGGGAATCTATGTGCTGTCTAAAGGGGGGAATCTGACTATGTGATGCCTAAAGGGGGCTAAAGCATGTTATTCCAAACCATTTAGGAATAATAGGTCATTTATGCCCTTTATGGATTAAAACCAGACTCTGCATCAACTATGTAATTTTCCATGGGAGTTTTGCCATGGATTGCCCTCCGGCATGCCACAGTCCAGGTATTAGTCCCCTTGAAACAACTTTTAAATCACTATTGTGGCCAGAAAGAGTCCCTGTGGGTTTTAAAATTCGCCTGCCTATTGAAGACAATGGCGGTTCACCGGTTCGCAAACTTTTGCGGAAGTTCGCGTTCGCGGTTTGCAAACCGAAAATTTTATGTTCTTGAAATCACTACTGGCCAGCTAAGGATTTGACCATGAAAGACTGCCTTTAACCCCTTAAGGACCAGGCCCATTTTGGCCTTAAAGGGGTACTCCGGCGTTTAGACATCTTATCCCCTATCCAAAGGATAGGGGATAAGATGCCTGATCGCAGGGGTCCTGCCGCTGGGGACCCCCGTGATCTTACACGCAGCACCCCATTTATAATCAGTCCCCGGAGCGTGTTCGCTCCGGGTCTGATTACCGGCGACCACAGGGCCGACGGCTTGTGACGTCACGCCTCTGCCCCCGTGTGACGTCACGCTCCGCCCCTCAATGCAAGCCTATGGGAAGGGGCGTGATAGCTGTCACGCCCCCTCCCGTAGGCTTGCATTGAGGGGCATAGCGTGACGTCACAAGGGGGCAGAGGTGTGACGTCCCACGCCGTCGGCCCTGTGGTCGGTGGTAATCAGACCCGGAGCGAACACGCTCAGGGGACTTATTATAAACGGGGTGCTGCGTGTAAGATCACGGGGGTCCCCAGTGGCTGGACTCCCGCGATCAGGCATCTTATCCCCTATCCTTTGGATAGGGGATAACATGTCTAAGCACCGGAGAACCCCTTTAAGGATCAGGCCAATTTTATTTTAGCATTTTCGTTTTTTCCTCCTCGCCTTCTAAAAATCATAACTCTCTTATATTTCCATCCACAGACCCATATGAGGGCTTGTTTTTACGTCACTAATTGTACTTTGTAATAACATCCCTTATTTTACCATAAAATGTACGGCGCAAGCAAACAAATATTATTTACGTGGGAAAATTGAAAAGAAAACCGCTATTTAGTAAATTTTTGAAGGTTTTCTTTTCACGCTGTACATTTTCAGGTAAAAATGACATGTTTTCTTTATTCTGTGGGTCAATACGATTAAATGATACCCATGTTATATGCTAGTCTATAATTGTACCGCTTAAAAAAAATCTCAAACCATTTTAACAAAATTAGTGTGTTTGAAATTGCCCTATTTTGACCACCTATAACTTTCTCATTTTTCCGTATATGGGGCAGTATGAGGGCTCATTTTTTGCGACATGATCTGTAGTTTTTATCAATACCACTTTTGCTTAGATTTTACTTTTTATTAATTTTTATTTTTTTATTTTTTTTGGAATAAAATGTAACAAAAAAGCATCAATTTTGGACTTTTTAAAAATCTTTTTACTTTTACGCCGTCCACCATACGGGATGATAGTTCAGACTTTTACGCACGCGGCGATACCAAATATGCGTCTTATTTTTTTTACGCTTTTTGGGAGGGGATTTTTCAAATTTTTTTACCTTTTTTATTTAACATTTTAACTTTTTTTTTTTACACTTTTTATGTCTCCATAGGGGGACTATTCATAGCAATCAGTTGATTGGTAATACTGTTCAGTGCTATGTATAGGACACAGCACTGCTCAGTATTATCGGTCATCTTCTGCTCTGGTCTGCTCGATCTCAGACCGGAGCAGAAGACCCCGGGAGACGGCTGGAGCCAGGTGATGCTGGATGACCGTATTCCCGCGGCAGCACTGCGGGCGATCCGACCATCCATTCAAAGTACCGCACTGCTGCAGATGCCGGGATCTGTATTAATCACGGCATCTGAGGGGTTAATGGTGGACATCCGAGCAATCGCGAATGTCCGCCATTACCTGATAGCTGCTGATAGCAGCCGGGACCTGCCGGGCATGACGTGAGCATCGGCCCGGTGCTCACGATCATGGTGGCGCGTAAATGTATGTCATGGTGAGCTAAGTACCACGTCACCATGACGTCCATTTACGTCCATTGTCGTTAAAGGGGTACTCCAGTGGAAAACTTTTTTTTTTTTTTTTTAAATCAACTGGTGCCAGAAAGTTAAACAGATTTGTAAATGACTTCTATTAAAAAATCGTAATCCTTCCAGGACTTATTAGCTGCTGAATACTACAGAGGAAATTATTTTATTTTTGGAACACAGTGCTCTTTGCTGACATCACAAGCACAGTGCTCTCTAGGAACTGTCCAGAGCAGAATATGTTTGCTATTGGGATTTTCTCCTACTCTGGACAGTTCTTAAAATGGACAGAGATGTCAGCAGAGAGCACTGTGCTCATGATTCAGTAGAGAGCTCTGTGTTCCAAAAAGAAATTAAATTCTTCTGTAGTATTCAGCAGCCAATAAGTACTGGAAGCATTAAGATTTTTTTAAATAGAAGTAATTTACAAATCTGTTTAACTTTCTGGCACCAATTGATTTAAAAAAAAAAAAAAAAAAAAGTTTTCCACCAGAGTAACCCTTTAAGTGTAGGTAGCATGTTAAAATAAATGCACTTCACATTGAGTTTTCAGCACATTTTCTTGTATATAAATGACATAATTAATTTACTTGGGGAATGGGCTGGTCCCTTTATCTCACTTAACAAGAAGATAGGGGGAGGCACACCAGCATATGGAGCCAAAAAAACACCTTCACTATTGTGGGTGTGTACTAAAACGTTCGGCCCAATAATCCAGACGCCTGCGGGTTGCAACGTATCCAGTGTACAGAAACTGAACATAATACAGCAAAAGAGCGAGTATGTGCACTCACCGCATAATAGGCGTCTTCAATCCAAGAGGCTCAAGGTCTGGGCAACGTCCATGGGTGACACCGAAGCGCTTGGGGGGCAACGGCAGCCGTTTCGCACGGTATTGCATGCTTCTTCCGGCCTTAAGGCCGAAGAAGCACGCAATACCATGCGAAACGGCTGGTGTTAGGTCCTGAGGGACCACTTACAATAATGGCTTTTCCTGTTTCTACATAGGACAATTGGTTGCTATCTCTTGGATGGAGAACACTGTTTGTTAGCACTTTATTGTCTGTTGTTTATAACACTAATATTTAGGTAACTACAATACCGTATTTATCGGCGTATAACATGCATTTTTTATGCTAAAAATTTTAGCCTAAAGTCTATCTGCGTGTTATACGCCAATAGATTGTTTGTGACCACGCAAAAGCCACTGCAGTTCAATGATTTAAAGCGGGCACTTTAAATCATTGAACTGCAGCAGCTTCTGCCTGGCCAGAGTCCCACCGCCACTGCCCGATTCCCTCCCCGTCTCCGGTTTTATAGTTATATGCCCGATTCCCTCCCCGTCCCCGGTTTTATAGTTAAATATCCCGCCTCCATTGCCCAATTCCCTCCCCGTTCCTGGTTTTCTAGTTAAATATCCCGCCGCCTCCATTGCCCAATTCCCTCCGCGTCCCCATTTTATAGTTAAATATCCCGCCACCGCCACTGCCCAATTCCATCCCCGTCCCCGGTTTTATAGTTACATGTGCCCTGGGGACTGCGGTCCTTCATGCTCCTGCGGTCTCCTGATCTGGCACTGTGCGCTGCGTAATGACGAGTGACGTCCTCAACACGACATCACTCGTCAGTCAGTGCGCGGCGCACAGTGACAGATCAGGAGACCGCCGGAGCATGAAGGACCGCAGTCCCCAGGGCACATGTAACTATAAAACCGGGGACGGGGAGGGAATTGTGCCGTGGCGGCGGGATATTTAACTATAAAACATGGGAGTGGGAGGGAATTTTGCCGTGGCGGCGGCGGGATATTTAACTATAAAACCGGGGACGGGGAGGGAATCGAGCAGCGGCACTCTGGCCCCACAGAAGCCACTGCACGTCAATAATTTAAAGTGCTTGCTTTAAATCATTGAACTGCAGAAGCCGCCAGAAAAAGTTTATCGAGGTACACCTACACACATGCACCCTAATTTTTCCAAGAATATTTTGGTAAAAAAACTTTTTAACCAAAATTTCATTGGAAAAATGAGGGTGCGTGTTATAGGCCGGTGCGTGTTATACCCCAATAAATACGGTACTTTATGTTTAAATCATCCTAACCCATAGTGCAATAATATTGAGGCTACTATATCCTAAGACTAATTGTGATTGTGTACACACAAAACCATTTCAATTTCTCTGTTGCACTGGTTATGTGTTGTTTTTTGTTTTGTTTTGTTTTTTCTGAATTAGTTAATAAAATGTATTTTTAATATTATACTGGAATAGGTAGATGACTCTGTATTTGGTATAAAAGTCCTTAAAAAGCTAAATGACTATCCAATAACGGTTTAGTAGGTTGTCCTTCCTGGGCCTCATTGAATTGTTTGAACAGTGCACTGCTTACTGACTTCTGGGGACAGGTCTATATCTCTCTTAATAGTACAGTATATTTGGTATATTGGTCACTAATATAACAGGACGGTAACATAAAATGGAAATTCTCATGCCTCTACTAGTCTAGTGAAGAAGGTGCTAAGAAACACATGTTAGTTGGAATAATCCTTTAGGCACTTATCTCATTTTACTGAATTAACAACAATCTTATAACACTCTTATTTTCCCTGACATTTCCAAGTACTTTCAGATAACTTGCATCTCTCAGCAATGTAGATGATAGGGACTTTATGTGGCAAAAGAACAGAGTCCTTTATAATAGAAAGGCTATTGTCTCGGTAAGGGTCTTTATCACGCTGTCGTTTTTGTAGGACACTAAGAAATATGTCAGCTGTGTTTTCTTTGAAATTCTTTACAGTGAGTGACACGCTGATAAAGTGCACATTGGCTATAAGACGTGTCTCCTCACTCAACAATGACTCATAACTTTCCTTTTCATCTTGTCGGGAGCTTTGTGCTGTAATTCTCCCTACAAAGTGGAATCTTATTCATATCACATTCTTGGAATAGGCAACATTTTAGGTCATTTCATTTATACTAATCTTGTGGCAGATGAAATATTTGTCAGGGAAAATTGTAAAGATTAACATGTTGTATAGTTGTAGAAGTATGAAATTTATCGAGGAAGTTAAGTCTCACGTTTCTGACATGATCCTGTGGAACATCTGGGACTATATGCCCAGCTACAGAGAATATCTTACTACCAGATGACCTTGTTGCTCTTTAAATTTAGACCTACTTTGTTTGGTACTTCTTGACTACGAGTCAAGTATTGTGTCAAAATTCCTTGTATAGGTATATTGAAAGCATGCATCCTCCATTATCAGAGGTTCTAGATATTTCCTATTGGTGTGCACCCTTTCTGCTTTGGTCTAACCCTTACCAATAGAGTACAAATAGTTTACAATGGGTTCAGTTAGAAAAAATGTACTGTGTATCAGTGATGTTTGTTGGGGGATGGAGAACATAATGTCTCAAAAATTAAAATTGTTAGTACTTCAATGGGCCATTAAGCCTAAAATAGATATTATGGCTGCAACAGTTGTAGGTGCGCTCATACCTGGAACATGTTGTAAGCCATATATTAGCATTATCCTCCTAAATCAGAAGGAAGGACTTAGCTATAGTTTTTACTTTCTTTATTGCTGAATGATGACTACTTATAAATTTGCTTTCCATTTTTAGAATTAGTCTAGTTCACAGGTGGATGTTATTTCAGTTATATACACTGCTCAGAAAAATAAAGGGAACACTAAGATAACACATCCTAGATCTGAATGAATGAAGTAATCGTATGAAATACTTTCGTCTTTACGTAGTTGAATGTGCTGACAACAAAATCACACAAAAATGGTCAATAGAAATCAAAATTATCAACCCATGACGTCTGGATATGGATGCAAGTGCTGGTGCTAGGCAGGAAAGGTACCAGGTTCTGTAGCGCAATCCACCACTCAGGCAACTTCTTGGGATAAAAAGTTCAATTTATTTAGCCAAAAACATAACGCGTTGCGAAGGTTTAGACCCTCTTCATCAGATGTACAGGCAACTGTACATCTGATGAAGAGGGTCTAAACCTTCGCAACGCGTTATGTTTTTGGCTAAATAAATTGAACTTTTTATCCCAAGAAGTTGCCTGAGTGGTGGATTGCGCTACAGAACCTGGTACCTTTCCTGCCTAGCACCAGCACTTGCATCAAATACCTCGGACAGGTTAACCTGCTGCCGATTCCAGGAAGCTGCTCCACCATCACTTTAAACCACACGCTTATTGCTGTTGTGTCTATATACACAACAGTACAAGGTGAGCGAGACTACTTACTTGTTTTACAGCCTCACCATATACATATTTACATTGTTCCAAACGTTTTGCCATTATGAGGAGCTCTGCTCTATCTTTTTCTCCATAGAATACAGTCTGGATATGGAGTCACACTGAAAATCAAAGTGGAAAACCACACTACAGGCTGATCCAACTTTGATTTAATGTCCTTAAAACAAGTCAAAATGAGGCTCAGTAGTGTGTGTGGCCTCCACGTGCCCGTATAGCCTCCCTACAACGCCTGGGCATGCTCCTGATGAGATGGTCTCCTGAGGGATGTCCTCCGAGACCTGGACTCAAGCATCCGCCAACTCCTGGACAGTCTGTGGTGCAACATGACGTTGGTGGATGGAGCGAGACATGATGTCCCAGATGTGCTCAATCAGATTCAGGTATGGGGAATGGGCAGGCCAGTCCATAGCATCAATGCCTTCCTCTTGCAGGAACCACTGACACACTCCAGCCACATGAGGTCTAGCATTGTCTTGCAAAAAAAGGGAACACTAAGATAACACATCCTAAATCTGAATGAATGAACTAATCGTATGAGGATAAGGATTTCATCTCAGTACCTAATGGCAATCAGGCTACTTCTGGCAAGCACATGGGGGGCTGTGCGGCCCCCAAAGAAATGCCACCCCACACCATTACTGTCCTACCACCAAACCGGTCATGCTGGAGGATGTTGCAGGCAGCAGAATGTTCTCCACGGTGTCTCCAGACTCTGTTACATCTGTCACATGTGCTCAGTGTGAACCTGCTTTCGTCTGTGAAGAGCACAGGATGCCAGTGACGAATTTGCCTATCTTGGTGTTCTCTGGCAAGTACCAAACATCCTGCACTGTGTTGGGCTGTAAGCAAAACCCCCACCTGTGGACATCGGGCCTTCATACCACCCTCATGGAGTCTGTTTCTGACCATCTGAGTTGACACATGCACATTTGTGGCCTGCACAAAAGCGGAGGTAGCAGTCTTGCTGCTGGGTTGTTGACCTCCTATGGCCTCCTCCACATCTCCTGATGTACTGGCCTGTCTCCTGGTAGCACCTCCACGTTCTGGACACTACGCTGACAGATACAGTAAACCTTCTTGCCACAGATCGCATTGATGTGCCATCCTGGATGAGCTGTACTACCTCAGCCACTTGTGTGGGTTGTAGACTCCACCTCATGCTACCACTAGAGTGAAAGCACCGCCAGCATAAGTGACCAAAACATCAACCAGGAAGCATAGGAACTGAGAAGTGATTTGTGGTCACCACCTGCAGAACCACTCCTTTATTGGGGGTGTCTTGCTAATTGCCTATAATTTCCACCTGTTGTCTGTTCCATTTACACAACAGCATGTGAAATTGATTGTCAATCAGTGTTGCTTCCTGAGTGGACAGTGTGATTTCACAGAAGTATGATTGACTTGGTGTTACATTGTGTTGTTTAAGTGTTCCCCCCATTTTTTTTGAGCAGTGTATGTTCAGTGGGTTCAAAAGAGGAAGTTAGTTCGATACAATATTATATTTGTACCTGGGCATTCATTTACCTTTAAACGTCCACAACTGTTTTATTGTTGCTCCACACTTCTGCGCTCAACTGTGTTTTGAAGCCACATTGGGAAAGAATAGAGACATGGCCATGCATGCATGCTTCAGCTTAATGCATTAGGGGAACAATTGTTTTCTGTGTGCCTTGCAAGTGTCAGCTGTATATACCTCTGATATTGCCGCATGTGGTTCAGCTGCTGCACCCTGTTCATATCACCCCACCGCACTTCCAAGATTATCATAAAATGAAATACAGGAAGGGGTTAATATTGTTGGTAACATGATATGCTTCTCAATTGACTTTCTTGAAAAATGTGGTAATGTTAAGGACATTCAAGGCAAATTATATATACAGAATAAGCATGCAAATTAGTTCTCCTGTGGAAGGAAAAAAAACAGTTTCTTTAGTGCTACCTACGGTGTCCATTTTAGGACATCGTCAGACATCAGCCGCAACTCCGTCCCCCATCAGACAAAACACCGTCCCGCCCCCTCCCTCACACCAATCTCCATCAGTCATCAGCCATAACTCCCTCCTCCATCATCCAAAACTCATTTCTCCCTCCTCCGTCATCCGAAACTCCCTCATCCGAAACTCCCTCAGACGATTCTCCCTCGGACGAAAAACTTCCTGCCGAAACTGTGCAAATGCACAACATGTGCTACAGAGCCTATATAGCAGAGCCAACACTGAACAGTATGTATAGCTGAGCCTGTATAGCAGAGCTGACACTGTGTACTACAAAGCTCTACTATACGGGGTCTGTCAGCTCTGCTATACGGCAGGAAGTTTCATCTGAGGTCTGAGGAAGAATCGTCTGAGGGATGAGAGAGTTTTGGATGATGTAAGAGGGAGCTTAGGCTCAGGGAGGATGGAGATTGGTGTGAGGGAGGAGGCGGGACACTGTTTGTGGATGATGACTGACGATGTCCTAAAATGGACACCATAGCTACCTATAGCTATCCTATAGCTATTCCTATAGCGATCCTACAAGACAATGAAGACATCTGCTTATATTCCTAGCGATTTTTCAAGACTTTTTAAACGGTCAGACATTCACCTACAGGATCAGTCCCTATAGCTGGCACTAGAGTCATAGTTTCCCTCTTTGCGGAGGACAGCTATTTTGAATACTTTTTTCATATACCATATGGCTCTTTACAAGGAGGACCGATACCTTCCAAGTGCAGGAATATTAATGTAAATTAATATATACATATATTTCTCCTTCCTAATCCTTGTTGGGCAGGAAAATCAACAGAGGAAGCTTTTGACTTCATATCCCGTCCTCATATATTGTTGTCATATCCCAACCCCATATCCCGACCTCATATCCCGCCCTCCTATCCCGACCTCCTATCCCGTCCTCCTATCCTGTCCTCCTATCCTGACCTGCTATCTCGACCTCCTATTCCGACTTTCTATCCCATCCTCCTATCCCGTCCTCCTATTCCATCCTCCTATCTAGACCTCCTATGCCAACTTCCTATCCTGTCCTCAAATCTCGACCTCCTATCACGACCTCCTATCCCGACCTCCTATCCTGCCCTCCTATCTCGAACTTCTATCTCGACCTCCTATCCCGACCTCATATGCCGACCTCCTATCCCAACCCCCTATCCCGTCCTCCTATCCCGTCCTCCTATCCCGACCTCCTATCCCGACCTCGTATCCCGTCCTCCTATCTCGACCTCCTATCCCGTCCTCCTATCCCGTCCTCCAATCCCGTCCTCCTATTCTGTCCTCCTATTCTGTCCTCCTTTTCCGTCCTCCTATTCTGTCCTCCTTTTCCGTCCTCCTATTCTGTCCTCCTATTCCGTCCTCCTATTCTGTCCTCCTATTCCATCCTCCTATCCCGACCTCCTATCCTGTCCTCCTATATCGACCTCCTATCCCGACCTCCTATCCCGTCCTCATATCCCGACCCGTAATATGTGTACCAGGTATTGAAATATCTCCAGCCGTACGGAAGTTATTTGGGAACATACATTTCCCATTGATTTGCATGAAACTTTAAACGAAAACCCCAACCCGCACAAATGGGGGTAGTTAAGGGTTAAATTAACTATCCTATATTTTAAGTGGACATATAAGCAACATGTGACCAAGTATTATCGAAATATCTCCAGCCTGTTGCAAGTTATGCAGTAACATATATTTTCCATAGACTTGTATGGGACTTTAAACAAAAACCCTGACCCTGGCAAATGGGGGTGAGTAAGGGTTAAATTACCTATTCTATGTCTGTTGTTGACATATAAGTAACATGTGTGCCAAGTTTCATGTTAATATCTTTAGCCGTTTGGACGTGATGCTGGAACATACACACACACATACACACACACATAAATACATACATACACACACACATACACACATTGGGGGAGATTTATCAAAGGATTTAGACTGGTTTTTCCTGTCTACATTTGTCGCACAGAAAGTCGCAGTCTAAATATGTGCGACTTTTTTGCGACTTTTGCTGTAGAGGATTTTTAGAACATGATGCATGCAAGTCTATTTTAGACGGAAATACATTGGAAAATGCATTGGTGCTGAATTTATCAAAAGCGCCTTTTCAGCGACAAGTAGCATAGGCTGAAAGTACGCTGAAATGTCAGACCATGTTGGAGCAGGTTTAAATATAGACTAAAGCATAGATCCCGAAGTCTGTGCACAGAATTTATCAAAAGCCTGTAGTTTGGTCTATATTGATGTGGGATATAGACAACTTTGATAAATATCCCCCGTTGAGTTTTATATATATAGATACAAAAATTAAAAGAAAATAATATAAAGGCAGACTAGTTGGAGCAGGCAGTATTTTTCTTAATTATTATTTTTTTTTTTCTATAGAATTATGAATATTTGAAGTGTTCTTGAATTCCAGAATGGCGGTCTGTCCTTTTTTACTTCACCTGATATTTTAGTGTTCATGCTTATGTTGAATAATTGTATAGTTTAGGATATTTTGCTACATTCCCATTGGTATGTGTTATATCTTCAGTGCTGTATTAACAGAAATGAGCTGTGGATTTTTACACTTTTTTCAGGTTACTATATATTAAAATATTGAAAAACTTAAATTTTACCACAGGTTAAATTATAGTTTTTTTTGATCCTTCGAATCGTATAAAGTTTCCAAGCAATCTTAATAAGAAAAAAAATATGCATTCCCAAAGAGCCTCCTGACAGACAATTGATCAACCAACACTTGCCTAAAAGACATGGCAATATGGAGCAACGGAATCAATAATAGAGTAAGCACAGAGAAAATTGAACACACTGACACAGATTTATTTTTTATGATCCCCTCACAGTTATGTCAGCTTTTAGATGTACATGTCTACCGACAATATCGTTATATACAGGAAAAGCACTGCAATCGGAACACAATGCATGACAGCTCTACAATGCTTCGCTTGGGAATAATCAAACAATGTTCTCCTGATTGCTAATAAGCTTACTTTTTATCTAAGCCAAGAATGTGCCATTCATTAGATCTATTTCAGATGTTAACAGTAGATTTTTTTAGGAAAATTGTTTTCCTTGAAAGAAATACATTAGGAGATCTTAGTATATGTTAAATTCTTGATGTTCTGCCCAATAATGAACAATAAGATGTATCTCTACAAATCCTTTTGCCACATCTTTCCATGGGTAACAATGGATATTATACTTCGGTTATGAGAAAGACGCAGTGGAAGATATCCAAAAAAGATTTACTTTAGAAACCCCTCCAGTAATGTATTCTGTCAGCGGTAGACAAAACATAAATTGGAAAACTGGAGATGTTTTGTCTTTACAATTTAAAATGTAGCTACATGAGCACCAGCACATCAGGCCTCGAATATGACAGTGAGGACAGATATAGTGTACGTACACTATTCTGGCCATGTAACTTGTTTATGGCATTTTTTAACCAGTCTTTTCCTCTTCCATGTGAATGTCTCAGTTTCCACACTCTAAGGACAGGCACAGAGGCAAAAGACGTGTACTCACACCATTACATTCTCAGTTTAAAGAGAGTGTTTCCCATTGCACTTTGGATCACTGAACTGTGAATGAGCAAGTTGTCTATTCATGAAAATACTGCCACAGATTGCGACCTTGGGTGATTATCGTGTTGCCTAATATGTGTATGTATATGAACTTTGTGATATATATGGCTAAGCTGACATAAAAAAGTGCATTCCAGCATATTTTTAGTTTGTTGTAACTCCCCAACGGGTGTGGATCCGCGGTGCCACTTGAGAGCGGAGTCTAAGTGTTCCCCCGGTTTTTACCCTTCCTCCCGCTCCAGGATGCGGAAGCCGGTCGCTACCACAATAGTGGTGCAGGTATGTAGCAGCTGGTCGAGCAGGCCGGAACGCCCCGGAGCAAGGCTCCAGGGACACAGGCAGATGAGAGTGAGCTGACACTGGAGATGGGAGATCACAGCAGGCAGAGTCAGACACAGCAGGTCAGGTGCTTAGGAGAGTTGATGCTGTTAAAACAGCAGAGCTGAATAGCTCAGGTGCATCTGGGTGGAACAAGCTTGCTGGCAGAAAGAGATGTAGTCAAACAGTCTGATTTAAAAACAGGAGAGGCTAAGCAGGAGCAGAGGGATCAGGCAGAGATGAAGTCAGGAGCAGAAGCTGGTTAGGAAAAGGCACACAGCAGATGACACCTTTGCTTGCAGAAAACTACAATATTGCTCAGGCACCACAAGAAGGAAAGAGCGCCCTTATATAGGTGGTGCCTGGTAGGGATTGGAGAGGGAGAGGAACCAGAGGTGCGCACAAACCCTTAAAGGGACAGTACGTGTGTGGCCCCTACGAGGTGCATCTGAAGTTGTAGCTGCCTGCAGGTCCAGATTCTGTAGTGGAGAGGAGGAGCCTTGCATGCAATTCAGCCAAGGTAAATAGCAAGATGCGGTTACATTTGTATTGCGCTGTTTTGCAATTGTGTCTGCCATATACTGCACACCCAGAAGAAGGAATTACTTGTTAAGCCCTTGCAAATGAAAGTATCCATCTACTATTGCATCCTTGTGTATTGTTCTTGTCATCTATACATTGATCCCTCAAGCTGTAATGGCCTCAGGTTACAATATATTTAACATACAATACAATTTAACATATCATTTTCTGGATAATTGTAACTTGAAACCATACTCAACCTACAACAGTCCGGATCCATAGCTTGTATAAAAGGATGAAAGATCTTACCAAATAGGTCGGCATTTTATTGGTAAAACCCCTATTATTAAAGGGGTATTCTAGGCCAAAACTTTTTTTTATATATATCAACTGGCTCCGGAAAGTTAAACAGATTTGTAAATTACTTCTATTAAAAATCTTAATCCTTCCAATAGTTATACAGAACCCTGAAGAAACACCTACACACTATGTATAAAATGATTTATAGCTGCTATTTCTGAATTTTTTACGCAAGGACTTTCTTTATCTGTATTATTTTTTTGTCAGTTTTTTTTTTTTTCATCTTCATTTTTCTTATTTTAGGTTGACATTTTAGAAACTTTAGGACCAATTAAGTTTTCCATAGAGTTCTGGTCTCATACTTCAATAGTTTCAATATACAATGGTCATCCTGGAAAATATGAATGTCCTGGATCCAATTAATATTTTATCGGTACAGCTGTCCATTAACTTGCAATAGCCTCAGGTTACAATATTTTCAATGTATAATTGTCTTTTATGGACCATTGCCTAAAACCATACACAACATACAATGCTACAGACAGTCCAGATCTGTGAAACATGTCAATGGCTGGAAGAAGTGACCAATCAGAAAGGGCATTTCACTGGTAGAACCTTTGTATTACTGAAGTGCATGCACTGACTGGCTGCCTGGTAGCACCTCCCTACAGTACAGGGAGCTACTACATGCATATACATACATAAACAAAATAAACATAGCTTCATATGCCTTATTTCATGAAGTATTATGATAATTATTATTATTCACACTTCCAACTCTAAGCAAGCTCAGGGTCTTATTACCCAACACTTACCTTCTACTCATGTCTTAGAGCTTCCTTGCTTCCCTCACAGTCTATATTAATCCATCCTGGGGCTAGCCTTCTACTCCCTGTCCCTGGTGATTAATATGTTACTATATAATCTACGGCCGTCAAAAGCTGCTGCAATCTTTGCATTTGTAATTTTGTCCACATTATGTAATTGAACCCGAATTTTAGGTCCCATTTCTCATTACGTTGCTCAGGTTTCACGCTTATTTACTTAATAATTTGTCTACAGAGTTGAATAAAAGATAATTTGTTCAAGTGAGTTTTAATTAAATCCTATAATTGAACAGCAAATCCAAACCAAATGTTGAACATCCCCCGCACCAGGACTAATACGTTTTTTCACATTTCACATTTCAAGCAAAGTAAAATGGAAGCTGCTTCTAGCACAGTTTAGTCTCTAAATTCTATTCAAATTCAACGTATCTATGAAATTATCTCAAAGTGCCCCAGTATGTAAAGGAGCTTTACTGCTCCATCCAAACCGGTATTATGCCATTTTTTGTTTGTGGTTCTGGTATTTTTGACCTCAAGAAAAGCATAGTCTGCTGTACTGTTGTTATTGTCAAAAGTACTAGAACCCATCTGGAAGATTGAAATACTCCATTTTAAATGATTGGGATCAGGGATGATTTGCTGAGATTTTGCCTCATTTTGAACAAAAGCCATAATGGTACTGTGAGCATTAAAGTGTATGCCCTCATATACTCTATTGAAAAGATGGCTGATTACATTGATTTTAGTAGGACCAGCCAAATCTCTAATGTATGGGGGCCAGTCAACTCTCCCAACTGTGAACTTTTGTCCAGTCGTAAGTCCAGAGCACTCTGGATCAGGTTTCCATTAAGAATATCTCTGTACTTTGTTCCATTCATCTTTTCCTCAACCCTGAACAGTCTCCCTATCCCAGCTGCTGGAAAATACCCATACAGCATGATGCTGTCCCCACGATGCTTCATTGTAGGAATGGTATTGGGATGGTGATGAGCAGTGCCTGGTTTCCCTCAGATGCAAGGCTTAAAATTGAGGCCAAAAAGTTAAATCTTGGTTTTATCATAGTTACATAGTTACATAGTTACATAGTTAGTATGGTTGAAAAAAGACATACGTCCATCAAGTCCAACCAGGGGATTGAAGGGAAGGATGTAAGGGGATAAGGGAAAGGGATGTAGTTTTATAATTCTGCATAAGCATTAATGTTATTTTGTTCCAGGAATGTATCTAACCCTGCTTTAAAGCTGTTAATTGTTCCTGCTGTGACCAGTTCCTGAGGTAGACCGTTCCATAAATTCACAGTCCTCACGGTAAAGAAGGCGTGCCGCCCCTTTAGACTAAACCTTTTCTTCTCCAGACGGAGGGAGTGCCCCCTCGTCCTTTGGGGGGGTTTAACCTGGAACAGTTTTTCTCCATATTTTTTGTATGGGCCATTTATATACTTATATACGTTTATCATATCCCCCCTTAAACGTCTCTTCTCAAGACTAAACAATTGTAACTCCTTTAATCGCTCCTCATAGCTAAGATGTTCCATGCCCCATATTAGTTTAGTCGCGCGTCTCTGCACCCTTTCCAACTCCGCAGTGTCCCTTTTATGAACAGGCGACCAAAACTGAACAGCATATTCCAGGTGAGGCCGTACCAATGCTTTATAAAGGGGGAGTATTATGTCCCTGCCCCTCGAGTCCATGCCTCTTTTTATACATGACAATATCCTGCCGGCTTTGGAAGCAGCAGCCTGACATTGCATGCTATTCTGTAGTCTGTGATCTACAAGTACACCCAGATCCTTCTCTACCAGTGACTCTGACAGTTTAATCCCCCCTAAGACATACGACGCATGCAGGTTATTAGTACCCAGATGCATAACTTTACATTTATCCACATTGAACCTCATTTGCCAAGTGGATGCCCAGACACTTAGTCTATCCAAGTCATCTTGTAACTTATGCACATCCTCTATAGACTGTACTGTGCTACAAAGCTTGGTGTCATCTGCAAAGATAGAAACAGAGCTGTTAATACCATCCTCTATATCATTGATAAATAAATTAAACAGCAGCGGGCCCAGTACTGAACCTTGGGGTACACCACTAATAACCGGGGACCAATCAGAGTACGAATCATTTACCACCACTCTCTGGGTACGATCTATGAGCCAGTGTTCAATCCAGTTACAAACTAAAGTTTCCAAGCCCAAGGACCTTAACTTACCTGTCAGATGTCTGTGAGGGACAGTATCAAATGCTTTGGCAAAATCCAGAAACACTATATCCACAGCCATTCCTCTGTCAAGGCTTCTACTCACCTCTTCATAAAAGCAAATTAGATTGGTTTGACAACTTCTATCCTTAGTAAACCCATGCTGGCTATCACTTATAATACTATTATCCCCTATGTATTCCTGTATGTAATCCCTTATAAGTCCTTCAAACAATTTACCCACAATGCACGTTAGACTTACCGGTCTATAATTGCCTGGCGAAGACCTAGAGCCCTTCTTGAAGATTGGTACCACATTAGCCTTGCGCCAGTCCCTTGGCACAATACCAGACACCAGAGAATCTCTAAATATCATGAACAAGGGTACAGATACTACTGAACTTACCTCTATAAGAACTCTTGGGTGTAGTCCATCCGGCCCTGGAGATTTGCTTACATTTACTTTACTTAACTTACCTTGTACCATCTCTACATTAAGCCAGTTCAATACATTATATGATGTGTTACCAGCACTGACCTGACCAATGTCAGCTCCTTCTTCCATAGTATATACAGAACTAAAGAACCCATTCAGTAGCTCCGCCTTCTCTTGATCGCCCGTGACAACCTCCCCATTATCATTATTAAGGGGTCCTACATGCTCTGTCCTTGGTTTTTTTGTATTTATATATCTAAAAAAATATTTAGGATTAGTTTTGCTTTCTTCGGCCACCTGTCTCTCATTTTGAATTTTTGCTGTTTTTATTACATTTTTACAGATTTTATTAAGCTCCTTGTACTGTTTAAATGTTATAGCTGACCCATCAGATTTGTATTTTTTGAAGGCTATTTTTTTGTTGTTTATTGCTCTTTTAACCTCATTTGTCAGCCATGTAGGATTTAGTTTTAATCGTTTATATTTGTTCCCCTTTGGTATATATTTAGCTGTATAGTTATTTAGAGTTGATTTAAAGATGTCCCATTTACCTTCTGTATCAGTATTTGAGAACACCTCCCCCCAGTCTATGTCCTGTAGTGCAGCCCTCAGCCCAGGGAAATTTGCCTTTTTAAAGTTATATGTTTTTGCTTTCCCCGTCTGTCTTTGTTTTCTACATTTTAAGTCAAAAGTAACTATATTGTGGTCGCTATTACCAAGGTTTTCCCGCACAGTTACATTACCAACCAGCTCTGCGTTGTTGGAAATGATCAGATCCAACAAGGCATCACTTCTTGTTGGGTCCTCCACAAACTGGCCCATAAAATTATCCTGCAATAAATTTAGGAATTTTCTCCCCTTTGTAGTTTTAGCCAACCCCGGACCCCAATCTATATCTGGATAGTTAAAATCTCCCATTATTACCACTGTACCTGCCCGGGCGGCCCTCTCTATTTGTTTATACAGCCGACCTTCTATCTCTTCAGTGATATTAGGGGGTCTGTAAATTACACCAAATATTATTTTTTCAGTATTTCCCTCCTTTTGTAATTCTACCCACAGTGATTCCACATCCTCAGAATCATCACACACTATGGCATCGTTCACACTGACTTTCATACTACTTCTAACATACAGACAGACTCCACCACCTTTTCTGTTCATTCTATCCTTGCGAAACAATGTAAACCCCTGCAGATTAACAGCCCAGTCATGCGAGGAGTCCAGCCATGTCTCAGTGACCCCAACTATATCAATATGTTCCTCCAGTATCAAGGCCTCAAGCTCCCCCATTTTATTTGCTAGGCTTCTGGCATTTGTGAACATACACTTTACATTTCCATTAAGTTTTACACATATAGTCTCACTAATGGGATTTTCAGAGTTATTGGGGTTAATGTCATTTTTTGAGTTATAAGGGCTAATTGTACTATTTAAGTTATTGGGGCTAATGGGATTTTTTGAGTTATTGGGTCTAACGTTATTATTTAAGTTATTGGGGCTAATGGGATTTTTTGCGTTATTGCGTCTAACGTTGTTATTTAAGTTATTGGGGCTAATGGTATTTTTTGAGTTAATGGGGCTTATTGTAGTTATTGAGTTATTGGGGCTAATGGAATTTTTTGAATTATTGGGATTACAATTTTTCGGGCTACATTTATTTTTACAGCTGGTTTGTAACGCATGAATCTCCTTATCCACTGTTCTTAACCTCCCCCCACAGGACTCCTCTCCACCCGCCATTATGTCCTGACCCCTCTCTAACCTATCCATCCCACTGTCTGCTTTCTTTGCTTTATTATCCTCCCCCCACTCACCTAGTTTAAATACTCAGCCACCCCTTCCAGGATTCTCTCCCCCAGCACAGCAGACCCCCTTCCATTCAGGTGCAAATTATCCGTAGAATAGAGTTTGTACCCCAATGAAAAGTCAGCCCAGTGCTCTAAAAACCCAAACCCTTCCCCCTCACACCACGACTTAAGCCATGCATTTAACTCCCTAAGCTCCCGCTGTCTTTCCTGCGATGCGCATGGCACAGGAAGTATTCCAGAGAACACAACCTTAGAGGTCCTTCCCTTCAGCTTGGCACCTAGTTCCTTGTAATTATTCTTCAAGGACCTCCACCTACCATGTATTCTGTCGTTGGTTCCCACATGGACCACGACAGCTGGGTCATCCCCAGCCCCCCCTAGTAATTTGTCCACCCTTTCCACCACATGCCGAACCCTGGCACCAGGGAGACAGCAAACCATTCGGTTGAGGTGGTCTTGGCGACAAATTATTCTATCCGTCTTCCTGATTATAGAGTCCCCTACCACAACTAACTGTCTTGGCCTACCTGCGTTACCATCCCCCACACTACTAGTTGAGCTGTTCCCCCAGCTGTTAGGGAGACCAGTATCCACTAGGGTTGCCATCTCTGATACTGAGGCCCTCGCATCATCGCCCAACTTGGCAATTTTACTTGGGAGATCAGAAGCAGAAGTGACCTTCCTTTTCCTTGCCCCCTTTCCAGTCCCTCTAACTACATTAACCCAGCTCCCTACTTGGGCCTCCTGGCTAGTTTCTCCAACCTCCATTTCTGCCCCACTAACTGCTTGCTCTGTAAGATTGTCAATCGCCCTCAATGTTGCATTTTGCTCCTCTAGATCTCTAATACGAGCTTCCAGGTGGGCAACATGCTCACATTTGTCACAGCGGTATGCACCCTGAAGCTGCTGCTCCAGAGATGTATACATGTGGCACAATGTGCACTGAAGAAAACCTCCAATCCTGCTGTCCATATCCTTGGTGACAAACAGCTGTTATTAACTATTAAGAAAAACTACTTTTATCAAGGGAGTGTAATACTTACAGTTACAGTGGGTCCTGCTTACAACTCCTGCTTTCTAAACTTCTGCTTATAAAACTTCTCAAATGTAACACTTAATAATACCACACTTTAGAATACAGACCCAGCTTCAGCTAGACTCAGTCAGAGCAGACCAGATTCTTCTTGTTTCTCAGAATCTAAGACTCCTTTAGGTGCATTTTTTGCAAACTCCAGGTGGCTGCATATGTCTTTTACTGAAGAGAGCTTTCTTTCTGACCATGTTTTGGCCATTAATCCAAGATTGGTGGAGTGCTGCAGCGATGGTTGACCTTCTGGAAGATTCTCCCATCTGGACACAGGATCTTTGGACCTCAGCCAAAGTGACAATTGGCTTCTCACTCACCTCTCTTACCAAAACCTCTCCGCAGAGGTAGTATAGTAGAATGGTGGTGCCAGAGCTGTCAGCTAATAATTCCCTCTCATATGCCGGCAGGATGATAGGACATTGTTGCGTCTGTTGTCTTGGAACTCTACAGGCAGTTCTTTCCACCTCATGTCTTGGTTTTTGCTCTGCTCTTCTTTATCAGAGCTGGCTTACTATTCAATAATACCACCAGTAGTTGGGTGAACAGTAGACCACACTCCTTTCAAATGCATAATGTATGAAGTAAGGAGCTCAGAAAATTTGCAGTCTAATTTAAATCTATAAATGATAACCAAGCACATATACAGGCTTTATGGTCAAAACAATATATTTTTGTTATTTCAGTCGTCTTTATTGTGAGCCTATCAATGCAAAATTATGTTTTGTTTCATACGCATTCTTATTAGTTAAAGCTTCCTCATGGCAAAGAATTAAGTCTCCCTGTTTCTATCATCTTCAATAGTGATTGTAATTTTTCAAAATTGAAACCCAAAAATAAATATTGTCTTCTACTCTGCGCACTCTTAAAAGAGGGACATATGTGTGTCCAGCAGTGAATTCTTTTTCATGCAACATGCCCGATAGGGGTGTCTATTTTACAATATGAAGGTTCTCGAAGAAAGATGTCACGCTCATGCGCACAATCGTGGCCCGCAGCAATTAAATGGTTGTGAATCCCTGTATTCTATAACTGATTTAAACTGCATGTCTATTTTGTACATGGCGCACAACGCACTTTTTTAGAATGTAAAGTAAGTAGTCTTCCCCTTCTGCTTGACCAATTTCAGCCCAAGTTAATAGGCTTGTGTATCCACCCCTAATGTGTTATTACATTAAATGTAAGACAAATCTATCTAGGCATTTTAAAGGGGTATTCCAGGATTTTTTTTTTATTTGACTATGCTACAGGGGCTATAAAGATAGTGTTGTTAATAATATAGTGTCTGTACCTGTGTGTAACGGTTTTCTCACAATTCTTCTGTGATTTTTTTTCCCCCCAATATTTATTTTTAACAGCATACAAAATGAGTGTCGTCTCAGGTTTTCCCAGGTTGCAGTGCAGCCCGAGACATTATATCACTAGTCAGGTGATCAGAGGGAGCCAGTCTTTGCTTTAATGGGTGGAACGACCATTGATTGGGAAGGAGATCATTCTGCAAGAATTGTAGTTTTGCAACGGCTGGAGGCACCCTGGTCAGAAAACACTGGTCTATGGCATGGAAAGGATCAAAGGTGTGTTTCAATGGGTGGGGTGGCTGATGTGCGGGAGGGTGAAAAGTGACATTACAAACAAGGTATTATGGGACTTGTAGTTTAAGGGAACCGACTCCTACAGGAAATAGCCAATTCATAAAAAGATAACCAGCTTTATGGTAATCTCACAACATAGCCATTTAGCCCCAAGACAAGCAGGGATTCTTCCTAAGCATGTCCATTACTGTCTGGTAGGTACGTACTAAAATCACCTTATGGTGGATAACCCCTTTAAAGGGGTACTCCCGTGGAAAACTTTTTTTTTTTTTTTATCAACTGGTGCCAGAAAGTTAAACAGATTTGTAAATCACTTCTATAAAAAAAAAATCTTAATCCTTCCTGTATTTTTTAGGGGCTGTATACTAAAGAGAGATCCAAAAATGAAATGCATTTCCTCTGATGTCATGACCACAGTGCTCTCTGTTGACCTCTGCTGTCCATTTCAGGAACTGTCCAGAGCAGGAGAAAATCCCCATAGCAAACATATGCTGCTCTGGAGAGTTCCTAAAATGGACAGAGAGGTCAGCAGAGAGCACTGTGGTTGTGACATCAGAGGAAATGCATTTCTTTTTTGGATCGCTCTTTAGTATACAGCCCCTAAAAAGTACTGGAAGGAGTAAGATTTTTTAATAGAAGTTATTTACAAATCTGTTTAACTTTCTGGCACCAGTTGATAAAAAAAAAAAAAAAAAAAAAGTTTTCCATGGGAGTACCCCTTTAAGTTAGAACAGAACATACACAGACAAAATCCAGAGTCGATTATTAGACCTCTCATCATCAACTAGTATAGCCAAGTGGAGATGTCCAAGCAGTTTCCATGTATTACAGACTGTCTGGTTTATCCATTACAGTGTTTGTCTTTGTTAGCTCTTCTTTTGTTGCACTAATGCTGTAAAACATCATGTAAAACAGTATAGCTGTAAGACATTATGGTGGCCTGCTTCCATATTGAAATAACTGTCACTGTATTTGTTTCATGTTACAGAGTTCTCAAGAAGAGTCAAAAATGTTAGCAATGTATCCGGAGCCTTGGGATTGTAGTGAGTCAGCTTCTGCGGTTTCTGCCATTAGAACACAAGCTAAAGTCATGGACACAGACAGTGAGAAGCAAATAACTCTATTCGAATATGTTCTCTCTTATGAAAGGAAATGATGAAAGACATAAAGAATGTGATAACCAGGCACATTAGGGGGAAACATAAACTATATAGAAAACACTTCATTTCAGCTAATTTTTCTAAATCATCAAGCACTTTAAAGGGAATTTACATACTTCACCCTATAATAAAACATCTATGAGTAAGATAAGCATAGACAATAAAGTCATTGTGCTGCCCATCCTCAGCACAGCTATCGCAGGCGCATACTGGGTGCTAATTCTATCATCACTGGGTTCAATTCTGTATTAGAGATCCAGTGAGATTAAAGGGGTATTCCAGGAAAAAAAACTTTTTTTTAGATATATCAACTGGCTCCAGAAAGTTAAACAGATTGGTAAATTACTTCTATTAAAAAATCTTAATCCTTTCAGTACTTATGAACTTCTGAAGTTAAGGTTGTTCTTTTCTGTCTAAATCCTCTCTGATGACACCTGTCTTGGGAAATGCCCAGTTAAGAAGAGGTTTGCTCTGGGGATTTGCTTCAGAATCTTAACTTCAGAATCTAATAACTATTGGAAGGATTAAGATTTTTTAATAGAAGTAATTTACAAATCTGTTTAACTTTCTGGAGCCAGTTGATATATAAAAAAAAAGTTTTTTCCTGGATAACCCCTTTAAACTAGCATTAAAGGGGTACTCCGGCCTTAATACATCTTATCCCCTATCCATAGGATAGGGGTTAAGCTGTATGATCATGGGGTCCTGCTGCTGGGGACCCCCGAAATCTGTCATTCCACACCCACCTTTGTGAGCTCTCCGCAGCACTGGAGGCTCCAAGTGTGAAGCGTGACGACCACGGGGCCAGAGTATTGGGACGTCACAACTCCGCCCCCATGTGATGTCACTCCCCGCCCCCTCAATGCAAGTCTAAAAAATTTCTTTTTTTTAATAATATTTTCTTTAATATGGGAATAGCGACCTAGCAAGGACTGCAACAGCAATTCCAAAGTCTTGCTTTCTAGCAGTCACCTAGAATTATGGTGAATTATGTGATAGTGTTATCCATATAAACTGTTCCATAAATAAAGGTAGCTTTGCAGATGGGGGGCTGTTTATAACAGTGTCTATGTCAGTATGACACCTGTCATGTCATTTTGTGATACCTGCCTTTAGTGTATACCGTACAAGTGATATCTACCAACTAGATAAAAAAAAAAGTCTCAGCCTAACATAAAAACAAATGGAGCAGGTTTACAATTGCAAATTTCATCCACATTTATATGAATTTTAGAAATGCTTTAGGTACATGTCTGAAAAATGGGGTGTAACCTTGGTAAAGAGGATGTTCCTTTGGCCAAAGAGACATGGCATGAAATGCTTCACTGTGCACCAAAAATGTGTCAGATTTCTAGCACAAGATTCTAGCACAGTTTAGGCCAACTACCGTAATTTTTTGCCATATAAGACGCTCCGGCATATAAGACGCACCCAATTTTAATGGGTGAAAATCTAGAAAAAAAGATTCTAAACCTTCAAAATGCGGACCTCCAGATGTTGCAAAACTACAACTCGCAGCAAGCCCGGACAGCAGTTGGCTGTCCGGGCATGCCAGGAGTTGTAGTTCTGCAACATCTGGAGGTCTGTAGGTTGAAGACCACTGGTATAGGAGGTAATACTCACCTGTCCCCGCCGCTCCGCACCCGTCACCGCTGCCCTGGATGTCGCCCTCCATCGCTGTTGCCGCGTCCCCGGGGTGTCCCCGTCGCTCCGGAATTTCTCTGCTGCCGGGTATCTTCACTCTCCATCGCCGCCATCATGCCGCTACGCACGCTGCTCCAATTGGATGACGGGACGGCGTGCGCGACGACATGATGACGACGAAGGAGAGCGCCGGCCATGCAGGGGATCCCGGCACGGAGCAGACACCAAGGAGGCAGGTAAGGTCCCTCCCAGTGTCCTGTAAGCTGTTCAGGATGCCACGATGTAAGCTGTTCAGGATGCCGCGGTCCCTAACAGCCCAACTGAACAGCCGGGTTAGTGTCACTTTCGCTTCAGACGCGGCAGTCAGCTTTGATCGCTGCGTCTGAAGGGTTAGTACAGGGCATCACCGCGATCGGTGATGTCCTGTACTAGCCGCGGGTCCCGCAGGGCCGCAGGGACCGCCGCAATAGGACAGGTTTTAATGTGTATTTGCCGTATAAAACGCACCAACTACCCCCCCCCCCCCCCCCCCAGTTTTGGGGAAGAAAAAGTGCGTCTTATACGGCGAAAAATCCGGTAATAGTCTGTCTAAGCTTAGACCAGACAAAAAACAGCATAAGCCACTTTGATAAATCTGTTGCATTCTTAGACTGTCTAGTCAGGGGTCCATTACATTAATATATATGCAATGGGCTCAGCAATTAATTGATCACATTGCTTTAGCAGGTTAAATGATCATTTGTGTGTCACACATTGCTCTATGCACAACTGCCTTCTAAACCCTCTTTAAATGGTCTTTTAAAAAATTAGCATTTGTTTAAAGGGAATGTGTCATCAAAAAAATAACCCGATCCATTGTTTGAATCAAGTTTTTATGTTAAACATATTTTTAAATATTTATGTGTTATGTTTTTTCTGATGTAGCATTTTACTATGTATATTTTAAAATGATCATGAAATTCTGCTGTTTTCATTCTGGCCACTAGGTCTTAGGGTACGGTCCCACGTACCACTTCTGCAGCGTATTTTATGCTGTGAAAAATAGGGTGCCGCAGCAGGAAAAACGCTGCCTAATTTCAGTGATCATACACACAGGGCTAGTCGGCCGCAGCCCTGCGTTTTCACTGAAGTTTGGAAGCGGAGCCTAATGCCGGCATGACTGTAAAGTTTGGCTCCGCCTCCAAACTTCAGTGAAAACACAGGGCTGCCGCCGGCTAGCCATGTGTGTATGATCACTGAGAATATGAAACGTATTTCCCACTGCTGCACCCAATTGTGTGCAGCGTGAAATACGCTGCAGAATCGGTGCGTGGGACCGTACCCTAAAACTGAGCTGTGACTTCCTGCTCTATACAGATCATTTCCCAGTGATGCATTTCTTCTTAAAGCAGACAAGGAGTGCAGTAAAAGGGGACACTAGTTAAGAGATAACATTGTATATACCACCATTCACAGAAGAGCTTAGCATCCCTCCTCCTTGTAGAATGTGATAAGTTCACAGCGAATGCTCAATAGTGTCTTCAATTCATGGGACAGTTTCAGTCTATTGTTGTCTATGTCCATGGGTTTTGCTGTAAAATATATCATTAAATGCTGTTAAAAACAGCTCAGGCAAGATGGCATCCCCCATAGTAATGTACAAAAAAAGAAATTCAAAAAATACAATCAGAAAATAAAATCTGCTTTAAAAAAAGAACATATTTCAGTATCTGCCTCCACTTAAGAAAATGAAAATATAGGTGATACATTTAAAGGAACGGATTGGTCCTTCTTAACCCCTTAAGGACGCAGGACGTAAATGTACGTCCTGGTGAGGTGGTATTTAACGCACCAGGATGTACATTTACGTCCTAAGCATAACCGCGGGCATCGGAGCGATGCCCGTGTCATGCGCGGCTGATCCCGGCTGCTGATCGCAGCCAGGGACCCGCCGGCAATGGCCGACGCCCGCGATCTCGCGGGCGTCCGCCATTAACCCCTCAGGTGCCGGGATCAATACAGATCCCGGCATTTGCGGCAGTTCGCGATTTAAATGAAAGATCGGATCGCCCGCAGCGCTGCTGCGGGGATCCGATCATTCATAACGTCGCACGGAGGTCCCCTCTCCTTCCTCCGTGCGGCTCCCGGCGTCTCCTGCTCTGGTCTGTGATCGAGCAGACCAGAGCAGGAGATGACCGATAATACTGATCTGTTCTATGTCCTATACATAGAACAGATCAGTATTAGCAATCATGGTATTGCTATGAATAGTCCCCTATGGGGACTATTCAAGTGTAAAAAAAAAAATCTAAAAGTAAAAGTTAAAAAAAAGTGAAAAATCCCCTCCCCCAATAAAAAAGTAAAACGTCCGTTTTTTCCTAATTTACCCCCAAAAAGCGTAAAAAACATTTTTATAGACATATTTGGTATAGCCGCGTGCGTAAATGTCCGAACTATTAAAATAAAATGTTAATGATCCCATACGGTGAACGGCGTGAACGAAGAAAAAAAGGCCAAAATTCCTACTTTTTTAATACATTTTATTAAAAAAAAAAATTATAAAAAATGTATTAAAAGTTTTTTATATGCAAATGTGGTATCAAAAAAAAGTACAGATCATGGCGCAAAAAATGAGCCCCCATACCGCCGCTTATACTGAAAAATAAAAAAGTTAGAGGTCATCAAAATAAAGGGATTATAAACGTACTAATTTGGTTAAAAAGTTTGTGATTTTTTTTTAAGCGCAACAATAATATAAAAGTACGTAATAATGGGTATCATTTTAATCGTATTGACCCTCAGAATAAAGAACACACGTCATTTTTACCATAAATTGTACGGCGTGAAAACGAAACCTTCCAAAATTAGCAAAATTGCGTTTTTTGTTTTAATTTCCCCACAAAAATAGTGTTTTTTGGTTGCGCCATACATTTTATGATATAATGAGTGATGTCATTACAAAGGACAACTGGTCGCGCAAAAAACAAGCCCTCATATGAAAATATAAAAGAGTTATGATTTTTAGAAGGCGAGGAGGAAAAAATGAAAACATAAAAATTAAATTGTCTGAGTCCTTAAGGCCAAAATGGGCTGAGTCCTTAAGGGGTTAAAGGGACCCATGTTTGGTTTATTTTATAGGAAAATTCAACCAAAAACATAATTTAACACACTTTCACATTAAACCCTAGAAGAGTAATGTACTACAAGAAAATCTGCCAGAAGGTAGCCTCAGGCCAGTTGGAATGAAACATTACATGCAGACTAGGCTTTCAACAGTAGAAAGTGAAGGTGGTGAGAGCAGAAAATAGTGTTTTAGCATTTGCTTCATTTCTTCAAGACTGGAAACGCACCGATGTCAAGTATTGACACACAAAGGAAAGTTCTAACCAGACTCTAAATGTTACACTAAAAATAATTCACAAAAATCTAAACTTAGATACAAAATACAGAAAGCCAGCTTTTCCTTTTACCTGCTTATAAAAGATCAAAATTCTTTGACTCCATAGATCCATAGAATTTAGAAAATACTTACATCTTTATTGATGTCTTCAACACCTAAGTATGACAGTGACGTTTTGACCTGCGTAGAGTTTTTATCAAGTAATGAAGCTTTGTGGCTTTAACCCCTTAAGGACAATGGACGTACTCCTACGCCCCCGTTCCCGAGTCCTTAAGGACCGAGGACGAAGGAGTACGTCCTGTCCATTCCCGGCCCCCCGCCGCTAGCCGGAGGGGAGCCGGTGCCCAATGCCTGCTGAAATCGTTCAGCAGGCATCGCGGCATATCGCCCAGGGGGGTCATTATGCCCCCCCATGTCGGCGATGGCCGCAGATCGCTGGACAATTCAGTCCAGCGATCTGCGGCGATTCCGGGTCAATCGGGTCTCCAGTGACCCGGTGGCCCGGAATTACTGGCTGATCGGGGCCGTCAGAGATGGCCCCGAACAGCCAGAGCCTGCAGGGGTGAGGTGGCACTGGTGCCACCTCACGATCGCCCTGATTCGTCGGCCGGATTCCTGGCCGACCAATCAGGGCGCCTGCTGCGGGTGTCACTCCCGCACCCGCTCCGCCCCTCTTCCGGAGGACGTGAGCGGGTGCGGGAAGAAGACCCCGGGGGTGCTGGGGACCCCGATCCCCTGGGTTAATGTTGGGATCGGGGCCCCAGGAGCGACGACGGTGGCGGCGGCGGCGGGACTGACCTGTGCGGCGATCAGCAGCAGGAGGTGAGTGACAGCCTCCTGCTGTTGCTTAGCAACAGCTCCCAGCATGCAAAAAGGGCATGCTGGGAGCTGCAGTTATGCAACAGGAGGAGGCAGACCACCACAACTCCCAGCATTCCCTTATGGGCATGCTGGGACTTATGGTTTTGCAACAGCTGGAGGCACATTCTTTCTATGGAAAAGTGTACCTTCAGCTGTTGTGTAACTACAACTCCCAGCTTGCACAAACAGCTAAAGTGCATGCTGGGAGTTGTAGTGGTGCATCTGCTGGTTGCATAACTACAACTCCCAGCATGCCCGTTGGCTGTCGGTGACTGCTGAGAGTTGTAGTTTTGCAACAGCTGAAGGCACACTGAGTTAAGTAGCAAACCAGTGTGTCTCCAGCTGTTGCATAACTACAATCCCCAGCCAAAGAAGTATGCCTCCCGCTGTTGCATAACTACAACACCCAGCATGCCCTTCCGCTGTCCGTACATGCTGGGGGTTGTAGCTTTTGCAACAGCTGAAGGCACACTGGTTGCAAAACACTGAGTTTGTTGCCAAACTCTGTGTTTCACAACCAGTGTGCCTCCAGCTGTTGCAAAACTACAACTCCCAGCATGCACTGATAGACCGTACATGCTGGGAGTTGTAGTTTTGCAACAGCTGGATGTTCCCCCCCCCCCAATGTGAATGTACAGGGTACACTCACATGGGCGGAGGATTACAGTAAGTATCTGGCTGCAAGTTTGAGCTGCGGCACATTTTCTGCTGCAGCTCAAACTGCCAGCGAGAAACTACTGTGAACCCCCCCGCCCGTGCGACTGTACCCTAAAAACACTACACTAACACAAAATAAAATAAAAAGTAAAAAGCACTACATATACACATACCCCTACACAGCCCCCCTTCCCAATAAAAATGAAAAACGTCTGGTACGCCACTGTTTCCAAAACGGAGCCTCCAGCTGTTGCAAAACTACAACTCCCAGCATGCACTTATAGACCCTACATGCTGGGAGTTGTAGTTTTGCAACAGCTGGATGTTTCTCCCCCCTCCAATGTGAACGTACAGGGTACACTCACATGGGCGGAGGATTACAGTAAGTATCCGGCTGCAAGTTTGAGCTGCGGCAAATTTTCTGCTGCAGCTCAAACTGCCAGCGAGAAACTACTGTGAATCCCCCGCCCGTGCGACTGTACCCTAAAAACACTACACTACACTACACTAACACAAAATAAAATAAAAAGTAAAAAACACTACATATACTCATTCCCCTACACAGCCCCCCTCCCCAATAAAAATGAAAAATGTCTGGTACACCACTGTTTCCAAAACAGAGCCTCCAGCTGTTGCAAAACAACTACTCCCAGTATTACCAGACAGCCACTGACTGTCCAGGCATGCTGGGACTTTAACAACAGCTGGAGGAACCCTGTTTGGGAATCACTGGCGTAGAATACCCCTATGTCCACCCCTATGCAAGTCCCTAATTTAGGCCTCAAATGCGCATGGCGCTCTCACTTTGGAGCCCTGTCGTATTTCAAGGCAACAGTTTAGGGCCACATATGGGGTATCGCCGTACTCGGGAGAAATTGTGTTACAAATTTTGGGGGGTATTTTCTGCTATTACCCTTTTTAAAAATGTTAAATTTTTGGGAAACCAAGAATTTAAGGTAAAATTTTTTTTTTTTTTTTTACATATGCAAAAGTTGTGAATCACCTGTGGGGTATTAAGGTTCACATTACCCCTTGTTACGTTCCCCGAGGGGTCTAGTTTCCAAAATGGTATGCCATGTGGTTTTTTTTGTGGTTCTGGCACCATAGGAGCTTCCTAAATGCGGCATGCCCCCAGAGCAAAATTTGCTTTCAAAAAGCCAAATGTGACTCCTTCTCTCCTGAGACCTGTAGTGCGCCAGCAGAGCACTTTTCACCCCCATATGGGGTGTTTTCTGAATCGGGAGAAATTGGGCTTCAAATTTTGGAGGGTATTTTCTGCTATTACCCTTTTTAAAAATGTAAAAATTTTGGGAAACCAAGCATTTTAGGTAAAAATTTTTTTTTTTTTTTTACATATGCAAAAGTCGTGAAACACCTGTAGGGTATTAAGGTTCACTTTACCCTTTTTTACGTTCCCCGAGGGGTCTAGTTTCCAAAATGGTATGCCATGTGTTTTTTTTTTTGCGGTTCTGGCACCATAGGGGCTTCCTAAATGCGGCATGCCCCCAGAGCAAAATTTGCTTTCAAAAAGCCAAATGTGACTCCTTCTCTTCTGAGACCTGTAGTGCGCCAGCAGAGCACTTTTCACCCCCATATGGGGTGTTTTCTGAATCGGGAGAAATTGGGCTTCAAATTTTGGGGGGTATTTTCTGCTATTATCCTTTTTAAAAATGTAAAATTTTTGGGAAACCAAGCATTTTAGGTAAAACATTTTTTTTTTTTTTTTTTTTTACATATGCAAAAGTTGTGAATCACCTGTGGGGTATTAAGGTTCACTTTATCCCTTGTTACGTTCCCCGAGGGGTATAGTTTCCAAAATGGTATGCCATGTGGTTTTTTTTTGCTGTCCTGGCACCATAGGGGCTTCCTAAAGGTGACATGCCCCCCAAAAACCATTTGTCGCTCCTTCCCTTCTGAGCCCTCTACTGCGCCCGCCGAACAATTTACATAGACATATGAGGTATGTGCTTACTCGAGAGAAATTGGGTTTCAAATACAAGTAAAAATTTTCTCATTTCTACCAATTGCAAAAATTCAAAAATTGGGTCTACAAGAACATGCGAGTGTAAAAAATGAAGATTGTGAATTTTCTCCTTCACTTTTCTGCTATTCCTGTGAAACACCTAAAGGGTTAATACAATTATTGAATGTCATTTTGAATACTTTTGGGGGTGTAGTTTTTATAATGGGGTCAATTATGGGGTATTTCTAATATTAAGACCCTTCAAATCCACTTCAAACCTGAACTGGTCCATGAAAAATAGCGAGTTTGAAAATTTTGTGAAAAATTTCCAAATTGCTGCTGAACTTTGAAGCCCTCTGGTGTCTTGCAAAAGTAAAAACTCATTAATTTTATGATGCAAACATAAAGTAGACATATTGTATATGTGAACCCAAAAATGTTTTATTTTGAATATCCATTTTCCTTACAAGCAGAGAGCTTCAAAGTTAGAAAAATGCAAAATTTTCATTTTTTTCATCAAATTGTGGGATTTTTCACCAAGAAAGGATGCAAGTTACCATAAAAATTTACCACCAAGTTAAAGTAGAATATGTCACGAAAAAACAATCTCAGAATCAGAATGATAACTAAAAGCATTCCAGAGTTATTAATGTTTAAAGTGACAGTGGTCAGAATTGCAAAAAACGGTCCGGTCCTTAAGGTGTAAAATGGCCTGGTCCTTAAGGGGTTAAAGGGGTACTCCGGTGGAAAACTTTTTTTTTAATCAACTGGTGCCGGAAAGTTAAGCAGATTTGTAAATTACCTCTATTAAAAATCTTAATCCTTCCAGTACTTATTAGCTGCTGAATACTACAGAGGAAATTATTTTCTTTTTGGAACACATAGCTCTCTGCTGACATCACGAGCACAGTGCTCTCTGCTGACATCTCCGTTCATTTTAAGAACTGTCCAGAGTAGGAGAAAATCCCTATAGAAAACACATGCTGCTCTGGTCAGTTCCTAAAATGGACAGAGATGTTAGCAGAGAGCACTGTGGTCATGGTAAAATGTATTTATTTATTTATTTATTTTTTAAATTAACTGGTGCCAGAAAGTTAAACAGATTTACAAATGACTTCTATTAAAAAATATTTACCCTTCCAGTACTTTTTAGCAGCTGTATGCTCCTGAGGAAATTCTTTTCTTTTTGAATTTCTTTTTGTCTTGTCCACAGTGCTCTCTGCTGATACCTGATGCTCGTATCAGGAACTGTCCAGAGCAGGAGAAAATCCCCATAGCAAACCTATGCTGCTCTGGACAGTTCCTGACATGGACAGAGGTGTCAGGAGAGAGCACTTTAGACAAGACAAAAAAGAAATTAAAAAAGAAAAGAATTTCCTCTGTAGCATACATCTGCTAATAAGTACTGAAAGGATGAAGATTTTTAAATAGAAGTAATTTGCAAATCTGTTTAAGTTTCTGGCACCAGTTCAAAAAAAAGTTTTCCACCGGAGTACCCGTTTAACTTTACACCACAATACTTTATTTTTTAAATGATGCCTCACCTTATCCCACCCTTAAAACCTTTTTTATATTAGTTTTTTTTTTTTTTTAAACTATGGTGTGAAGGATTGTTCTTTGTTGAGTGTGCTGTAGATTAGTAAATTATATTGGTTTGAGAGTAAATGTGACTTTAACTCTTTAATTTTTCCATTCACGTTAGACCAATTCTGCTTGGCAATGACACCTTTGATTTTACCAAAAAATCTACAGGGCAACCAAAAAAAGATTCTGGTGGGACATTGAGGAAAAAAATAATGCAATTTAGCAACTTTTGGGAGGGTTTCTATTTATGCAGTGATCTTTATGGAAAAAGTCACATGTTCTTTTTATTTTGTGTGTCAATGCAATTAAAATGATACCCATCTTTACATGCTTTTCTATTAAGTCACATGGGTGAACTTTATTCACACATGTCAGATGCAACATTTCAACTTCCCAATGCAGGCATACAAAATGCGACGACATATGGAATATTTATGTGGTCAACAAGATGGCAATCATTTAAAGGAAACAGAGAGCTGATTAAAATGATGATGTTTAACTTCTTTGCAGCCATTCTGGAGATACACTCGTTATTAGCCTCAATTCCCCCCCCCCCCCCCCTCCACCTTGCATGGTGGAGCTGAAGCTGTAAGCTCCAGCTCCACCATTCACTAACCTTTCAGAGTGTGAGCTGCGGGGACGTGATCCACTAGAGGCCGGCGCAATGACGTCACATCATCGCGCCGGCGCCCGGAGATCCTGTCCCCGCGGCCCGCATACTGTTAGTAAGGGTATGCTCAAGGCCCAGGGGATTAGGGGAACTATATCGTACAGGAGGAGGGGGAGGGGGATTTAAAAACTTGGGAAAAGGGAATATTTAATGTGAGGGGCTGCAGGGCAAAGCACAGGGGGCATTATATGTGAAGAGCACATGACAGGGGGCCCCCTGTGCTGTGCACCTCACATATAATGCCCCCTGTGCTGTGCCCCACACATATAATGCCCCGTGCTTTGCCCCACACATATAATGCCCCCTGTGCTGTGCCCCTCACATATAATGCCACCTGTTCTGTGCCCATCACATATAATGCTACCATCATGCACCCCTCACATATAATGCCCCCATCATGCGCCCCTCACATATAATGCCCCCTGTGCTGTGCCCCTCACAAATAATGCTCCTGTTATGTGCCCCAAACATAAAATGCCCCCTGTGCTGTGCCCCTCACATATAATGCCCCCTGAGGGGACAGGATGGGGGCATTATATGTGAAGGGCACAGCGCAGGGGGTATTATATGTGAGGGGCACAGCACAGGGGGCATTATATGTGAGGGGCGCATGATGGGGGCATTATATGTCAGGGGCACAAAATGGGGGCATTATATGTGAAGGGCACAGCACAGGGGGCAATATATGTTAGGGGCACAGGACAGAGGGCATTATTATTATGTGGCGGGAACAGGACGGGTCATAATTATTATATGTAGGGGCACAAGATGGGGCATTATTACTATATGTGAAGGCACAGAGTGTTTTGTATTTCAGAAGTATAGTGTATATTATGAGGAATTTCTGGGGTGGTACGTTTTTTATGGGCCACAAAACATTTGGGTATTTTATTCAGAGGGTGCACTGCACAGCAAGTTATATTCAGAGAGTGCAGTGTGTGGTAGTATTAAATTTAGAGAGCACAGTGTGTGGTGGTTTTATATTCAGAGGGTGCAGTGTGTGATAGTATTATATACAGAGGGTACGGTGTGTGGCGGTATTATATTCAGAGAGCACAGTATGTGGTGGTATTATATTCAGAGGGTGCAGTGTGTGATAGTATTATATACAGAGGGTACGGTGTGTCGCGATATTATATTCAGAGGGTACAGTGTGTTGTATATTCAGGAGGTAAAGTGTGTCAGAATAATACTCAGAGGGTGTGTGGCGGTATTGTATTAGAAGAATACAGTGTTTGGCAGTATTTTAATAGTTATTGTTTTCATATAGAGGATCAGAATCCGCTGACATAGAAACCATATGGGCGTCAAGTTCTGCAGAGACCATATGGGCGGTATGTACCAACTGAATTAAATAAGGAAAGACTATAGAGAAGACGTCACCTGTAGTCACTGATATCATTCTGTATTCTCCTTACTGTGTCCTATCAGAGCTGGAGTCACTTGTAAGTTCTGCAGTAATGATGGGTGAAACAACAACTCCCAGCATCCCCTTACCACTGCTTAGGTCATACTGGGAGCTGTAGTTTTAAATGGTAAAAACCTCTTTAGCACTTTCCCATTCTGTGGCAATTGGTATATTTGATAATTATTCTGACATGTGAACACGGCCTAAGAGTATTAAACAAGGTTAGGACTGTATGATACATTTAATAATATTGTAAGTTCCATGAGCAACACCTTATTTTCTGTCCGCCAACACAATATACTCTAATAGTGCCCCTCCCGAGACTAGACTCTGGATCCGCCCCTGCGATGCGATCGTCCATTATATAGCAGAGAAGCGGAGCGGCTCTATACAGCGCTCGCACCTCTGCTCTGTACTCTGAGTGATGTTCAATACACAACACTCATTCATATTTTCCGCCCAAAGCTGTGATTGGCCGGATGATTGCAGCCAATCACAGTTCTGAGGAAAAGATGAATGAATGAGTGGCCGGCCCCGAGTACAGAGCATGGATGAGAGCAATGTATACAGTCGCTCCACCTCTGCTATAGACAGGACGATCACAGCGGGTGTCCGCTGTGATCTGTCACTTACTGCAGGTACTCCTACTCCCAGCTTGGAGCAGAGTGTGGCTTGGAGCAGAGCTGTAGTACCCAGCTTGGAGCAGAGCTGTAGTACCTGCATTAATAGACAGATCACAGCGAGTGTAACTTCTGACACCTGCTGCGATCTGTCTATTAATGCAGGTACTACAGCTCCCAGCATGGAGCAGAGTGTGCTCCATGTTGGGAGTAGTAGTAGGAAAGATCACAGCGGGTATCACTCCTGACATCTGCTGTGATCCTCCGGTTTAATGCATAGATGCGGGCGGCCACTCTCCTATGGTCCCCTGCACGCCGTATATATACACATTCCAATTTCTCACAGAGAGCTGTGATTGGCTGGAACCATCTGGCCAATCACAGCTCTCTGCGGAAAATATGAATATGTGTATATACACGGCAGTGCAGGGGACCATAGAAGAGCGGCCGCCGCATCTATACATTATACAAGAGGATCGCAACGGGCGATCTGTCAATTAGTACAGGTACTACTACTCCCATCATGGAACTACCTAAAAACTACCTAAAAAATGTAAAATAAAAAAAAGTGAAAAACACACACACACACACACTTCATTTTTATTATTGTCTGCTACATTTTTAGTGCTTTACCCGCACACATAAATTGATCCCTGTTTAAAAATTAATAAACATTTCATAATAAAAAAGATAAATTTTGTTAGATACAATTTTTTCCATCTCTACTGTATCTTTTTTTTTATAAATTTTTTTTATGGTACCCTACGAAATTTTTATAAAAAAGGTATCTCCATAATAGATTAAAAAAACGCTTGCAAAAACGCAAAATTTAAAACCAACATGGCGTTTTTCTTGGCATTTTTGCTCTCCCATAGACTTCAATGGGAGGAAAACGCCACGATTTCAGGGCAAAAAACGCCAAACTAGGTTTTGTCGGGCGATTTCAAAATCCAGCCTCTGAGCCTGAAATTGCTGTATAACGCCAAAAGGATTAAAAAAAAACGCCAAACGGAAAAACGTCAAGTGAATCTGGCATTTTGCAGTTTACTATTGACTTGCAGCTAACATCTGGCCGCGGCGTTTTTTCACAGAGAAAACGCTGTGCGGGAAAATTGGCGGTTTTAATCGTGTTTTTGCAAAAAAAACCTCAGTGGAGTTCCAGCCTTAGAGTCTCCTCTGTCCTCCACTCATCACCTGTATTAATGGTACCTGTTTGAACTTGTTATCAGTGTAAAAGACACCTGTTCATAACCTCAAACAGTCACACTCCAAACTCCACAATGGCCAAGACCAAAGAGCTGTCAAAGGACACCAGAAACAAATTTGTAGACCTGCACCAGGCTGGGGAGACTGAATCTGCAATAGGCAAGCAGCTTGTTGTGAAGAAATTAACTGTGGGAGCAATTATTAGAAAATGGAAGACTTACAAGACCACTGATAATCTCCCTCAGTCTGGGGCTCCACGTAAGATCTCACCCTGTGGTGTCAAAATGATCACAAGAACATTGAGCAAAAATCCCAGAACCACATGGTGGGACCTAGTAAATGACCTGCAGAGAGCTGGGACCAAAGTACCAAAGGCCACCATCAGTAACAAACTATGCCACCAGGGACTCAAATCATGCAGTGCCAGATGTGTCCCTCTGCTTAAGCCAGTACATGTACGGGCCCGTCTGAAGCTTGCTAGAGAGCATTTGGATGATCCAGAAGAGTATTGGGAGAATGTTATATGGTCAGATGAAACCAAAGTAGAACTTTTTGGTAAGATCTCAACTCGTCGTGTTTAGCGGAGAAAGAATGCCGAGTTGCATCCAAAGAACACCATACCTACTGTGAAACATGGGGGGTGGAAACATCATGCTTTGGGGCTGTTTGTGTGCTAAGGAACCAGGATGACTGATCCATGTAAAGGAAAGAATGAATGGTGCCATGTATCATGAGATATTGAGTGAAAACCTCCTTCAATCAGCAAGGGCATTGAAGATGAAACGTGGCTGGGTCTTTCAGCATGACAATGATCCCAAACACACTGCCAGGGCAACGAAGGAGTGGCTTCGTAAGAAGCATTTCAAAGTCCTGGAGTGGCCTAGCCAGTCTCCAGATCTCAACCCCATAGAAAACCTTTGGAGGGAGTTGAATGTCTGTGTTGCCCAGAGACAGCCACAAAACATCACTGCTCTAGAGGAGATTTGCATGGAGGAATGGGCCAAAATACCAGAAACAGTGGGTGAAAACCTTGTGAAGACTTACAGAAAATGTTTGACCACTGTCATTGCCAACAAAGGGTATATAACAAAGTACTGAGATGAACTTTTGTTATTGACCAAATACTTACTTTCCACCATAATTTGAAAATAAATTCTTTAAAAATCAGACAATGTGATTTAATGGATTTTTTTTTTCTCATGATGTCTCTCATAGTTGAGGTGTACCTATGATGAAAATTACAGGCCTCTTGTCTTTTTAAGTGGGAGAACTTGCACAATTGTTGGCTGACTAAATATTTTTTTGCCCCACTGTACATGTAGTTCGGTAGATAAGATAGACAGACAGACAGACAGGCAGATAGATAGATATTAAATAGATAGGGCCAAATCACACTACAGAATTTCCACACAGATTCCAGTTGCAGCAAACTTCCATTGATCCCAATGGGATTTTGCGGCTCAGTCTACACTACAGATATTGAATCTTCAGGCAGAAGCCCTGGCACTGGCCTATGGTGGGTCTCTGCTACACCTAGTGATTGACGAACCAGGTTTTTCTTGTGTGCAGAGAGCAATCGGCAGTGACCATCAGCATTGAAATAACACTGGTGTAGGGATGTGCAGCAGGTAGTAAATTTTTTCTTTTTTTGTTTATCATCCTACCCTTCTTATTCTTAGACTTCTTGTTTTAATTGTGTCAGAAGAAACCTCTGTATCAAGTATCCTTTAACCTTGGTTAACCTTGTGTTACGAAGTCTATTGTACTTTATTTTAATTAAGACGTCCCATCACCAATGGATCTACATGAAAGAAGAAATATCTTACAATGTTTATATAACTTTAGTTAACATCAGAATGAAACATAAACTGTAGAGACCCACACAATTCATTGAAATACAATGCATAAACATGTAAAATCTTTTTGTCTACACCACAATTTAATTGAATTGTGGCTTTGTACATGTGTAATTCCCTTTTTTTTCTGCACACAGTGCTGGGAAATACAACCACAAGGTTAAAGAGATCCTAACCATATTTTAATTGAACCCAGTTTAGAATAAATCAGACTGTCTCATTCTCCAGTTTTGGGGAATGGTAGTAAAATGATATATTTCTTTTACGAAATTTGAGGGAAATCATTTTCCTTACAAAATTAAAATTCTTGGGGGAATCCATTGCCAAGAATGTCAGATATAAAAAAATATGTCAATAAAAAACTACCTGAAATTTGCACTGATCCAAAGACACGTCTTCTCATAAGACAAAGCTGCCAAGGAATGTTCAAAATGCCTAGAGAGAAATTGCAGTGGCCGATGAATGAGGAATATGTCTGGTGTTTAGAAAGGTCAAATAGTCTCGGAGACAGCTAACTAGACAAACTTTACATGGAATAGGCCTGTGAAGACCCTGCAATTGTGCAGTAAAACAATTAAAATCATGTAAATGACATAAAATGTAACCTTCAGTACATGACTTTGCTGCTAAAACAATCAAGTAGGAAACATGAAAAGACAATTTCCTTTATGTGATATAATGGTACTGTGGATGTTTATAAATAATTTATGTGGGTCTTCAATGTACAGATGTCAATGTGATGTGAGTGTTATACAGATGCCTTTTTTACACCCATGTAAGGCTGGGTTCACGTATGCCCAGCATCCGGTTTCCCTCTGGCGTGCACCTGTGGGAACCTGATGCCAGAACTGATCCCATTCATTTGGGACAGTTTACAATCATCCGGCATCTTAATTTTGACGCCGGATGGTTGGATACCCCAGATGGCACTGGACAGGGAAATGCAGCTTGCTGTGTTCCTCTGCTCGGCATCCAGAAACAATGGACGCTGGGTAATGCACAACTGATGCATGTTTTATTATTTCCAATACCCTTTGGGAGGACAAGCCCCCTTGGGGGAAAACAAACTACAACTAGGGCACCACTAGGTTAGGGCACCTAGTGGTGCCCTAGTTGTAGTTTTTTTTTCCCCGAGGGGGCTTGTACTCCCAAAGGGTATTGGAAATAATAATTGATGCCCTGAGATCCACACAGGATATATGGATATATGATTTTGGAACTGATACACGTAGTCATCAGTTGTGGCATAAGTTGTGTCTAGGCTGAGTTCACCTATGCCGGATGAGCCAAAGCTTGAAGTGTATTCAAAAGGAAATATAAAGGAAGGATTTCTACTTCTCCTTTTCCCTGGATCCACTACTAGGTTTAGCTCAAATACTGCAGTGGCAGTTTAAAAAAAAAAAAAAGTGCCAAGTGGAAACCCAGCCTTGCTTGCCTGACTGACATGCTCCACATTACATCTGTAGACATTAGCTGGCATTTATCAAACGGCGTAGACAGATTCAATGATGTTGAGATCAGGGTTTTTTGGTGGCAATATCATCACTTCTCCTTGTTCTTCTTTATCCTGAAGATAGTTCTTAATGCCTTTGGCTGTATGTTTGGGGTTGTTGTCCTGCTGTAAAATAAATATGGAGCCAACCAGATGCCTCCTTGATGACATTACATGTTGGGTAAATATTTGCCAGTATTTTTCAGTATTAACCCCTTCCCGCAGAGTGACTTATATAAACGACATGTTATGCTGGTAGTTCGCGCATCATGACGTTTATATGTCATTCAGTTAACCCGGCGATGCTCTGCATCGCATGGGTTAACAGGCAGAAGTCCCGCTGCAAGCCCCCCAGGACCATCTGTGAATGGTCCTGGTCAGCGATCACTGTGATTGTTCCTTGTAGACCAATCACAGTGTCTCAGCTGACTGGGGGGGTTAAAGTTAATTTCCCCCGCTCTGCCTGCCCCTAGAAGTCCGGGCAGAGTGGGGGAAGATGAGAGCTGTGGTGGGGACATACAAGCAAGCGGAGGAGGCAGCGGCGGCAGGCAAGTGGAGGACTCAGCGGCGGCAGCATCAGAGGCAGCAGTGAAGATCGCTGTAAAGTGATCTTCACTGCTGCTTCTAGGAGTTTCAAAACTACAACTCCCAGCATGCCCAGAAAGCCTTTGGCTGTCCGAGCATGCTGGAAGTTGTAGTTTAGCAACATCTGGAGGGCCACAGTTTGGAGACCACTGTGCAGTGGTCTCCAATCTGTGCTCTTCCAGATGTTGCAAAACTACAACTCTCAGCATGCTCCCAGTCTAGGAATTCTGGGAGTTGTAGTTCTGTAACATCTGACCCTTCAGATATTGCCAAACCACAACTCCCAGCATGCCTGGGCAGTCTGGGCATGCTTGGAGTTGTAGTTTTGCCACATCTGGAGGGCTACAGTTTGGACACCCCTACACAGTGGTCTCCAAACTGTTCTCCAGTTGTTGCATAACTAGAACTCCCAGCATTCCCTTCAGCTGTCTGGGCATGCTGGGAGTTGTAGTTTTGCAACAGCTGGAGGCACACTGGTTGGGAAACATTGTCTGTTTCCTAACTCAGTGTTTCCCAACCCGTGTGCATCCAGCTGTTGAAAAACTATAACTCCCAGCATGCACTGACAGACCATGCATGCTGGGAGTTGTCGTTTTGCAACAGTTGGAGGCACACGGGTTGGAAAACACGGAGTTAAGTAACAAACCCTCAGTGTTTTGCAACCAATGTGCCTCCAGCTGTTGTATAACTACAACTCCCAGTATGCACAGACAAGGGCATGCTGGAAGTTGTAGTAGTATGCCCCCAGCTGTTGCATAACTACAAGTCCCAGCATGCCTTCCTGCTGTCACTGCATGCTGGGTTGTTGTAATTTTGCAATGGCTGGAGGTTTGCCTCCCCCCCCCCCATGTGAATGTACCGGGTACATTTACACGGGTGGGGGTTTATAGTGAGTTTCTCGCTGCAAGTTCGAGATGCAGCAAACTCCCAGTGGGAAACTCGCTGTAAACCCCGCCCGTGTAAATGTACCGTAAAAACACTACACTACACTAGCACATAATAAAGAGTAAAACACTACATATACACATACCCCTACACATTTACCTCAAATCCTATCCCCCCTCCCCCCAAATAAAAATGAAAAACATCTGGTATGGCACTGTTTCCAAAACGGAGCCTCCAGCTGTTGCAAAACAACAACTCCCAGTATTGCTGGCCAGCCATTGACTGTCCAGACATGCTGGGAGTTTTGCAACAGCTGGAGGCACCTTATTTGGCAATCACTGGTGTAAAATACCCCTATGTCCACCCCTATGCAAATCCCTAATTTAGACCTCAAATGCACATGGCGCTCTCTCTCACTTCGGAGCCGTGTCGTATTTCAAGGCAACAGTTTAGGGTCACATATGGGGTATTTCTGTACACGGGAGAAATTGCCTAACATATTTTGGTGGGCTTTTTCTCCTTTTAACCCTTAAGAAAAGGTAAAGTTGGGGTCTACTCCAGCATGTTATTGTAAAATTATTTTTTTTTTTACACTAACTGGCTGGTGTTGCTGTGTACGGAAATATGTGGACGTAAAATTCTCTACACAACAAGGCTCAGGAGTGAGAGCATTTGAGGTGATTTACACAGGGGTGGCTAATCGTTACAGTGGTTCTGACATAAACACACAAAAAAAAAAAAACACCCACATGTGACCCCATTTTGGAAACTACACCCCTTAACCCCTTAAGGACCAAGGACGTACCGGTACGTCCTTGGTCCTGCTCCCGTGATATAACACGGGGTTACACGGTAACCCCGCATCATATCACGGCGGGCCCGGCATCATAGTGAAGCCGGGACCCGCCGCTAATAGCGTGCGGCACCGATCGCGGCGCCACGCGCTATTAACCCTTTAGCCGCGCGCTCAGAGCTGAGCCACACGGCTAAAAGTGAAAGTAAAAACTGCCGGTTAGCTCAGTGGGCTGTTCGGGATAGCTGCGGCGAAATTGCGGCATCCCGAACAGCTTGCAGGACAGCCGGAGGGTCCCTACCTGCCTCCTCGCTGTCCGATTGCCGAATGACTGCTCAGTGCCTGAGATCCAGGCATGAGCAGTCAAGCGGCAGAATCATCGATCACTGGTTTCCTATGAGAAACCAGTGATCAATGATAAAGATCAGTGTGTGCAGTGTTATAGGTCCCTATGGGAGCTATAACACTGCAAAAAAAAGTGAAAAAAAGTGAATAAAGATCATTTACCCCTCCCCTATTAAAAGTTTGAATCACCCCCCTTTTCCCCTAAAAAAAGAAAAACACAGTGTAAATAAAAATAAAAATAAACATATATGGTATCACCGCGTGCGGAAATGTCCGAATTATAAAAATATATCGTTAATTAAACCGGTCGGTCAATGGCGTACGCGCAAAAAAATTCCAAAGTCCAAAATAGTGCATTTTTGATCACTTTTTATATCATTTAAAAATGAATAAAAAGCGATCAATAAGTCCTATCAATGCAAAAATGCTAACGTTAAAAACTTCAGATCACGGCGCAAAAAATGAGTCCTCATACTGCCCCATACACGGAAAAATAAAAAAGTTATAGGGGTCAGAATATGACAATTTTAAATGTATTAATTTTCCTGCATGTAGTTATGATTTTTTCCAGAAGTACGACAAAATCAAACCTATATAAATAGGGGATCATTTTAATCGTATGAACCTACAGAATAAAGATCAGGTGTCATTTTTACCGAAAAATGTACTACATAGAAACGGGAGCCCCCAAAATTTAAAAAACGACGTTTTTTTTCCATTTTGTCGCACAATGATTTTGTTTTCCATTTCACCGTAGATTTTGGGGCAAAATGACTGACGTCATTACAAAGTAGAATTGGTGGCGCAAAAAATAAGCAATCATATGGATTTTTAGGTGCAAAATTGAAAGAGTTATGATTTTTTAAAGGCAAGGAGCAAAAAACGAAAATGCAAAAACTGAAGGGGTTGAGGGGTTAAGGAACATAACAAGGGGTATAGTGAGCCTTAACTACCCACAGGTGTTTGAAGAATTTTCATTCAAAATGAAACATTTTTCTTTTTTCACTAAAATGCTGGTGTTATCCCAATTTTTTCATGTTCACAAGGGGCAATAGGAAAAAAGCCCTCCAAAATTTGTAACACCATTTCTTCTGAGGATATAAATACCCCATATGTGGATGTAAAGTGCTCTGCTGGCGCACTACAGGGCTCAGAAGAGAAGGAGCACCATTGGGTTTTTGGCAGCCCTGTGTGACTGAGAACCCCCCGCTTACCAGCTTGTTTGCCTTCCCTACTTTGATGTTCCTGCCGGCACATGAGTTATGAAATAAAGAAGTATCCACATGTCTACCGAAACTGTGGTGAGTGCTCCGTTATTCTTTCTTGGTTGGATCATATGGCTGTTTGCTGTTATTTACGTGTAGCACCATCATTACAAGTGGAATACCAGAAGTGCGAACTGGACATCTGTATTACTGGCAACTGCATTGTTCTATTAGTGGTTGTGCCAGGACTTCATTTACTCTCTGTGAGTAGACAAATATTGTAACTTAGCTATTTTGCCATTTTTCTTCACCCCAGTTCTTATGTTTTTCCACATCAAAGGTATGGGCTTTCTGATCACAATTCTTACATGAAGATCACTTTTGACCACATTTATCCAAACAGTAGATGTAGATGGGTGTACTTAGGTATATGTCTCTCTGGCTTTGAGACTAATGCATTTAATGGAAACAACTAAATATGGAGTAAAATAGGCCTTACAGAGTATCTCTTCAAAGCTATAAATACCTCTATAAGATGATATCTGACAAAAACTTTTTTGCAGAATCTTATTTTTTGCTCAATGAATTAGACAGAAACAATTGGCAAAATACCAGCATGTGATAAGGCTGAAGGACACGGGAATAATATAATTTGATATATTTTATCAACCATAAGATCCCTATTAGCAGTGATCTATATACATACTATACATATATATATATATATATATATATATATATATATATACACATATAGGAATCACGGAATAGCACAGATCCCCGTATCCCAGCATCCTGGCCTGACTTCATCACAATGTCTCAGCTTTCCATTGCAATGGCCCGAACGCTCAAGTTTTCTTCCTGCATGTAAGTCCCAATTCTTAACCTTGAGAAAGCATAAGGATACAAAAGACGCCTGTAGGCCTTGCTTATCACATCCTCGGTTATTTGGCTACAGCAATAAAATTGTGAAAGGATCGGTGAGCGAACGTTTCTTCATTGTATGCCAATTCTTTACAATATATAGAGTATAATACTGAATATAAGATAGGTATTTCATTATTAAGACTTGAAGTGAAATAAGATTAATGTGTCTTATATTGTTGTATAATATGATAATAAAAAACATTTAACTTTTTGGTTACTGAGGTGATGCCAAAAGTCCTGTTCTGTATGAGGAAGCCAATACATGACAGCACTAGATGAGTATACCACACCTGCACTTTATTAAATGTATATGCCAGTTAATAACAATGAACTGAAGAGCCGGCCTCTGAATTTATCAGCAATGACACATTCCCCAAGAGGATCTTCCCATAGGAAGTAAAGCAGTCAGCACAAGCATACTGACAGACGCCCACTGTATGACGGTGCCAATGCTAACATTGCTCACAGAATGCATACTGCGAATACGTCCTTCCCCTCTGTACAGTGCAAAACTATTTTCCTACCACATCTGTTTCATTAGAAACTGTGAGTCCCCGATGGTTACTGCTTTCTGGACAATATTAACCAGCAGCTGCTGCAGTAGACTTTCCACTTCAACATTCATTATCACGCATTAAATCTGTGCTTTGTCTATGGCAACCTACAATAACAAATGTACTCCCATTTGTCTCTCAAATTCTCTAAAAGAAACGCCTCGCATAAATAAAAACACTGATGTACGAGGTTCTGTCATCTGTAAATTTAGAAGTACCGTGGTCCCCCAACATACGATGATAATCCGTTCCAAATGGACCATCGTTTGTTGAAACCATCGTATGTTGAGGGATCTGTGCAATGTAAAGTATAGGACAGTGGTCTACAACCTGTGGACCTCTAGATGTTGCAAAACTACAGCACCCAGCATGCCCGGACAGCCAACGGCTGTCCGGGCATGCTGGGTGTTGTAGTTTTGCAACATCTGGAGGTCCGCAGGTTGTAGACGACTGTTAGAGAAAGTTGTACTCACATGTCCCCGCCGCTCCGGACCGTCACCGCTGCCTTAGATGTCGCCATCCATCGCTGTTGTCGCCGTGTCCCCGACGCTCCGGCAAGGCCTCTTCTTCCCCGGCAACGGCGCTATCTGCGCCGCCATCACGTCGCTACGCACGCCGCTCCTATTGGATGATGGGACGGTGTGTGCAGCGACGTGATGACTTCGATGTAGAGTGTTGACTATGCAGAGGATCCCGAAGAGGATGCGCCGGAGCCCCGTGGACAGGTGAGTGACCATCACAGGAGCTCACGGGGCACCGTAAACGGCTATCCGGTGGCAGCTGAAGCAGTCAGTGCTGCCAGATAGCCGTTTATGCGATGGCCCCGACATAAAAAAGCATCGTATGTTGATGCTGTCTTCAACATGCGATGGCCTCTGAGAGGCCATCGCATGTTGAAATTATCGTATGTCGGGGCCATCGTATGTCGAGGGGTCACTGTACAGCTTAGAAACTGTGGAGATGGCAACTATTACATTCAACATGGCCAGAAAGAGGTTGGTAGTGACCCATGGATAAAAAAAATTACAGTACAGAATTTCTTCCAGTAGAAGTGGTAACTGCAAATACAGTGAAGGAATTTAAGCATTCATGGGACAGGCATCATGCTATCCTTCATATAAGATACAGCCAGGATCAATAGTATTCAGAATATTTAGCAGACTAGATGGGCCAAATGGTTCTTATCTGCTGACACATTCTTTGTTTCGATGTTTCATTTATCACAGCCACATAGAGAAAGGTGACCATTTCAAGTCTAATTTGAGTTATTGAAGCAGCCAAGTGCGTGACTGTCATAGACTTAAATGTATAGAAATTCAAACATGCCTCTCCGTGTCTCAGTAAGGTCGCCTAATACACACTCTACACAAGCTTCCCATATCTAGGCCTTTAAACTGTAATAATATCCCCCTTGGTGTCCCGCATAGTAAAAGTGGGTAGGATAGTAAGCCTCCATTAAGTAGGTATGTCTCACAGTGGTTAGATAGTTAACTTAATAGGTAGTCCACCTCAGGTAGGTAGTCCTCCTCAATAGATAAACATATCCTTAGGTAGGTAGATCGAGTCCTCTTTTAATAGGTACATTTGTTGGTATGTAGGTAGCCATGTAGGAACAAAGGTTGGTAGCTAGGTAGGAAGGTAGCCAGGTAGATAGGTTGTTAGCGAAGTAGAAAAGTCAACTAGCTAGGTTGTTAGGGAGCTAGCTAGCTAGGTCGGTAGTTAACCAGACAGATAGCTAACTAGGTAGCTAGGTAGGCAGTTATATAGGAAGGTTGTTAGCTATCTAGCTAGATAGTCAAACAGGTAGCTAGATAGGTAGCCAATTAGTTAATTAGGTAGATAGCTAGGTAGGTTGTTAGGTAGATAGTTAGCTAGGTAGGTAGGTAGTTTGGTAGGTTACTATGTAGCTAGCCAGGTTGTTAGATAGCCAGGTAGATAGGTAGCTAGCTAGGTAGACAAACAGGTATGTATGTAGCTAGGTTGTTTGCTAGATAAGTAGCTTGGTACACAGCTTGGTAGGTAACCTATTAGTTAGGTAGCTTGGTAGATAGTCAGGTACATAGCTAGGTAGATAGGTAGCTAGGTAGATAGATAGCCAGGTATATAGATAAGTAGATAGCCAGGTAGGTGGGTAGATAGGTAGCAAAGAAGCTAGCAAGATACATAGATAGCTAACTAGGTAAGTTGTTAAGTAGCCAGGTAGGTGGACAGACAGGTGAGTAAGAGTAAGAGCTAGATAGCCAGGTAGGTAGGTTGCTATGTAGCTAACCAGGTAGGTAGGTAGACAGATAGCCATGTAGGTAAGTAAGTAGCTTGCTAGCTAGGCTCTAAGCTAGCTAGGTTAGTAGCTTGGTAGATAGTTAGCTAGGAAGCAGGTAGTAAGGTAGCTAGGTAGATAGATATCTATTTCAAGTCTCCGGACCAGAGCCTATACCAGCTGGCACCCAGCACCTGAGCAACTTTTAGTTGTGCTGCTTCTCCCACATCATCAGAAGGTAGCTAGGTAGATAGATAGTCAGGTAGTTAGGTAGCTTAGTAGGTAGATAAAAACAGGTAGGTAGGTCACTAGGTATGAAGGTAGATGGGTAGGTAGACAGCTAGGTAGGTAGGTAGATAAGTAAGTAGCCGGTTTCCATCTCCCAAGTAGCCAGGTTGGGGAGAGAGACTTGTACCAGGATAAAAAAATAACAAAAAGAATACTTACCTTGCCCCATGCATTACAGTATGGCCAAATCCTCCCTCCTTCACAGTGCAGGTGCCAAAGAGTGACGCCATTGACACCTGAGTCAGGGCAGAGGTCATGGCCTGCTCTGACTGACAGGCAGCTTTCAACTGTATGTACTTGCTCATCTGGAAATGTCCTAGATTCCTCATTAGCAAGCGAGCGTGGGTGGAGGAAGGTCGATCAGTGGATAACAGAAAAAAATATATATGAAAATAAAATTGCAGTCCCCCTATCAAGGTGCTGCCTGTGTCGAGTGAACCCACCAGGGCCCATAGTAGGGCTAGCCCTGCAGGGGGGAGCTTAATGGTTTTGTGACCTTTTGACACATACGGGCACATTCACATGGAAACTTTGTCCCTGATTTACTAAGAGTGGAGTGTAATTTTCTTTGTGGGTTTTAATTCCCACAATTTTTTCCACGGTATTTACTAAGGTTTCCCTACATTTTGTTTTTTTTACACCTGCTCTGGACTGTATGGTTTTCCTCAGTTGAAATCTGTGTTTCTGAAATTTCTGTGGAAACCTTAGTAAATATGTTGGTTTTTTTCTGGGACATGCCCCCTTTTCTTGCAACATTCCCCCTTTTCCTGACAGCCAGAATTCTAACAGAATGTGCCAAAATCTGGTGCACAAAACGACAAAACATGTCAGGTACAATAGTAAATCAGGGCCTTTGTGTATAGAGAACTAAGTGAGCACTTTCTGTGTGGGACACTAAAGCAGGGGTCTCAAACTCAAATTATCCGGGGGCCACTGGAGATAGCAGCTGGGTGGGTCTGGGCCGCATGCGCCCATTACATATAATGCCCTCATCATACGCCCCTCATCATCCACCAGCAACACCCTCCACCAGCAGTATCACCCCCATCATCCACCAGCAACCCCCCCATTCCCCCTACCCCCTGTGGTAATAGCATGAGCTGACGGATGATGGGGGTGCTACTTCTGGGGGTTCCCTACAATAGGTAGGCAGCAGGTTCCCCACATTAGGTAGGCAGCAGGTTCCCCAAATTAGGTAGTAGCAGGTTCCCCACATTAGGTAGTAGCAGGTTCCCCACATTAGGTAGTAGCAGGTTCCCCACATTAGGTAGAAGCAGGTTCCCCACATTAGGTAGGCAGCAGGTTCCCCACAGTAGGTAGGCAACAGGTTCCCCACATTAGGTAGCAGCAGATTCCCCACATTAGGTAACAGCAGGTTCCCCACATTAGGTAGGCAGCAGGTTCCCCACATTAGGTAGGCAGCAGGTTCCCCACATTAGGTAGCAGCAGGTTCCCCACATTAGGTAACAGCAGGTTCCCCACATTAGGTAGGCAACAGGTTCCACACATTAGGTAGGCAGCAGGTTCCACACATTAGGTAGGCAGCAGGTTCCCCACATTAGGTGGGCAGCAAGTTCCCCACATTAGGTGGCAGCAGGTTCCCCACATTAGGTATAAGCAGATTCCCCACATTAGGTAGTAGCAGGTTCCCCACATTAGGTAGAATTTTCGATTACCCCCCCCCCCCCCGACTCACACACACACACACACACACACACAGACAGTAACCCACACATGCACACACACATAGACAGACAGACACACACATGCACACAAACATAGACAGACACACACACATGCACACACACGCAGGCAGACAGACACCCACACATGCACACACACATAGACAGACAGACAGACAGACACACACGCAGACAGAGAGACACACACACACATAGACAACCTTACCTGTCCTGCACTGCATTTCTCCTCTTCGGAGTAGTGAAGATAACTGTGTCTTGAAGCGTTCTGTGTCCTGAATAGCTGAGGAAAGTGCTGAGTCACTGTGCTGAGTGCTGAGACACTGTGATTGGTTGATGGGGGGGGGGCGTGTGCAGTCTCTGCTCTGCTCAGGACACAGAACTGCTACAAGACAAAGTTTTCTTCACTACATACCTGGCACGGGCCACAATCTTTCGTTCCACAGGCCGGGAGTTTGAGACCCCTGCACTAAAGGGTTACGTTTTGGGTGGGGCTCTTTAAAGGGGTACTCCTGTGGAAAACTTTTTTTTTTTTTTTTAATCAACTGGTGCCAGAAAGTTAAACAGATTTGTAAATCACTTCTATTAAAAAATCTTAGTCCTTCCAGTACTTTTTAGGGGCTGTATACTAAAGAGAAATCCAAAAAAGAAATGCATTTCCTGTAATGTCATGACCACAGTGGTCTCTGCTGACCTCTGCTGTCCATTTTAGGAACTGTCCAGAGCAGGAGAAAATCCCCATAGAAAACATATGCTGCTCTGGACAGTTCCTAAAATGGACAGCAGAGGTCAGCAGAGAGCACTGTGGTCATGACATCAGAGGAAATGCATTTCTTTTTTTGATTTCTCTTTGGTATACAAACCCTAAAAAGTACTGGCCGATTAAGATTTTTTTAATAGAAGTGATTTACAAATCTATATTCAAGACGTTCGGCACTGCTTACTTCTGTACCTTCAGCGAATGGATTCTAAGTCGCTATAGCGGTGATGGATATGATGGTGCTCGGACACATGTAAGAAAATAACCTTGGTACACTTGATAGAAGAATGAAAAAGTCGGCACTCACCAGTATTCCAATTCAGCAATATTTATTGCACATATTCACAGCCTAGTACAAATGCATGGGAGGACAGCAGATGGTATCGGGGGGGGTATCACAGAGAGGCGACACCGGGGTTTCGCACTGGATAGTGCTTCAACAGGCCACAAATCTGATTTACAAATCTGTTTAACTTTCTGGCCCCAGTTGATTTAAAAAAAAAGTGGGAGCAGTATTACTGTGTGCTCACACAATTGTCACTGTAACTGTGTGGAGGCACTATCACTATTACTATTACTGTGTTAATACCACTCTAGGGTACTTTCACTGTGTGGGGCACAGTTAAAAGCACTATTGCCATCTGGGGCACTGATTAATTGGGAGTAACTGCAGTTATGATGGCACTAAGGGCAGAAGCAGGTACAGATAATATAGTTAAAGAGGTACTCTGGTGGGAAACTTTTTTCTTTTTTTTTTTATTCAACTGGTGCCAGAAAATTAAACAGATTTGTAAATTACTTCTATCAACAACATCTTAATCCTTCCAGTACTTATTAACGGCTGTATACTACAGAGGAAATTCTTTTCTTTTGGGATTTCTTTTCTGTCACAACCACAGTGCTCTCTGCTGACACCGCTGCCCATTTTAGGAACTGTCCAGAGCAGCATTTGTTTGCTATGGGGATTTTCTCCTGCTCTGGACAGTTCCTGACATGGACAGAGGTGTCAGCAGAGAGCACTGTGGCCGTGAAAGAAAAGAAATCCCAAAAGAAAATAATTTGCTCTGTAGTATACAGCAGCTGATAAGTACTGAAAGGATTAAGAATTTTTAATATAAGTAATTTACAAATCTGTTTAACTTTCTGCCACCAGTTTATTTAACAAAAAAAAAAGTTTTCCACCGGAGTACCCCTTTAAAGACACAGCTTATGGATGTTTTTGTAGAGAGTGGAGAAAAAGTGAGGAGGATGAAATAAAAGTAGGACACCACAGACATCCGAAAAAGAATCTCTTGTGTATGTTGTAGCTGAATGACGTCGTCATGGTGGTGTTCTCCAGACTGAGAAAAAGGGAACACAACTCCACTATGGTCACCATATGGTGGTAATATTCATCTGATTATAGTGTGTTTTATTTAGTAACAGTATGATGGTATTATCCAATCACCATGTGGTGGTAGAATATGGACCTGATTATTATTATTTCATTAAGCCCCATCCTTCCAAAAATCCTATATACATCCCTGTTAGAAAGGAGTTTATATGACAATATTGAACTATATATTGATTATTTTTTCATCAAAATGTATCAAGATTTTTTAATGATAAAATCTGCAGCAGAAAATCCACAACAAAACAAAATATAACTATACCTTAATAGTAAAGCTATGAAGGAAAGTACGCTAGAATCTGCTCAATAGGTGACGGTGTCTGCTGCTTCAATCTGCGACGCATGGTAATATTTTTTTTCATAGGGAATATGAACAATAAATGTGCTTCACCTTAGTTTCATGGTAATGTAATTACTTGGTATAAAACATATGAAAATGTGATGTTAACTCCCTGAAATTACATTATTGTGGAGCAGATGGTGAAAGCACTTGGTGAGTTCACAATTTCTGCTAACTTTCCACTAATTTCTGTGTATATACTCATATAGCACCTGATGTTCACTTTAATATGAACGCACAATACAATATCCCGTTTTTACAAATACTGCTAAATTGTTGACCCCAAGCATTTTGATGTTAAAAATCATTGGTTATATGTAGTGGAAGGATACAGAAGCAGTAAAACACCACTATCAAGTTATTTTAACACACATTCTGCAATAATGTCTGTATTCATTTAAATAAGGTGCAGATTTGGACTAGATAATCTAAACATAAGCCCGAGTCACTGTTAAAACTCATTCTTAAGGTCTATTCACACGGTGGAATTTCCGCTTGTGGAATTCTGCCTCAAATTATAGCCCATAGACTTCTATGGGATCCCGCACTCCCATTCACACTTCTGAATTTCAGCTTGTTAAAACACATTCTAAGGCTGCGTTCACATTGTGGAATCTCTGGGCAGAATTTCTGCTGGAGATCAAGCCAGCGGCACTAGGACCGTGCAGACTGCATTACTGTCCCTATAGATGTCAAAAGATCCACCCAGAAATGCATTGCCGTCTATGGGGACGGCAATGCAGTCCGCGTGGTCCTAGTGCCGCCGGCTCGATCTCTGACAGAAATTCTACCCAGAGATTCTGCAGTGGGAACCTAGCCTTAGGGTCTATTCACACAGCAGAATTTCCGCCTGACGAATTCCGCCTCAAATTAAGGCCCATAGACTTCTATGGGATTTGGCACTTCCATTCACACTTCTAAATTTCCGCTTGTGGAATTGCGCAAGCAGAAATTCAGAAGTGTGAATGGGAGTGCCGAATCCCATAGAAGTCTATGGGCTTTAATTTGAGGCAGAATTCTGCAAGTGGAAATTCTGCCATGTGAATAGGCCCTTAGGCTAGGTTCACACTGCAGAATTTCTGGGCAGAATT